>NC_052633.1:57575419-57878276 GCF_016161935.1 Mauremys reevesii | reverse complement strand
TAAGGGGCGTAATAGAAACACCAGGAAGAGGCCTCCTCTTTCATCTGCTCAGAGTTCTGGGCAGGTGAAACAGTCCTCTGGTCAAAAACAAGACTTTTTTGAAGGTTTTAACACCAGATCCAACGTATCCCATCCTTTTTGTGCCGACTGTCCTAATTCTACTATGCATGGGCCCAGATCACATCAGATAGCTGGGTGCTTTGCATACTAGAACTGGGATATTCTCTCCAGTCCAGTTCCTTCCTCCATCCCTCTTCAGGAACCCCTCTCATGAGCATCTTCTAATGCAAGAGGTGCAGCTGCTCCTAAGAGTAGAAGCAGTGAAAGAGGTTCCTCGGGAGCTAAGGGGCAAGGGTTTTTACTCCAGTTATTTCCTAATCCTGAAAGTCAAAGGCGGCCTCAGACCTATTCTAGACTTGCTAAACCTCAACATATTCATGAAGAAACTGAAGTTCCGCATGGTCTCTTTGGCCTCCATTATCCCTTCCCTGGATCTGGGAGACTGGTATGCCACCTTTAACTTGAAGGAAACATATTTTCACGTATCCATAACCCTGTCTCACAGAAGGTTCCTTGGGTTTGTGGTAAGCCAGAATCACTATCAGTTCAGTCCTCCCCTTAAGCCTGTCAGCAGCACCGTGGGTGTTCACCAAGTGCATGGCAGTCATGGACGCTTTCTTACGGAAGCACCAGTGCAGATGTTTCCATACATTAGTGACTCGCTGATCAAGGGCCACTCCAAAACACAAGTGGAGGCACATGTATGCCTGATAAGAGCAACTTTTGATGACCTTGGCCTTCTACTGAATGTATAGAAGTCAACCCTGTCCTCCGTTCAGAGGATAGAGTTTATAGGGGCAGTGTTGGACTGAAAACAGATGAGCATTTCTACCAGAGTCATGGTTTCAGACCCTTTGTGACATCATAAAAGATCTCAGATGATTCCCTACCACCACAGCAAGGAATTGCCTGAAGGGCCTTGGCCACATGGGCTCCAGTACTTATGTAATGCAGCATGCCAGACTGAGGCTCCAGCCCCTTCCTGTGTGGCTAACCTCAGTGTATCAACCAAACCAGGACAGTCTAGACAAGGTAGTCACTGTTTCCCAGCCAGCTCTTGAGGCTCTCCTATGGTGGCTCAACCCACAGGCTGTGTGTGTGGGGATTCCCTTCTCCAGACCTCAACATTCTCTTTCCCTAGTCAAGAACACATGAGTGATGGCATGGGGAGGGCATCTGGGGGAGCTCAGGACTCAGGGCCTCTGGTCCCAAGCAGAGCTCTCACTTCACATCAACATCAGGGAGCTGAGAGCATGTCCAGACATGCTACGATCTGGCAAAAATACCTGCCCCCGCACTGACAGCACACTCCCTGCTGGTGCAGGCATCTTCAGTGGCATTCCTGGCCCGAGTTCTGACCCAGGAAACTTGCTGGGCTGCGACGTGGTCCTCAATCCACATCTCGCCTTATGCTATTACCCAGCAGGCTAGAGACAATGGCAGAGCAGCGTTCCAATTAGCGAACCCGTAAGCTCCGACCCCGCCTCAGAGTTCCTGCTTGGGAGTCACCTAATTGGAATCGACATGAGCAAGCACTTGAAGAAGAAAAAATGGTTACCTACCTTTCGTAACTGTTGTTCTTCGAGATGTCTTGCTCACGTCCATGCCAAGACCCACCTCCCTACCCCTCTGTCGGAGCAATGCCAGCAAGAAGGAATGGAAATGGTGGGCAATTGGTGGAGCCCTATATATAGCGCCATGGAGGCACGACTCCAGGCAGTGCCTGAGCTGGCCCATCAGTTACTGCTATGGGAGAAACCTTCCGGCTACTGTGCACGCAGCCCGCGCACACCTAATTGGAATGGACATGAGCAACACATCTCCAAGAACAACAGTTACAAAAGGTAGGTCACTGTATTTTCCCCAGAAATGTCTGTACTCTTTCACAGTGCCCAGACGCTGGGAGGTGCTGGCTGGAGATCCCATCTCACTAGGAAGTTAAATGATGGGAAAGCCAAAAACCTACCAGGTGGTCTTAGCTAATATTTACGGTGCTCTGACATGAATGCAGGACAAAAACATGGCTAACAAGATGCCATATATCAGTGTAGCAAATGAATTATTATTTTTATCACTTTTTCAGTAGTTAACTGTAAGCTGGGAAACTACAGAATGTCAGGAAGTTGTAAAGGGAATTCTTATTGCTTACAGAATCTATATATAGCAATAAAGAATCTCTGGCACAACCCAGGAGGAAAAGGGTGCAAAAAGACCAGTAATCCTAGTAAAAGTAGGGCAGGGAAGTCAGAGTGTGGAATATCTAAACTTGATGACATTGGCCCAAATTCTTGGGGGTTGTGCCACACCAATAGGGTCTGGCTGTAAAGTTGTCATAGGTAGTCTTGGGAGGGTCACTGCAGTGCAGAGGGGCTTCTTCAGTGGCAGAGATGGGCTCCTTTGCTTCACCTTTCCTGCTGCCTGCATAGGGAGCATAACTGTAGCTCCAGGGTCCCCTGTCAGTCACCTGGGTTTGTGCAGGGCTGGTGAAAGAGGCTGTTCTTGTGCCTGAGGAGTAGGTTCTGCCTGTAGTTGGCCCAGCATCTGGGTGAGCAAAAGTGAGCTTCATGTGAGAGGAAGAATGGTTCAGTGGACAGGACGCTGCCCTGGGACTTGGGAGACCTGGTGTAAGGAATGAAGGCCTGTAGGTTAGCCTGGGACTAACTAGCTCAGTCTCCAGACAAATGAACACAGATGAGCTACAGCAGAACCATCCAACTGGCCAACCCACCTGAAGGAAGTCAGCAAGGGCACTCTTAAGCCCAGCAGCAGGTCCCTGGCTGCTCAGTGCTTATGCCTGCCCCCGTGATCACTCCTGTGGCCTGACTTGTGTCCAGCCTTGTTCCTGCTTCTGGGCATGCTCCCCTTCTCAATTCCTGACTCTGGCTTTGACCCTTGACCCTTGACTGGTTCCTGACCCCATCTCCAACATCTTCGTCAGACCCCAATATCCCGGTTGCTGAGACCTGGGTTCAATTTTCTGCTCCACCACAGACTTCCTGCGTGACTTTGGGCAAGTTATGGTGTCTCCGTTCCCATCTGTAAAATGGGGATAATAGTAATCCCCTTACCTCATGGGGTGTTATGAGGAGATATACACTGAAGATTGTGAGGCACTTTGATACTATGGTAATGAGGATCACATAAGTACCTAGGTGAAATATTTCTCTTTTGCATCTAAATCCCATCCCTTGGTGTGTGCACCTCTGCATAGCCAAGGTTCTGGCCCCAGACTGAAGTAGAGATGACTGATCTCTTAGCTGCACTGGAGGAGGAGAGTGGACTGGAATAGGCTCTACTGCTAAAAGGTGAAAGGTGACGTGGGAATGGGCAGGAGGCTGAGAGTCTGTGACCACCATTACGAGAGCTCGGGAAATTTGCAAAAATCACAAAGACTTGTGAAAGACTCATGTATCCAAATTTAGTGCTTCTGCTCCTGGAATTTCTACCAGCAGATTTCAATTCATTAATTTTCAATTTTTGTTAATTTTTCAGCTAATTTATCTCTGCAAGTGGTTTGCATTACAGTTCTCTTGGCCATTTGGTTGGTCAATTAAGTCACATGCTATTAGTTTCAGTGCTCTGAATGGGTGAGTTACAACTACTTCCATGAATGTTTTGTGCATTTTTAAATACCAAAGACTAAAATTTGCTTTCTAAAAACATTTATGCTGGGGAAATATTTGTTCAAATGGATGTTTGGGTAGAGAAAGAGGGTGTGAAGGTGAATAAAGCAAATGTACTTAAGAATGTGCTGTTGGGATTTTCAAAGTAGACTAAAGGAGTTATCTGTCCATATTCCATGAAAAGGTGATAGAAACGAAGTGCCTAATTCCTTACAGTACTTTGAAAATCACAGCCTGAGTGAACTCAAAGAAAATCTTTGGTAATATTTACTCACCTTCCATTATTGTAGCTCTCCCTTTGAGTGACTTGCATTTTTAGTAACCAAAGTGCTGATACTGAACGACTTGTTCTTTCTAGGATTCCCTTTGCTAGTCCATCCTTGTCTCTCGCATTTTGTAGCCTATACTTTGGAAACTTTTGGTGTTAAAAGCCATTTAAAATGTGGTTGGGGTAAATATATTCTTTGTAGTCCTGAATGGCAGAGTTACTGTGAGAATTAAAAGCATAGCTCCAGCTAAGTTATCCATGAAATACAAAAAGCTTAATATTACTGTTCTAGACCACTGTCCATTTTGCACTGACGGTTAGGTTATATTTTGGGTGTTTAGGAAAGAAATGAAGAGGTAATATTGATGCATCCTTATGACTGTTCCATTTAGGAATTGGTGCTAGCTTAAATGTCATGGAATGCTGCTTAAGAATTTTAAAGGTAGTGCTGTGTATCAATCAGCTGTTTAAGACAGCCGCTTGGGATAAGACCACCTGTGAGTCCAAGCCAGTTGCCTGTATTGTGTAAATTAGAGGAAAAATAATTCTCTGCATTTTGAGTCCTTTTAGGATATAGACTGTCTTATCTTTAAGTTGGTGCTATCAGCAAAATGGTGACCTTCCCCCTTTACTTGTTTGCAAAGTTCTCACTAATCTCTTCCTCCTGGTGCTGCTTCATAAAAGTGTATAACGAGGTAAATCTTAGTGCACTGAAGTTATCTTTAAAATATAATTCTTTTTTAATGCAATTTAACAGAGAGGAAAGCAAACTTTTCCTGATATAACTGATTTTTCTTTCTCAATTGACTCATTAAAGAATAAAATTAACTTGTTCAGATCTGCGGCAGCTCATTAACTTAACATTCAATGCCAGTTGAAGTCAGGGCATTGGTCTATGTGAAATACATCGAATATCTACTCGTATACAATACACCTGTCACAGAAGCATCATCACAATTGGCACTGGTTAGCATCCTTGTTGGCATCTTACAAGCCAAACTATGAATGGTCACGGAGACAGAATCAACTTTTCACTCTTTGGGGGAATAGAGGGGCTTAACTGACACTCTAATAAGATAAGGGGAAAATTTGTATTTCTGCGGCTTTTGTGCTGTGCCTATTGAGTAGAAGAATGGACTTCAGTCTCCAGAACTGTCATATTGGCACCTTTCACCAATAGTAAAACACTAGCTTACAATTTAAAAAAGCTGTAAGATAAATCATTCTGGTGTGCCAGGAGGAAAAGATTATTTGTGTAAAAAATCATTAAAGTTCTAGTTGAGCCCACTGTTGGCTTGTGTGCCAATATTGAGTTAATGTCTCTGAATTATGCCATATGCAAAGCAAGAATTGAATAAATGGATATTCCTATGGCTGTGTAATAGAGTTGAGAGACAGAATCATAGAACTGGAAAGGACCTTGAGAGGTCATCTAGTCCAGTCCCCTGCACTCAAGGCAGGACTAAGTATTATCTAGACCATCCCTGACAGGTGTTTGTCCAATCTGCTCTTAAAATCTCCAATGATGGAGATTACACAACCTCCCTAGGAAATTTATTCCAGTGCTTAATCACTCTGAGAGTTAGGCAGTTTTTCCCAATGTCCAACCTAAACCGCAGTTGCTGCAATTTAAGCCCATCGCTTCTTGTCCTATCCTCAGAGGTGAAGATCAATAATTTTTCTCCCTCCTCCTTGTAACAACCTTTTATGTACTTGAAAACTATTATCATGTCCCCTCTCAGTCTTCTCTTCTCCAGACTAAACAAACCCAATGTTTTCAATCTTCCCTCACAGGTCATGCTTTCTAGACCTTTAATCATTTTTGTTGCTCTTCTCTGGACTTTCTCCAATTTGTCCACATCTTTCCTGAAATGTGGTGCCCAGAACTGGATGCAATACTCCAGTTGAGGCCTAATCAGTGTGGAGTAGAGTAGAAGAATTACTTCTTGTGTCCTGCTTACAACACTCCTGCTAATACATACCAGAATGTTTGCTTTTTTTGCAACAGTGTTACACTGTTGACTCATATTTAGCTTGTGATTCACTATGACCTCCTGATCCCTTTCCGCAGTACTCCTTCCTAGGCAGTCATTTCCCATTTTGTATGTGTGCAACTGATTGTTCTTTCCTAAGTGGAGTACTTTGCATTTATCCTTATTGAATTTCATCATATATACTTCAGACCATTTCTTCAGTTTGTCCAGATCATTTTGAATTTTAATCCTATCCTCCAAAGCACTTGCAACCCCTCCCAGCTTAGTATCGTCCACAAACTCTGAATGCCATTATCTAAATCATTGATGAAGATATTGAACAGAACCGATCCCTGCAGGACCCCACTCGTTATGCCCTTCCAGCATGACTGTGAACCGCTGATAACTACTCTCTGGGAACGATTTTCCAGACAGTTATGCACCCACCTTATAGTAGCTACATCTAGGTTGTATTTCCCTACTTTGTTTATGAGAAGGTCATGCAAGACCGTATCAAAAGCCTTCCTAATGTCAAGATATACCACATCTACCACTTTACACATCCATCCACAAGGCTTGTTACCTTGTCAAAGAAAGCCATCCGGTTAGTTTGACACAATTTGTTCTTGACAAATCTATGCTGACTGTTACTTATCACCTTATTATCTTCTAGGTGTTTGCAAATTGATTTCTTAATTATTTGCTCCATTATCTTTCTGGGTACAGATGTTAGACTGACTGGTCTGTAATTCTCCGGATTGTCCTTATTTCCCTTTTTGTAGATGGGCACTATATTTGCCTTTTCCAGTCTTCTGGAATGTCTCCCATCTTCCATGACTTTTCAAAGGTAATAGCTAATGGCTCAGATATCTCCTAAGTCAGTTCCTTGAGTATTCTAGGATGCATTTCATCAGGCCCTGGTGATTTGAAGATATCTAACTTGTCTTAGTAATTTTTGACTTGTTCTTTCCCTATTTTAGACTATTTTAAATGATCCTACCTCATTTTCACTGGCATTCACTATTTTAGACATCCAATCGCCACCAACCATTTTGGTGAAAACCGAAACAAAGAAGTCCATTAAGCACCTCTGCCATTTCCACGTTTTCTGTTATTGTCTTTTCCCCCTCATTGAGTAACAGGCTTATGCTGTCCTTGGTCTGTTTTAATTCTGATGTTAATTTGCATGTGGGTGTGTATGTATTTCTTTTGAGGGCAAAAAAAGCCAAGGGGTAGAGAGTAGACACCGACAACATAGTCACAAGTTTGTCATTTTCTTTAACACATTGTACAAACAGCTTCCATTGTGCCTTGGCAAATTTAAATCACTGAATGGGACAACTGAATAGTAATCGCGCACATAAATGTGATATGAGAGAACGAGTGTATAGGTGTTTATCTTCTCTGGGTTTGGATTGGGAGTAGGAGTACCCTTAGGAGGATGTATTTAGTGGTGAGTTCTGGTTAGGAATAGCAATTTCTCTTTGGTTCTGACACAGGAATACTATTTTGTTATAATGTAAATCCAGCCCTTTGGATCCCTGGAATGGGGAATATACACAGAAGTCTTTAATGTTAAAATTGACAGTGGCCACAGGCCTTTAAGCAACATGCTTATTTCAATCAATGAAAAACAGATGCTATTTTAAGGAGAGCTAGCGCAATACATTTAGTTTTTTTCTTCAGATGTACTGCTATACATGAATTTAATTTAAACCTTAAATTTTCTTTCACTTTTGAAAGCTATAGATTCCATCCATATAGCTATTGGACTTTACTTAACATAATCCAAAAAAAAAGGAGAGATTTTCATTCCTTAAATATTGCAATAATACATGATTCAAAGTATCTTTAGAAGTGAGGGAATTTCCAAGAATCAGTCAGGCAGAGGGGATTTCTTTTATGGAAAAGTGAATATGTACAAAGTAAAGAAAAAACAGATCTTAAACATCCAGGTTATATCTGTTGGAGTGCCATTCATAACACCTACGTCACATAAGAATTATTGACTCTACTAATGTTTACCAAAGTATATGGACAAATATTTAAAAAATGTCTAGTGATGTTAGGAGTCTCCATTTTTTGGATACTCAGTTTGAGACTGCTTTTAGGAATTCTACCTTTCAGATGGCGGTTGCCCAGCAATTTCTGATAATCAGGTCACTTCAGGGTTTCCTGGGTTGAGTATCCAAAATCACTGGTCACTGGAAAACCGTGGCCTATGTGTATATTGAAAAATACATATATTTTATGTTTACTTGTATATAAAACTGTATATAGTTAATTTGTACTTCTTCCCTCCACACTCTCCCTGTGTTGCTCCTACTCTTTTATAGGATGATCTTTTGGTGATAAGGACAGTGTCATTTCATGTGCTCATCTGACTCCTAGCACAAAGGGATCCTAATGCTGATGGGCTGAGGGGGACCTTTGACCACTGCTGTAGCACAGCAGTAGTGTACTTCAGAATCGTGTTGAAGGCAGTGGGCTCTTATTAGTGTTTGCGAAGTGCTTTGACATCTACAGAAGAAAGGTGAAAAGTATTTAATACAGAACATTGACCTTTTTTTTTTTTTTTATACTTGGGGTATTTTAGCTGTAGAATGGTGGTCATGCATTTTTGGAAGATACAAGGCAAGATGGAGGTGTTTTCTGAAGAGGAATGACTGCCATTGAATGCCACCTTTATGAATTCAGGATGTTATATATAGCACAACACTTGCCACACCCATTCCCTGCAAAAAAAGTGTTTGCTAGTAAGAGACCGAGGAGGCAGCAATATTTCACTACCCAGTATTGGACCCTCTGGTTCAGAACTTGACAAGAACTATCAGTAAGAGGAATGTAAATAGAATTATGGATATCCTGTGCCATTACTCTGCATATGTTGCAACTGGGAATTGCAGTGCTGACAACTGTGCTACCGCTACCTGACTTCATGCTTGCTATAATCAAATTTATTTGTGGTGTTTTTGTGGGGGCTGTAAATAGAACACTCCACTGAACACTTGTATATTTTAAATAGAGCATGAAATTACCCTGTGAGGGTATATTTTTAAACTTAAGTTTTATTTAACCATTTAAAAAAGCAGCACTGCTCTACGAACATTAAAAGAGAGCGTGCAATACATGGACTAACCCAGACCACATCAACAAAAGTGTGATGGAAGGAAAAGGCCTGTTGAGATACTCTTAGGTTTAATGGTAGATAATTTAAAAAACTCATTGCAAGCTATAGTATTTGGTGTGCCTTCAGTGTACATCCCACCAATGAAATGCAGGTGCCAGTTGAGTGGAACATTTCTTGGTATTTATTGTGTATTACAGTAGCACATAGGGGCACCAGTCACGGACAAGGACCTATTGTGCTTGGCACCGTATAAACACAGACCAACAAGATGGTCTGTGCTCCAATGGGCTTATAGCAGCTTAACACCACAAGTCTGTGCTATACAACAATTTAGGATATGGACTGAATAATAATATATCTGCTTTAAACTGTATGATGAGGAGCTGATGGATTTTGAACAAAATGTAATTCCCAAGTAGGTATTTTCTTTGCTGGGAATAATACACTCAGTGCTGAGAAAAGTGCTGTGGAATCTCTAATTACTGCTAACGTTCAGGACCTCAATTTTATCTCCCATCTAAAAGGCAACACTTCCACTGGGAGTATCCTTTATATTGCTGGGGCACTACCTCAGTATTATCTCAGAAATTAGATTTGTGGCTACTGCCTTCAGAACGTTATGTCTAGGGCCCTACTAAATTCATATCCATTTTGGTCAATTTCATGCTCATAGGATTTAAAAAATCATAAATTTCACGATTTCAGCTATTTAAATCTGAAATTTCACAGTGTTGTAGGGTTCATGACCCAAAAAAGAGGTGTGTGGGGGGAGGAGGGGTCACAAGGTTCTTGTAGGGGAAGTTGCGGTACTGCTACCCTTACTTCTGTGCTATTGCTGCTGGCGATGCGGCCTTCAAAGCTGGGCGACCAGAGAGCAGCGGCTGTTGGCCAGGAGCCCCGCTCTGAATGCAGAGCTGCTGCTGCCAGCAGCAGTGCAGAAGTAATGATGGCAGGTATGGTATTGCCACCCTTACTTCTGCACTGCTGCTGGCATTGTGCTGCCTTCAGAGTTGGGCGCCCGGCCAACAGCCGCCGCTCTCCAGGTGCTCAGCACAGAAGTAAGGGTGGCACTACCATGACCCCCCCCAAAATAACCTTGTGGTCCCCCCACAAATCCCTCTGGGTCAGGACCCCCAATTTGAGAAATGCTGGTCTCCCCTGTGAAATCTGTACAGTATAGGGGAAAAGCACACAAAAGACCAGATTTCACGGGAGCAGGGGGAATCAGATTTCATGGTCCATGACATATTTTTCATGGTCATGAATTTGATAGGGCACTAATTATGTGCCGCACTCCGGATTTTCCTGAGAAATCGTCCACCTACTATCGAGTGTGCCCCTCTCTACTTAGCATATGAGAACTTGAAGGATGCATTTTCCAAGTTTCATTCATCAAACCGACATAACTCCTCACTAACTACATTTCCATCTCTTCCTTGCTGTTGTAATGCCATGTTTACCATCAGAATGCAAACTCTTCTGAGTAAGGAATGGCATTCTTTCTATATATGTAGAAAGCACCAATAGTAATAAAATACTATAATAAATCATTAAAACTAAACTACAACTGACAAAATGAGGAAAGTACATTTTGCGATGGATTATCATTGTCATTCACTTGCTAACTATATCACAGAGTCTCCCAATCATTACTTTTAATTAGTGATGTTTTAGTGTCCTGTGATAACTTTCAAAAATGCCTTTCTCCATTACTTTCTGGCATGGAGGAGTCATCAGGTTTTTTGGCAGTCATCTTAAAACTGCTAGTTGAAAAGGAATATTTAAATTTAATATTTGGGATGACTACCAAATCTTTGCTTGTTGTATTGCACTGAGTTATAACAGCATGTATAAACCCACCAGTACCATCAGTGTAAAATCAGGGATGATGGTGCAATTTCTTCTCTGATAATGTTTTTAGTAAAAATATTTCCTTTATTTCAAAAATGTATTAAACAAATATACCCACTTATGTTAATCTTCAGTATATAATGCTTTCAATATTCTAGAGTAGATTAAAATGTCAATCATGTTATCCATATTTCATAGTGTATCTCCAGAAGCCTCAGGGAAGGTGCATATGTCTGGCTTTACTTATGTCCAACCAATAAAACAGCCCTCTGGAATGAAATCTGTGCAGGATATACAGCAAGATGTCAAATTAATTGTACCGAAATAATGAGCTAGCACCAAATGCTAATTAAATAGTGATGAAAGTCATACTTTCAATTATTTTCATTATGGTGCAATGTTTTATGTAGACATTAAATGCTTGGAGTATGGGCATATATTGTAATTAGGTTTGTTGTATAAAAAACAAGAGTTATTTCTTTTCTCTGATGAAATCCATATTAAAAGCATTTGAGGCCTCTGATCTTTCTGAACAGTATCTTTTTCAGATGGCTGAATTTATTAAACAATATTGTTTTCTTCTCAGTGTTTGCTCAGCATGTTTGTCACAGCTAAAACATTGACATACTGTGGTAATATTATAAAGGGACTTTCATAATTATACAGCAGAACCAGACCGCCATTGCTATTTGTGATGGGGGCATCGGCCCCACACTGGCCAATAAGGGGTTAATAGAGCCCTTGGGAGGCTGCACAGGAGGCAGCCAATCAGGGCCAGGCTGGCTCATATAAGAAGGGCTGCAGAACAGAGCAGCTTCAGTGGCTCCCTGGAGCTCGAGGAGGGAGACCTGGCTGCCTTGGAGGAGGAAGAAAACTAGCACCTTGGACAGAGCAGTGCTGGGCAGGATTGTGAGAGTGAACTCCCAGCTGACTACTGGCATGCTGAGGCCCTGAGACAAGGGTGGAGAAGGAGCTGGGGCTGTGGGGAAGTGGCCCAGGGAAGTAGACCCAGGGTTGGAGGGGACACAGCACATGGCTGCCATCTATGGGGTCCCTAGGCCAGGACACGGAGTAGTGGGTAGGCCTGGGTCTCCCCTTCCTCCACTCGCCACTGTGGAAGTGGCTGGACAGTGGACTGCCTTTCCCCTAGAAGCGGGGAGAACCAACTATGACACAGCTGGAGGGCTATGTTCTGAAGGAGGATGTCATGGTCCTTGGAGCGACATGGGTCCTTGGAGCGACAAGTGACAGTGGTGAGGCACCACCAGAAGAGGGTGCACTGGTGAAAAGAGCTAATCCCCAGGACAGCCAGCAGGAGGTGCCGCAGAGGTGAGTCCCATCATGTCATACTAGTCCAAATACCAGTTTCCCCTGCCCTGTGCATGCTATTATATCCAGAGGTCCTTGATTCAGTCCCTGCCAATGATACAATCAGGGATGTCATCGCACATGGATTGTCCATTTTCTTAGAAGATTGCGAACATGAGCAGAGTATTAGCTGTGGAATAGGCATGCATCATTAAATTAACAAAACGTTCAAAATAAAGTTCTCAAGCCCATCCATTTACCTCCTTATCAGGTCACTTCCAGGACTTCCCTGCTTATCTCTCACTCCCCAACGTCCAGGTTTTTATGCTGGAGCCTACTCTCTCCCAGCAATATCTATATTCTGCTCTGTTCTCCCTGAAAACAATCTCTCTCTTTGGTTGGAAGGCCAGCAGCCTGGCTTCTTCCTGCTGTTCTAAGGGGAATCAGGTGATTCCTGCTCAGGTATGCCTCTTTAGTAACCAGGGTTGGCTGGCCCCAGGCATCCTAGCCTGTAAGGGACAAGCCACCCTATTACACATGGAAGAGTAGGAGTATTTGAGCTGAAGAATTAATCATCCATGGTAGAAAGGAACTGCAGTGCCAGCTGCTGAGAGGGTAATTTCAATACTCAGAATGATTTTCAACTTCAATTTTAAAACTATCACTTCAGAATTATCCCTCACCTAAAGTAAAAAACTTTTCCCAGACCATAAGAATAGAATCTGAACATCCTGAGCATGTGGAATTAATGACTGAATATTATGCAGAGAGCCATTTAATTAAAAACACTTTCATTAACAATGCAGTTGGAGAGTGTATATGTGTTATGTAATTAAAGATAGTACATCAGTAAATGATACTATATAAAACCAATTCAAAAAATTCAAATGAGATGGTGCAGCATAAGGAACTTAATGCAAGTGGGAATAAAAGTGGATGTGAAATAAGCTCTGAGTTCTTTCCTAAACTGGAAACTCCAATTAATCTACTTTTGGCAAGATGATTCAGTACTTGTATTTTAATAATGGGCTGTATGCTTTTAAAGGTGCTTTACAGTATTAGGTACCAAATATTTTTTCTCCCCATTCCCTTCCTCCAGCAGAATGAGGACTCCCTGAATTTCCTGACAGCATCAACCAGCTTTGCTGATTGTATCAATATAGACTGCCTAGCACTCCATTTTAATCTGATGGCACTTCTATTTTCTGCATAGTTATATTGTGCCTGGGTATGTCCCAAAAGCTATGGTTGAAACGGGATTCCTGCAATATCCAATTCCTTCATTTTAGAGGCCACTTCCCCCCCCCCTCTTAATCTTAAAACCAGATGAAAAGAACTTTTTTTGAGGCTGGAGCTATCACCCCTATAGGACAGTCAATAGCAAGCCCCTGAAGTGAGCAGCAATCTAGATTTTTCAGGAGTGAAGAACAGTAATACAGGATAATTTGACTAATCTGAGCATTTTGTGATTTACAATAGAATCTTTTACCAAATTGTGTATTGTCTATGAGATGATGTTGGCATCCTCAAATGCTGATATTTACGTATATAAGGTGCCACAGGATTCTTTGCTGCTTCTACATTTTAAAAGAATTTCAAGGGGAAGAGGATTCTATTCCCATAGTTTACTGAATACATAATGCCTGAATGTCAAAAAGAAAGAGTAGTTTAAAATGAAATCATAAAACTTGCATGTGTCTAACACTGAATTGATACTGTGTCCATTAAAATAAACTTTAAAAAATCTTGTATTAAGGGAATGGTTGCAAGAGTTAACTGTGGCATTCCTGACTTGAGTGTTTAAGTGTGTATGTATTGACTAATTACACAATCATATTTATCAAATAATACTGTAGTAAGAGAAGGGCCTGAAACATAAGGCCTTGTATTAGAGGCCTGGGCTAAAGTAATGGTCAAAACTTGCTTATATAAAGCAAAGTTAAATTGTGAGCAAGAGGCAGGCCCTGCTCACAGAATCTGGCAAGAACAGCGCTGATATTGTAGAAACACATTCCTAAGTAGTGCTAGGCATAAGAATATATACGCAAACACATTCCAGAAAGGTGGCACCAGAACACCTTGATACCAGCACATTCCCCAAACATAACAGGAACACACTGACCCCTCCTAAAGATAAGGTCAGGATGACAGCATGATGGATAGAGATGCTTTGATCAAACCAGTATGTACAAGGCAATGGGTGGCACCCTGATAAGTCGGGGTAACACATAATTTGTTTGTGTCTGTGTATAAAGATGTATCTTGGAGGCAATGTCTTTGTCTGGCTGAAGGGAGAATGGAAAGTCCCGCCATTCACTGAGCTGGTCCACTGTCACGGGCGTACATGTGTTAGTGTACCTGGAACCATTGAACTGGGGCTTCGTTGGCAATAAACCTGACCAAGTTCCTTCACTGAAAACTGAGTCTGTGGATTTCTTGGGCAATTCAATCAGAGCCTGCTGTATGGACTATCTGGCACGGGTCAGTACAGCATGTGGAGCGAATGCACACAGAGCCAAACATCTAATGACAAATGCAATATAATATGCAGTTTTGTCCTATAAGCTTAAATACACAAGTGTAGCGTCTTGCAATATTTTTCATCCTTTTCTATTTACCTTTTCTAACAAATTTGTCTTCAGTACACTCCTCACTAGACCACACCCCTAGCAGAGCATGCATGCAGAGTCTGGCCTTCCTTAATCGCATATTTTTCAAATACTGCTTAAAAAAAACCAACCTGTGGGGTGAAGATTTCCAAAAGTGCTATGGGATTTAGGAGCACAAGTTGTATTGACTTAAAATGGACCATACAGACCATTTTCCAGATGGTAACAAATTATTCAAATCAAAGCCAGCTTCGTAGGAATGTAGGCCCTCTCCTAGATGAGGCACATATCAAATTGCACCTTTCTACTCCCAACTGTTTCAGGTGTAAAGCTGTTCAAAATTAAGTTCCTTTTAAAAAAAAAAAGTGAAAAAGTGTGGAGGCAAAGACACTCTCTCAATACTCAAAAATGGATTAAATTATTTTGCTCAAACTCAGAAATAAAAGAAAATAAAAATTAAAGTCACTTTTCCATGAGACTGTAGAGATATATTTACGAAAGATTTGGAGATGCTCCCTCATAAGGGACTGTGTTGTGAGTGTGGGAATTTGGAGATGGAGGCTTATGTTTGCATCTGAAAGCAGAGACAAAGGGAGTCACTGGAAAAGCATATGGAGCACCAGACACAGAGGCTTTTGCATGTATTTGGTGAGCACAGTAGTAGCTTGACTAGCTTAAGAAGGGGGGAAAAAAGCCAAAAATGGATGTGTTGCAACCTCCATCCAGTCTGAAATTGTCAGGAAAAGTTGCAGAGAACTGGAAAAAATGTAGACAGATTTGAATCATATGGAGCAGACACAGGGGCAGAGGAGAAAATTGATAAAGTGAAATCATCAGTCAAAGAGCAACTAAAATGATTAGGGGTTTAGAGAGGGTCCCATATGAGGAAAGATTAAAGAGGCTAGGACTCTTCAGTTTGGAAAAGAGGAGACTAAGGGGGGACATGATAGAGGTATATAAAATCATGAGTGATGTTGAGAAAGTGGATAAGGAAAAGTTATTTACTTATTCCCATAATACAAGAACTAGGGTCACCAAATGAAATTATAATAGCAGCAGGTAAAAAAAAAAAAAAAAGTTCTCTTTCTCTTCGCGCAGCAAGTCAACTTGTGGAACTCCTTTAGAGGAGGTTGTGAAGTGGGACTATAAATATAAAAAAGTTTAAAAGAAAAGATATATTCATGGGGGGTAAAAATAAATGGCTGGCTTTAGCCAGAATGGTGTAAATGGTGTGCCTGCCCTCTGTTCGTCAGAGGATGGAGATGGATGGCAGGAGAGAGATCACTTGATCATTGCCTGTTAGGTTCACTCCCTCAGGGGCACCTGGCATTGGCCACTGTCGGTAGACAGATACTGGGCTATATGGACCTTTGGTCTGACCCGGTACGGCTTTTCTTATGTTCTTATGAAAGCATGAGGTTAAGTAAAATACTGACTACATTTGAGGAACATTGCATGCCAAAAAGGAATGAAACCTTTGAGAGAGACAAATTTTTTACATGCATGCAAAAAACTGATAACACCATAGAGCAATATGTCACAGAATTAAGGAAATTAATTAAAACCTGTGACTTCGGTGAGCTGACAGAGTCTGTGGTCAGAGAGAGAATCATTTGTGGCTTTAAAGACAATGTGTTAAGAGAGAGACTGCTCCGTGAACAGGAGCGGCGCCAGGGTTTTTGGCGCCCTAGGCGCAGGGCCGGCTCTACGCATTTCGCCGCCGGTCCCATGGCTCCGGTGGACCTCCCGCAGGCATCCCTGCGGAGGGTCCGCTCGTCCCACGGCTCCGGTGGACCTGCCACAGGCATTCCTGCGGAGGGTCCGCTGGTCCCGGGGCTCTGGTGGACCTGCCGCAGGTGTGCCTGTGGATGCTCCACCAGAGCCGCGGGACCAGCGGACCCTCCACAGGCATGCCTGTGGGAGGTCCACCGGAGCCACCTGTTGCCCTCCCGGCAAAATGCCCCGTCCTTCAAATCCTGGCGCCCTAGGTGACTGCCTAGGTCGCCTAAATGGAAGTGCCGGCCCTGTCCGTGAAGGCAACTTAACTTTAGAAAAAGCTCTCCCAATATGCAGGGCAGCAGAATGTGTGAAAGCACAAGCCAAAGAGCTGAATTCACCAGGAGGGTTTATCCATGTACTTAATACAGCCAGAATAGGTCAAATCAATGAGTGAAACTACTCGCTATGAAAACTATGAAAAAGCTCAAAAACTATTCCATTTGGAAGATTCTCATGCTTACCCTTGAGCATAGGTTCAGCACCTGAAGTGTACCACAAAACCATACAAATGATTTATGAATATATTAATGGTGTTGACACCTCACTGGATGACATCATCTTGGGCTCAATGAAAAGGAGCATGATTGTCCTGCATGCAACCTGAGCTGCAAATATCAAACTAAATAGGGAGAAATGTGTGTTTTAGGGCTTACAGAACTGATTTTTGTTGGGGACATTATTTCCAATGGAGGTGTAAAACCTGATAAGAGGAAGATTTCAGCCACTGAAATGGTGCCACATCCCCATAGCAAGCTGTCCAATGGTTCCTGGGAATGATTAATTATCTTGGAAAATTCATACCAAATCTATCTACCAAAGCAGCGGCTTTGAGAAAACTCCCAGAGAATAAAAATGAATCCCCCCCCACAGTCTGCCCTACCCATCCCCAACATGGTCGGTATTGCGGTGCAGAACAGGAGGAACCATGACAAGGTTTAAAATAACTGATACAAGAACCAGTGTTGAAGTTCTGTGCACCAAGAAGGCCTATTAAAATCTCAGGAGATACTTCACAGTCTGGGCTAGGGGCAGTGATTTTACAGAAGCATGAGGATTGTTGGCAACCAGTGGCATATGCATCCAAATCACTGACTGAGGCAGAAACCAAATATGCACAGATAAAAAAGAAGCTTTTAGGAATATTATTTGCCTGTGAGAGATTCAATCAGTATATTTATGGACAGACAGTGGAAGTTGAAATGGACCACAAGCCCCTGATCGTGTTATTTAGCAAATTGCTAAATGACTGTACCTTAAGGGTTTAAAGAATGATGATAAAGCTGCAAAAGTATTATTTGGTTGTGACCTGCTGATGATAGCTCATCTCAATTGATTAGACTCTGCCTGTTGGTATGCATACTTTCACCTTTTCATGTTCTCTGTATGTATAAATATCTCCTGTCTGTGTGTTCCATTCTATGCATCCGAAGAAGTGAGCTGTAGCTCATGAAAGCTCATGCTGAAATAAATGTCTTAGTCTCTAAGGTGCCACAAGTACTCCTGTTCTTTTTGCGGATACAGACTAACACGGCTGCTACTCTGAAACCTGGTAAATTAATGTTCACTGCAGATGCATTTTCCAGAGCAGTGGCTGCCAAAAAACCAGAGAAGACTTTAGAGACAGAGACGCAAGCCTATGTAGATCTGATTGTAAAGTCAACTCCCAGAGCTAACAGGAAACTACGACAAATAAGAGAGGAAATGGAGAAAGATGAATCATTGGAAATCCTTAAAGTGATAATTAAAGGTTGGCCTGAAGAAATAAGCAGTTGCTGTCCAAGTATACGAGACTATTGGAACCGCAGACATGAATTTACTGTGTTAGATGGGGTGATTTTTCCAGGGCAGTAAGATTGTAATTCCAATAAACCTTCAAAAGGATTTTCCTTAGCATGTCTATGAGGTTCATTTAGGAATTGAGAAGTGCAAACAACAAGCATGAGAGGTGCTGAATTGGCTGCGGATCAACCTTGACATCACTAATGTAATAGGAAACTGCTTTTCCTGCTTGAAATACAATCCATGCCAACAAGCAGAACCACTGAGACCTCATCCAGTTCCACAAAGGCCTTATGAGAAGGGTCGGCACTAATTTATTTACCTGGCAATCAAAGGATTATTTAATAGTCACAAATTATTATTCTCTGTATCCAGAAATGTGCACACTGCACAATACTAATGGTAAGTCAGTGATAGCTGGCATGAAGGGAATCTTCTCCCCACCTGGAATTCCAGATGACGTCTTTAGCAATAATGGGCCGCAATTTTCCAGTGCAGATTTTAGGTAATTTGCCCTAGATTGGGATTGTCATCAGAAAACATCAAGTCCAAATTACCTCCAATCAAATGGACTTGTGGAAAGGTCTATATGGACAATAAAGAACCTTATGAAAAGACTTTTGATAGTGGGGGTGATTTGTATAAAGCTTTATTGATTTACTAAAGTACACCCCTGGAGACTGGCTTTTCTCCAGTTCAGCTGTTAATGGGAAGAAGGATCCGATCTAATTTACCAATTACTGATAACCTGCTGCAATCTCATAACAATGGCACCATGCTGAAGATGAAAGAAAATCAGAAGTGGAAGCAGAAATATTATTTCAACAAACGGGCCGATGATCTCCCATCTCTTAACCCAGGTGATAGTGTGCCTGAGGAATCACACCACTAACACTTGGGGCCAAAGGGGTACCATTAAAGCACAGCTACATCCAAGGTCTTCTATAGTCCAGACAGACCAGGGTGACACATTTCAATTCATTGAAGGGATTTCCCATCTGACTGATCCTTTATCGTTGATGCACAAAGGAGAAACTTGTCAAGGAACAAGAGAACAACTCAGACTCTAATGAAAGGCTGATACTAAGAAGATCAGAGTTGGAGATTAAACATCCTGAAAGACTGAGAGAGACTTCTTAACCTGCCTTGAGAAGGGCTATTTGAGGAAAGTGAGTAGTAAAGACTCGCTCCAGAGTGATGTGCTGGTAACCTCTCCTCTCCTCTGACACACTGGGTTTACAGAAGTGTACTAGATGGGTTGAGAATGTAATGTGTATTATTTGATAGTTAACTGTTTATATAAGAATTATTTCTTTTTTCTTTAACAGGGAAGATGTAGAGATATGTTTATGAAAGACTGATGCTCCCATAAGGGACTGTGTTGTGAGTGTGGGACTTTGGAGATGTGTGCCCTGGAACTGGGGCTTGGGACCGCTGCCTGGCTGTGTGCAATGGTTCACCAGAGACGTTCTCCAGTTCGTTTGATTAAAGTTTTATTTCTTTCTCATTCACTGGTTTGCTGTTTAATGAACCCTAAGATCGTGACAGAGACCAAGTTCGAAAAACTTCCCAAAAGCTCAGAGTGACTGAAAAGAAAGAGGACTAAGAAGGAAAACATTATGCAACCATAACTACAGCAGTTCCTGCTGCTCCTCCCACAATCATGAAAACAAATTCTTAGATAAAGTTCTGAATAACTTAATCGCTATTGTTCAAGGCATCTGGCTGCAAGTTATCTACTTTGGAAACTGGCAGCTTCTGCCTTATTAATGAAATCTCAAAAAGAAAAGATTGCTGGTAAGTAATTAGTGTGCTAATTTGTTATATCCAAACTGACTGATACTGAAATTCTTGGCATATAACCTGTTAACTACTTCTGTGCCTATTTTTAAATCTAGGGCTAACTGCCAATGGCCTCCCCATCTCATATTTCACTTTTCTCTTTATTTCCAATTTGGAACCAATTACAACATATCACCTTTCAGGAAGATCACCAGCTTATTTGGAGCTGTTAAGATAACGTAACTCAAAACTTAATTGACTGCATAGTGATGAAAGAGCTTAAACTGCCTTACATCTGGGAACCAGGCAAGAGAATAGAGAGAAGCAGAAATTGAATTTGCATCTGATGTGGCTCAAACTGCCAGGTACAGACACAGAGATGCTGATTGAAACATCGTTGTCAGTGAATTGAAGGGACTGTTGATGAACTGAAGGATGCAGTGCCATCGCCTCAGATCAGGATGGCAATAAGCAGGCATCTATCCCAGCTTTTTCAGCCAGGCGAAGTAACAAATATAGGGAGGGAAAATAATGAAATGTCTGGAAAAAAAAATCAGAAACAACAACAGGAAGAGCAGCCTTAGGCATTATTTGTATTGTGGTAGTGCTCAAAGTCCCAATTCTGAGCAAGGACCTCATCTTGTGGGACTCTGTACAGACACTGATGCCAGATGAGTTTACACCATAACTTGAAATAAGATATCTGTGGCAACCAGAGCTGTCGCTAGGGGATGGCGAGTTGAGGTGACAGTTCCAGGCCCCGCGCTTTGGGGGGCCCCCACAGGCTGGTGCAATTGGCTGGCGACACATGGGCAGCAGGTGAACTGCTGACTGGGGGAGGCTACCCGCAGCCCCGCCCCTTTCACCCGAGGGAATGTGCACGACGCCACCGCCACAGCCCCGGGAAGGCTGGTGGTGTGGCCCCAGCCCACCGGAGCCCAGCGCCACCGCTGAAGTGGGGCCCTGAGGGAGCGGAGTGTGAGCGAGGCACGCCTGGCTGTTCGGGGAGGCATTGCCTCCCCTACCCCCCGCCCCAGTCTGTCCTACCTGTCCCCAGCGCAATCGGTCCCGGAAGTGACGTACCTTCTGCCTCAGGCCCTGCACCCCCCCTAGGGACAGTCCTGGTGGCAACAATAGGAGGGGACAGGGAGTGGAGTGGGTGAGTCTCAAAGACTAGATGATAGGATTGAAATGGGTGAACTGTTGAATGGGTGAACTTGATTTCAAATCATCTGAAAGATTTTTAATAAATAAAATTAACTAATCAGGCATAACCTAAGAAGTTGTCCATCAGGGTTCCCCTTAACAAGACACCAGAATTAGCATTAAGGCCACTGTATGCTCTCATCAACATGAGACCTAAACCTTTCTTCACCTCAAGAATATCTGTTCACTCTCCAAAAGGGAGCTCCTGTTTCACGTACAGTCCATGTGCAACAGGCACTTCTAGTTCTCACGTGCCCCCAAATGATCTGCTTTTGCTCCCAGAGCATCTCAGCAGTTAGTCCTAACAGCAGGTTTTAAGCATGGCACTGACAGTTTAGCTGCACATGTGCTGATTTATTCAGTCATCAGGTGAATATGACCATCTAGATTGAATGGTCCTACCTGGCCAATTTATTTACATGTATTTTGTATTTTATTGCATATTTTAACTACTGTAAAAGCACCTGGAGTCATGGATAAAAACGTTCAATAACTGCAGGAAATAAAATACCACTGGTCAACTTCTTAAACACCTTTTAGTTAATGCCCTCTTCTTCTATATACAAAATATATTTAATTTTTTTAAACTATTCCATTTGATCTGTTTGACGGTCACTGATAGATTGAAAAGGAGCTTATGTCATGTACCTTTTTATAAGGACCCCTCCCCCAAAGGATATTCCAGTAAGCTTTTGTGTCAAATTCCTCCAAATGGTAAGTAGGTAGATATGTTCTGAGTAAACTGTGTTTTCCTGTGAACTTATTGTTTTTTAATTGGGCTACAGCTGGTGCTGGATTTGTGCCAAGTTAGTGACTGCGTTTATGTCTTTGCATAGTTTATTCTTGTTGGCTTTTCCCTTGAAGCTTCTATGTTGCGACCAGGTTACACTGGGACTCGGAACTAGAGGTGCTAGAATTTGGGGTTTAATCCTGATTTTTAATGTATAGATGAGTAGCAAATATGGGGGCCAAAAATCTGTGAGACCGAGAAGCTAGCAGCAGTCTCTGCACTAAGGTGTTTCTATGCGACACTGCTGCCAACCTCCAAAAGAACATGTTGGGGCACATCTGTTCTCTCTAGGTATAGGTCTTCAGGTCAGGTCTAGTAGGCCTGTGTTGAAAGATTTTCAAACTAAGGTGTCGTTTGACCAAAAGTGGGATGTTTTAGCCCCTTGCAATTCACATTCTCCTATCTAAAACTAGTGTATCAGAAGTGTGTTTCATGAACTTGAACAGCTTCAGGTGCACAATCAATAGGGAGCTGTTTGGTGACGTGTGATTTAACCCCTTTTAGCTAACTCCAGAGACCTAAATCCAGTACTCGGGGACATAATATGAATCTGTGGCATTCCTTGAACGACTGTGTCTCCATAAACCCATGAATGGATTACACTAATCCTTAGATTTTTATCAGTGACAAGTACAGTGCAGGCAATGTTCTCGAGTTATAATTCAAAGCAAGTTTGCCAATATATTACATAAATGTCATTTTATTTAATATGGAATGGAAACTACTTATACTAAATATATGTAAGAGATGATTATCACTCTAGAGATGGGAATGACACAGTCTAGTTTTTTGAATGAGGCATCCCACAGCTAAAAACCCACTTGATGATATGCCTGTCATTCAGCTGTCTGGGATGTATATTACTTTTCATTGCAGATCTTTTCTTATATCTGAATATGGCGAGTAATGATGGGGAACCACATTATTAATTATTATTATTATTATTATAAATAAGAAATTAGCCAGATTATGCTGGTCTACAGTAAACCTACTAAATGAAAGGCTAAAACAGCATCTCATTAATGAACAGAATTCTAACATTCTTGCATTGCACATAATTAATAATTCCATTCACAGTGAACCAATGACACACTGATCCCATGCTGAACACTTCCATTCAGGTGCTATGGCAGCTCTGACAGTTGGAATAGAGGGTAAATTTTGGGGTTCACTTTTTATCACTCTAGTAGGTTAATTCACATATCAAAGAGTGTGCATACCTAGCAAAGCCCAATAAACTCACAAGTGAAAGGTGCTCTGCTGGCCATATAGATTTTTCTATAGCACTCACTGCTTTAGTACCTAAGCATCTCATATCTTATTTATTATTTGTATTATGATAGCACCTAGTAGCCCTAGGCATGGACCATTGTAGCCCTAGGCACGGATCATAGCCCATTCTGCTAGAGGCTGTACAAACATGGAACAAAAAATTGTCCTTGCCCCGGAGTTTATAATCTAAGTATAAGACAAAAGACAACAGAGGGTTATAGACAGATGTGGAAGTACAAGAAAACAATGGGACAATATTGGTCAGCATGATAAGCAGTGGTCTCTGCACACTAGCTATTGTCACAACACTCTTATGAGACAGAAAAACAGTATCAGTTTTACAAATAGGGATTGGAGGCACACACATTAAGCAATTTACTCAAGTTCGCGCTGGGAGGCTGCCACAGAACCTTGACCATCTGAGTCCTAGCCTAATACCTTGAGCTATCCTTCCTTATCTTCAGCATTATGGTTGTGACCCTGTCAGCTGCTGAGCACCTTTTTGGCACTTAGCACTCTACAGGTTCAGGCCGGTTATATCTACCGATATAAAACAGAATTTTCTGGATCCAAATTATCAAAATTCTTATAGAAGAAAAGCAAAAACAGATGAACCAATCCACTGAATGACCCCCATTATCTAGAGCAAAAGGATTTTCTGTTAGCTAAAGAAAGATAGAAGTCTATCATAATATGCACACATTGGGTTCCTGATGGGTTTTTCAATGATGCATCTTTTCCCATGCATCTAAAGGTAGCATTTGAACCACTGAATTTAAAATGAAGGACAAAGGTGATTACACACACACACAAAAATGCATTGTAATAATATAATTAGAAAAAAAGATTTGTTAGATGTGTTTTGGTTAAAATAAAAGTACATTTTAGGATTTTTTTTTAAATAAAAGGTTAATGTAAAAGCTGTTTGCTACAAACATTTGCAACTTACTGCTTCTTTATTTTATGTTACCAAATGTCATATGTTAACATATTTTAAGTGAAGATGTAAATTGCTTTCAATTTCTAAATATAATTCTAATTCAGATTCACAAAGAGTGACAATTATTATTAGTTCCTAACGTGTCTCAAAATTAATTTAAAAACATCTGCCAGTGTAGCTAGTGACCAGTATATTTGAGCCTACATAGCTATCAGATACAGTACATAATTATATTGAATTAATTCCTATTGTTTACACTGGTAGCCTGAAAATACAGAGTTAATCTTGAAGCTCTGTCATTGAGCTCCTCTGTTAAGTAAGTATTGGAGGGGGCTCAGCAGTCAGTCTGCATTTCTGGGTTTAAGTAAGACATGTTTCTTTTAATTCCATTTAAAAATATTTTTTAAAATAAGAGTACAGTATTTTCTCTTGTTACATTAAAAAAAAATGTAACAGATTTGAAAGCAAGATGGTCAACCAGTGCTCCACAGGCCAAATGTGTCTCACTGAATTGTGCAGCACGTAGCTCACCTCATCTGTCAATGCAGGTGTGCAGCATTTATAGTCCACTATGCAATAAATGCTTTGTCTTGATCCAAATGGTGGTTATTGCCAAGCTCAGAGTTTTTGGCCCACACTATACAGGTCAAATGCTTGTCCTGCAAATATTTGAAATGCCAAAATATATCTGCAGGTTATTTTAGCACATTGTTGGAATATGGCTAATAAATAAGAATTGTAGCTCACTTCTAGTAATCCTTAGGGCTTGTCTACATGAGGAAATAATTGGAATAGCTTTTCCACTATGGCCATTCCGGAATAGCACACTGAATGAATACTCTTATTCCAGAATGTGTCTATTCAGGGAGCTATTCTGTAATAGCTATTCCAGTCTATTTTCCCACATAGAAAATCCGTTAAGGTCTAGGCATATGACTTACAGATTGTTTAAACTGTAAAAGAAAAGTTTTATGAATGATAATGCATCGCTAATAGGGGAAGATGGAGTAAAAATTAACTAATTGGAAAATGATCCATGTGTCTCATCCTGCTCACTTTCCGTGAATGTTACCACAGATGTCAGATTTCTCACATGAGGCAAATAGCACTAGGCCACAGTAATGGGGGAGGGTGGTGATGATTATAATGCTTCTAAATTTTTCTTTTAGCTGAATGTTTTTTTATAGATATAACAAACCTTTTATAAATCCAATATTCTTTCAGCATTTGTTTAATTAACAAAACACATCATTTACTATTGTCCGCATCGTTGTTAATCTCCATCATCAACAGCAAAGCTCTTGTACAGTTAATGTTGGTTGGGCAACTTTTTCTGGAGTTCTCCTTACTAAGTTATCCATTTCTGTGCTGCTTGGAATCTTATCTTCACAAGCACATGTACTTTATTTTTTGTGTGTTGCAGAATCCATTTTCAGTGGCTGAAAACTTGGCTTCTCAAGGGAAAAAGGATAAAGCCAGAGCACGCTAACCCAACATGTCCCTGGCAGTAAATAATTGAAACATTTGAAAGAAAGAAATACCATTTGCACAGTGATAAATATGTGCTGTGTCATACAAAGCATCCTCTAGATATTATAGGAAGTCACAATCCAGTCCAATACGTGGGAGATATTTTCTAAATGTGGGCCAGATACTGAGGTCTTAACAGAATAGTCTGGCCAATATTATTTGTGTGGAAGGGACCTTCTCTGTGGGTCCTCACGTGTCCCAGCTAAGGTTTGAAAGAGGCTTAGTTGCTTCTGTAGCTTCTGCCCAGCCCCTGCGTTCTGTGCCATTTGGAATCCACAGCCTGGAGGGCAGTTATGAGGATGTCTGTATGAGAGGATGATTCATACATTAGTTTTTCAATTGGAGTGTACCTGAGGAAGAACTGGATACAGGGAGGGGACTTGCCTGTAACTGGAAGTTCTTCAAGATGTGTGGTCCCTATCTGTATTCCACTGAGGGTTATGTGCGTGCGCCTGGTGCTGGAGCTTTTCAAAGTAGTAATGTCCATCGGTACACACATGCGTCCTTGTGTACTACCATGTTGTTTCTCTCAAGGTGATAAAGGGCGGGTTGGACTGACCACATCTTTGGTTCCTTCTCCATCACAGACCTACCAGATCTGAAACAGAGGGGAATGAGGGTGGGATTGGACTACAGATAGAGACCACTCATCTCGAAGAACCTCCAGTTAAAGGTAAGTGACTTCCCCTTCTTCTTCAAGTGATGGTCCCTATTGTATTCCACTGAAAGTGATTAACAAGCAGTATCTAGCTAGGAGGAGGATGTGAGGAAGATGACAGGATCGTGGAATGGCGGACTGCTGCACTGAATAAGGTGTCTGTTGCGGAATCAGGGACTAGAGCATAATGAGAAGAAAAGGTGTGTACCGAACTCCAAACGGCCATCTTACATATGTCTGCAAGGTACACATCGTGGAGCGCAGAGGTAGTTGATGCTTGCGTTCCCAAGGAATGGGCCCGTATCCCACCTAGTGGGGACCATCCTGATAACTGATAACAGAGCACAATGCACCCTGAAACCCATTTTGATATTCTTTGGGTGGAGATGGACTGTTCTTTAAGTCTCTCTGCTAGGTCAACAAATAGCTGGGAGACTTCTGGAATGGCTTCGTCCTTTGTAGGAAAAAGGCCACGTACATCGAGGGAATGAAGCTGTCCTTCATCGTTTGAGGTGTGTGGTTTAGGAAAGAAAGTGGGTAGATGTATGGATTGGTTGAGGTGGAAATGGGAAACCACTTTCGGTAGAAATTTAGGATGCAGGCATAGTGAAACTTTGTCATTATGGAACGTGGTGAAAGGTGGGTTTCCCATCATGGCCCCCATTTTGCTAACCCTCCTTGTAGAGGCAATAGCAACCAAGAAAGCAAACTTCATGGAAAGAAGGGAAAGAGCAGGAGGCCAGAGGTTAAAAATGGAGAGATCATTAACGATGTAAGGAGCAGGTTGAGGTCCCACTGGGGAGCGACAGGCTGAATGGATTGATATTTACATAATAGGCTCTTCCAGAATCAGGCAGTCAAAAGATGGGTAAAAACCAAATGCCCTTCCACTGGAGGGTGGAAAGCGCAAATAGCCACTGCGTGCACCCTGTTGGAGTTGAGAGCAAGCCCCAAGGCCTTCAGATGGAGGAAATAGTCTAAGAGCATCGGAATGCCCACAGCCTCAGGGACAAAACCTTTCTGTTGGGCCCAAGAAGTTAAACATGCCCATTTTTCTTGGTACAATCACCTTGTGGAGTCCTCCTGCTATTGAAGAGGACATTTTGTACTCCCAATGAACACTCTCATGCTAGTGGAGGTGTCCATCCAAAAACCAAGCTGTCAGGCAAAGTGTCCGTGGGTTGGGGTGCCAGAGTCTGCTCTTGTGTTGTGTGAGTAGCTCTGGAAAAGTTGGGAGTGGGAGAGGAGGATGCTTCGACATGCAGAGGAGAAGAAGGGGAAACCAGAACTGGTGAGGCCACAATGAAGTGATTAGGATGATTGTCACCCTCTCCCATTGGAGTTTGTGAAGGATGCGACACAAAAGCAGTAGGGGAGGAAAGGCATACTTGATTCGGTCCGAGCAGTTGACGACCAGGGCGTCATCCTATGAATGGGCACCAAGTCTTTCACTTGAGCAGTACTGAATGCACTTGGTGTTGGCATGAGATGCAAGAGGTCCCTGATCAGAGTTCTCCAGGACCAAAAATGTCTGAGTACTGTGTCATGCAACTCTAATTCATAGTTGATGCAAAGTTTCTGCAGAGAACATTGGCAGTCACATTTTGGGTTCCTGGTAGGTAGGCTGCCAACAAAAGGATATGATGTGCAATGCACCATTTCTAGAGGTGTACTGATTCTGCACACAGGGCTGGGGACCTTGTGTCCCCTTGCTTGTTTATGTAGTAAACTGTAGTGGTTTACCCTCCCGACATGATGAGAATGGAAAGCTGATAAAAATGTATGGCATGCCTGAAGTTCCAGGATGTTGATGTGCAGCCTGGCTTCCCGAGCAGTCCAAGTGCCTTCTGTCATGCGATCTCCCATGTGAGTGCCCCAGCCATTGTGTGACACATCCATTATGATTCTCATGCTCAGGGAGGATGGAAGAAAGAGCATTCCAGGGCAAACTTGGAGTGGGTCTGTTCACCATCAAAAGGAAGAGATGACTTCTGGTGCAATGGTAAGAATGGTGCCCATGGGCTGGTGCATGCGGGAGTAGACTCCCTGCAGCCATAGCTGTAGGCAGTGGAAGTGCAGGCAAGTAAACACCATGACATATATGCATGCTGCCATGTGACTGAAGAGGGAAAGGCAAGTTCTGGCAGGGACTGAGTGGCTGGAAGATAAGTGTTGAGGTGTGCTCCTATGAATTCCAGGGACTGTGTGGTGTGCAAAGTTGATTTTTTTATATTAATGCTGACTCCTAGGGAGGAGAGGAGTAGAAGGAGCTGAGATGTCAACTTTCAAGTTTCCTTTCTGGACTGTGCTGCCAGCAGCCAGTCATCTAGGTAAGGGAAGACAAGGACTCCTCGTCATTGGAAGTCAGCCGCTACCATGGAGAAAACATTTGTGAAGACCCATGGGGCAATGGTAAGTCCAAACAGGAGAATCCTGTATTGGAAGTGCTGATGACCCACCATGAATCTTAGGAACCATCTGTGGGCCATTTGAATGTCGATATGGAAGTAGGCATCTTGCATATTGAGAGCTGTGAACCACATGCCTTTTTTTAGTGAGGGAATAATGACTGCAAGCATGATCATACTAAACTTTGGCTTGTGAATGGAACGGTTGAGGTGTTGGAGATCCAAGATTGGTCTCCATTCCCACTTCTTGGGTACCAGAAAATAATTGGAATAGAACCCTGTGCTCTAAAAGGCGGTAGGGCAGTGGTTTTCAAACTTTATGCATTGGCAACCCCTTTCACACAGCAAGCCTCTGAGTGTGCCCCTCTCCCTTATAAATTAAAAATGAGGGGGAGATAATTTAATGAGGGCTCAGGGCTGTCAGCCAGAGCTCTCAATCCCTATTTGACCACCTTGTAACCCCCTGAGGGGTCATGACCCCCTAGTTTGAGAATCCTTGCTGTAGGGACTTGCTCCACTGCTCCTCTCTGGAGGAGGGAGTCCACCTGTAGAGTAAGAATAATGTTGTGAGAGTGATCCTTGGGATGGGATCAGGGCGGGGGATGTGGAGGAGGTAACATCAAACACTCGATGGTACAGCCATGTTGAATGACATCCAGGATCCATTTGTCCATTATTTCAGAGTGGTAGCCGTGTTAGTCTGTATCAGCAAAAAGAAAAGGAGTACTTGTGGCACCTTAGAGACTAACAAATTTATTTTGGCATAAGCTTTCGTGGGCTAGAACCTACTTCATCAGATGCATTGAGTGGAAAATACAGGGGCAGGTATAAATACATGAACAGATGCGAGTTGCCTTACCAAGTGTGAAGTCAGTCTAATGAGACAATTCAATTGACAGCAGGATACCAAGGGAGGAAAAAAACTTTTGAAGTGGTCATGAGTGGTCTTTTTCAGACAGTTGACAAGAAGGTGTGAGTAACAGTGGGGGGAAATAAGTATTGGGGAAATTAGGTTTAGGTTTTGTAATGACCCAACCATTCCCCGTCTTTATTCAGGCCTAATCTGATGGTGTCCAGTTTGCAAATTAATTCCAGTTCTGCAATTTCACATCGGAGTCTGTTTTTGAAGTTTTTTTGTTGAAGAATTGCCACTTTTAGGTCTGTGGCAGAAAGAGTTTGAGATGAGCCCTGAAAGGGATGGCTGGCAAGTGCACTGGGGTGCAAAGTGGTTGATGGCTTTCTAGTTGCACTCGGACATATTGCTTACGCAAACATTGAGTGTGTTGGGCAGAAGACTGTACCATTGGATCAGGCAGACAGTATCTGTGGACCTTTGGGCGTTTCTGTGGAGGCTCATAGGTGGTAGAACTGGGGAGTTCTGTAGCACTGCGTATGTGACAGGCGTTAAAATTTTCGCTTTGGTGTTGGCATATATAGGCCTAAGGATTGCAAAGTGGCACTATAATCTTTCAGTGAGTGCAAGGAATCATCCATCTTCTGATTGAAGAGGTGTGATTTATCAAAAAGGAGGTTCTCAACTCTTCTGTACCTCCCTAGGGAAACCTGAGGAATGTGACCAGGATTTGCTCCTCATGACAATTCCAGTCACCAATATGCCCAAAGACATGTCCACTGAATCACCTGCAGCCTGACGTGTGCACCTAGCGACCAACTTGTCTTCCTCTAAAATAGCTTGGAATTGGGCATGGTCCTGTTGAGGTAGTTTATCCGCGAATTCTGCCATCTGTCCATAGTTTAAAAAGTCGTATTTGGCCATCAGTGCCAAGTAGTTCAAGGTCCTGAACTGGAAGCTGTCAGAGAAGACCTTTTGACCCATAAGGTCTAGCCTCTTGACCTCCTTGTCAGTGGGGGTGGAGAGTGGATGCTGTTGTTTAGCCTGTTCTGTAGCAGCCTGAATCACCAGGGAATTGGGCAGAGGATGAGAGAACAGAAACTCAGACCCCTTTGGGGAGAGTCAAAGGACTTCTTTCTGCCCCTTTCGGAGTGGGGGCATATGTGGCCAGTGTATGCCACACAGTGCGAGTCGGTTGGAGAAAGGTATCGTTGATCGCTTGGCCACTATGCATCAGTAATGGCCATGTAAAATGTCTAGTAATTGGTGCTGACTGTCCTGCACCTCATTCCATGGGAGCTGGAGAGTATGTGCTATCTTCCATAACAGCTCCTGAAACTGACAATAGTCTGGGGGAGAGAAGGGCATCGTCAACACAGCCATGTCCGGGGACGACGAAGGATCTCTCTCTGGATCTGTTGGTACCACTGGGGCCAGGCTGATCAGTGCATTGTCTAGTTTTGGTTCTGAACATCTGGTCAACGAAGGATGGGGCAGTGATACAGGAGAGTGGTCCTGCATTGAATAGTACAGTTCTGAAGGCGAATATTGGGGCCACAAGCTTCAGTGTGGCCAACCTGGTTGACCCTGCTGTTGCAGCAGTGGTACCCAAAAAGTCAAGTTCCAGTGGTTACTGGGCTGAGCTACAATAGGGTATTGCCATAATGCCATCGTAAACCTCTGATAGTCATATCTTCAGAATGGAAGCAGTGAATCATGCGTAACATCCGTATCCTCAGACTCAGAGGAACTGGAGTCCAATACAAATGGCAGTGCCAATGGAACAGGATGTATTGTAGAAACATGGCCAAAAGGTGGCATTTCCAAGACGGTGGATGGTGCTTTTTGTAGGCGACAGTATCGGAACACCTGGAGATCTCATCCTTTCTAGGACAAACAGTTCATGAGGCCCAGGGGCAGTTTCAAGTCTCTCCGGAGTCAACGGAACCAGGGCCAGTCAGGGGATCAGTCTCTGAACTGATGATTCATGGGACGCCAGCAGAGCCAATGCAGAAGGAGTATGTGTGTCTGGAACTGGGACCAGCAAATCTGGCGAGTGATGTGACTTCTTGTCTCTTTTGTAGGCCTTGAAATGTGGCACTGCTCTGTGGACGGAACTCATGGATAGTGCGACAACTTCTTAGACCTGGAGGAAGACTTACTGCCAGGCTTCTGTGACTCATGGCTAGGCCCTGGTGCGGGATCTGTAGCACTAGTACTGGCTCCACGGTAGGAGGCGCACTCTTGGGCTGTTCGGGGGGGTTCCCTGGCCAGGATCCGAGAGCGGCCCCATGGCAACCTCCATGAGGTGCTTCTTAAGATGGAAGGCTCTGCCTTCCCGTGTACGAGCAGGGAAGGAGAGGCAGATACTGCACCTGGACATGGCATGGGCTTCCCCCAAACAGTACAGACAGAATTGGTGCTCATAGCTGGGGAAAAACAAGCAAGGACAGGAAGCTCAGACTTTGAATCCTGGCCTCTTCGACATAATCCAGTACCCAGACTGGAGGGAGGGGGGACTGTTTGGAGGGAAATTGCAGAAGTGGCATCTCAAGTCCTTAACTGCACAAAAAACTTCTAGAAACAGATAATTACTAAAAAAAAGAGTGAAAATCTTGACTATATACAGCACCCACACCTGGGTGCTGGGCATTCAGGGGGGAGGCGAATGCCCAGCACCCAGGTGTGGGTGCTGTATATAGTTGTATTTGGCCATCATTGCCAAGTAGTTCAAGGTCCTGAACTGGAAGCTGTCAGAGAAGACCTTTTGACCCATAAGGTCTATCCTCTTGACCTCCTTGTCAGTGGGGGTGGAGAGTGAATGCTGTTGTTTAGCCTGTTCTGTTAGCAGGAAACCGCCAAAGCGGTATTCCCAGACCTTAAACCTACAAAATTTCTAGAATCAAGATAACTATTACAAAAACAGCAAGAATCCTGTGTACAAAAATAAAAACAGTGTTTCTGAATAGTTTGGAAAATGCGCCACCAAGGACAAGAGGACAGCAGAAGCTCCAACTTGGACCATGTGGTGGTGAGAAGGAACTGAAGACATGGTCAGTCCACCCCGCCCTTTATTGCTTCGGGCTAAACCACGAGGCCATGCAAGAGTGAATGCACCGAATGATGGACATTACTACTTTGAAAAGGTCCAGTTCCAGGCACATGGCACATGCATTTAACCTCAGTGGAATACAATAGGGACCATCACTCGAAGAAGAATCAATGAGGCCCCTGATCCTTCAATGATTTATGCTTGGGAGGTCTACCTGTGAGGATCTCATTCCAGGATTGTGGCCTGAAGTTATCACCTTAGGATTTGGCTCCCTTTTTATAAACACCTTTTAAAATTTACCTTAAATTTTATTTTATTAAAAAATCTTTATTCAGTAGCCAAGTCATTTATTAAACTGCGCATGGTAAGAACTATGTTGCCTCTCAAGCAAAACTTAAATTTCTTTTCTCAGTCATCTGTGCCCTATAAACGTAAACACTGTAGAATCTTACAGTGCTCTATTCTGCTGAGTGCTACAGCACGCTGAATTCTAATGGACAACAGTACATCTGGAATAAGAATCAGCACTGAACAGGAAAAAACTTTCATACAAGTGAATCACTAAGCCAGTAAATATGGAAGAAGAAGCACAAAAACATTTTTAAAATCAAATATGCCACAAACAAGTGACAGATTTAGCAAACTCTCTTTATTTACATGGAAATACATGTACACATATATTCTCTATATGTACACATAGATTTAAGTATATATACATATATGATTTCCACATACTCTACAATAAATACTTTGTAGTTTTTTAAATAGTTTATAGAGCTGGGTAAAACTACATGGCAATAAAATCGTGGCTTACAACTAAGTTACAAAAGCATCAAACACTGAACGAATAGAATATAGCAATAAATACTGGCATATATACAGCTAAATCTAAGACGCTATACAGAACACAAAACGGAACATTATGTAGGTATCAGTAAGCAAACCAAAACCCACCTGAAACCCAAAGACCACTTATATGGAATAAACTGTGACAGGGACACTTTTAGATTTTTATAAACAAATCCACATTTCTAAATTTGTAACTTTAAGACAAAAACAAATTAAACATTTCCTTTAACAAAGGATTTTCTGTATGAAGCTTTGCAATAAGTAAGAATAGAGAAATAATCTAATGAGTGGCATCCTTTTTGATTTGACATATAGTCTGTCTATTTATTGGTCCAGAAGCACAGCTGCTTTAGCAAAACTTCTTATATGCATGTACCTTTCGGTCAGTGCTCATCAGTTCATATGTAACAAACAGCTCTCTCCTTTCCAGCCAATCCCTTTCTAAACCTTGGCAAAGAGCTGTGACATCAGACACTAAACTGTGACATCAGAAAAGAGGAGCAGGAGCTGGCTTCTTTTTACACACACATCTTGGTAATCCGCAATAGTGGTAAAAACCATAACCAAAATAAATAAATAAATACAAATGTCATTTTTGCTTGATCCCAAACAGTTGAAATCGATTTTGCCATTGACTTCAGGGGAACAGTATCAGTCCCTACATAAGCAGCATATAGGGCCAGATCCTCTGGTGGTATAAATTTATACCACCAGAGAATCTGGCCATATGTTGAAATGTGCTGTACTGATGTCAGTGGTTTGTAATCTTATATGAGGCATGAGGTCTAGATTTTTGTTGACCTTTCATTTTTCAGGGATTGTGGTTTTCTTGTCTTAAAAGATACTAACTAGTTTAACTAGGTTTCATGAAAAAGAAAAGCATGTGTTATTGGGTATTGGCCTTATCTTGTGATACTTTTCCATTTCCAGGAAGGTAATAAATCAGGATGCACTGGATAGCAAGATGTTAAGGTAAATGCTTTCCTTTAAATGGAAACCACTCTCTGTTATTTATTCTGGGGCTCACTGAACACAGACCATGGTTTTACAGAGTACACTTATATTCTATTACCACTGTAAAGCTAGTACTGGTATATATGTAAATATCTGAGTATAAATCAAAACAATGGCGACCACAATAGGGAAAAGTGTACACCAAACCTGTACACTTAGTGGGTCTAACAGACTAAGGATCATTGCATTTTCACAGGTAAGAATTTGAAGAAACTGCTCTTCCATTCCAGTGACTATGCGTCGCTGCTAAAACCCAGAGTAGGAATTCAATTTTCTTTCATTTCTTTAATAGAAATAGCATTTTATTTAAATATTAGGACTCAATTAATCAAATCTTCTGTGTGTGACATTCTTGTTGACATCAGTTGAAGAGTTGTTGAAATTGAGTTTTGCATGTGGAGAGCTTGCAGGCCTGACCCAGTTGTCTTCCTCTTATTGTTTGTTGTTTGGGAACTGTAGGTGCTAACAAAATACAATCAGGATTGTGACCCCAGGATGCGAGGTGCTGTATTTACCAAGTAAAAGATCTCACTGCGTCTGCTATCTAAAGCAGCCCTTTAAACCTACCTCAGTAAAGATAACTTTAAAGATCAGTGTTTAGCACATGCATAATTTTGTTCCTCCTTATCACATTTTGTTAATATCTGGTATTTCCCTTATTAACAACATAGCCAGAATGTAATTGTGTTAAATGAAAATGATTGTTACATAAACAGGTTGAATATTCATGAAACAGCACAAACATCTACAAGTTTTGTAAAGACATATTTAACCTGATAGGGAAGCACTGTCCTCTGCAGAAGATAAAAGGAAACTCATATTTATGACCAATCCTGTATTTCTACAGTTACTCAGAATATGAATTACATCAGCCAGAGGACAAGTAGGGCGTCTCACTATGGTAATTATAATCAGGGCAGACCTTTTGCACCAGTTTGTAATCTACACTGTAAAAAGCAATGTAAATGCAGATAACTTTAAATGGTTTAGAACACAACCAAGAAACATGGCTTTGTGTCTGCTCTTGGTAGCAGATCTTTGAAGGGTCAAAATTGCACAAGGCAGTTTTCTTAGCCCGATCTGTTTTTTCATATTCAATTCGGCAGTTGAAGGACTTGGATTCCTTGGTCTCCAGCGTTGACTGTGGAGAAGATTCAAATTCCACCACTTTGGAAGGCGGCACCAGGCTTACAGAAACATTTCCAAGACCTGTTGAGTTATGTCGGAAATAAACACTGAAGGTTCCATTGCCATGATCAACAATTTTCCCTGTGATGAGGAGGTTTAGTTTAACAGTTTTGATGTTGGAATGGAAGTCACCCCACCCAAACATTTTCTTGAATTTCCCAGTTTTTACTATTGGTCTGCGCTTAGTCCGTGCAAGAGATTCTTGAACCTCAGTGATGTTGGCTAACCAATCCCAAAAGTTTTCTATGCTGTCTGAGTATGACATCTGGCCATGTTTCAACATTGGAGATGGCTTAACAAATAGGCGTAAAGGGTTGATGATCCTGGAATGGACAGCGTTGTTGACCAATGTCTCTGCAGCATCTTTGTCTTCCCAATCCAGCACGTCTGTGGCATGGACTATTTGTTTAGTGTCACAAAATATCTGTTTCAAAAGAGAAAAAGTGAAAATGAAAACGTGCAGATAATGGGGTGGTTATTAATATTTAATTGTACATAAATAGGGTCCAAGCCCTTACTTGCATGACTAGCCTTTACATGTAGTCCCATTCCAGAGGACTACTCTAATGAGTAAATACTACTGCTATGAATAAGGACTGGGACTCAAAGGGAAAAGACCGATTTCTTAGCCTAAAGCGATTAGTGTCTTAGAGTGAAATGGCACAGCAGAATTTTCTGTTGTTATTTTCACTTGGAACACCCTCCCAACTAATCTGTCTAGTATCTCTTCCCCACCCTCCCCTTCAGACTCTATTCTCTGAAGACTCTCTGTTCATAATGTCCATACATACCTCTTTCTTTTAGTTGTGCAGTACCTATTAATGCCTTTTATATTGATTCTGGGCCTACTATCTTACCTTGTAGCAGGAAGGTACAAGGTACAACACTGTAGCAGGAAGAGGGCCTGAAACATAAGCCCTTGTATCAGAGGCCTGGTATGAAGCCTGAGACCTGGGCTAAAGTAGTGGTCAAAACTTTGCTGATATAAAGCAAAATCAGGCTGCGAGCTAGAGGCAGGCCCTGCTCACAGAATCTGGCAAGAACAGGGCTGATATTGCAAAAACACATATTCCTAAGAGGTGCTAGACACATGGCACTCACACACACACATTCCAGAAGGATGGTACCAGAACACCTTGAGCCCAACACATTTCCTAAAGCTAACAGGAACACACTGACCCATCCTAAAGATAAGGTCAGTGTAATGGATAGAGATGTACAAGGTGATGGGTGATAACTGGCTATGTCAGAGGGGTAGTATGCAACTTGTTTGTATTGATGTATAAAATGAAGTGTCAGAGGGAGTGTCTTTGGCTAGCCGAGGGATAGTGAAAAGTCCCGCCACTAAATGAGCTGCATCCATTGTCACGGGCATACATGCATTGAGTGTACTTGTAGCAAGTAGGGATGTAAAACGTTAACCAGTTAACCGGTAAGACTAATGCTTTACCGTTAACCCTGGGCCAGCTGGATCAGCCCCAGCTGCTTAATTGGTTAACCATTCAAATGACATATTTTAACCGTTTAAATGGTTAATTTTTTAAATGGTATTTGCATCCCTAGTAGCAAGGATAAGGCACCAATACTGTGCTTCGTCGACAATAAACCTGACCAAGTTCCTTCACTATGAACTGAGTCTGTGGTTATTGGGCAGTTCGATCGGAGCCTGCTGTACAGGTTATCTGGCCAGAGTCAGTAAAGTACGCAGAGAGAACACACACTCAGCCAACATCTGACCACAAACATCACATACAGTTAGCACTAGACTCACAAAAAGACATGGGGTATCTAACTGCCATTTTAGCTACCTAAATCCCAGAATGAGGCCAAGTCATTCACAAAATCCACACTCTCCTGCTACTGACCTCACTCACTCGGCACCTAAATTTTTGCTGTTAACATTCTCGAGGCACCTACATTTCTGCCTCTTCACATGCATATTGCTGCCTCCCTGTAGGCGTCTGGATGCCTACACCATAAAGCGATGCACAAAGCAGGGGGAAGATAGGTGTTCCTCCACCAGCTTGCCTGCAGGGCTCAATTCAGTAAGTGTACTCAGACCTTGCCTACCAGATCGAGGCAAGCTCACACAACACAGCTGGGTATGAAGGAAGAGGCCCACCTCTTCCATAATTGTTAGGCCAGTGGCTAGGTACTTACCCAGGATGTGGGACACCCCAGTTCATGTGCCCCACTCCACTTGAGGGGGAGAAGGGATTTCAGCAGGGATCTGACACCTCTCAGAGTTAGGGTTCAAAAAAGAACTAGATAAGTTCATGGAGGATAGGTCCATCAATGGCTATTAGCCAGGATGGGCAGGGATGGTGTCCCTAGCCTCGGTGTTGCCAGAAGCTGGGACTGGGCGGCAGGGGATGGATCACTTGATGATTCCCTGTTCTTGATGATTCCCTCTGGGGCACCTGGCATTGGCCACTGTCGGAAGACAGGATGCTGGACTAGACTGACCTTTTGTCTGACCCAGTATGGCTGTTCCTTTCAGTGCCCTAGTCACAGGATATAGATGATAGTGTATTTTGATGTGGGGTTCCTTCGGTCTCTCCTGTTGAAGCTCTTCCACTTTGCATAAATAATTTTAAAAAGTTATTGGAGCAGGGGGACTGGATTCTAGATCTCCCAGGTGTGAGCGCTAGCAATCAGGCTATACAGCCATTCTCACGCATGCTTGCACATGTGCTCTCTCTGGCCCAATGACTCTTTCATTAGTTATCCACAGTGCCACAGCTTCAACAGGAAAGACTGAGGGCTTTTCTACATGTGTCTATGGAGGGATGGGGTATGATTTCTAAAGCAGATTCATGTGTTAGGCATAAACTGGTCTGTGTAGACCCTATTGGTGTGCTTCAATGTAGTGCTGTTTGAAACAGTACTACATTAAAGTGCACAAGGAAAGCATTAGTGGACACCAGCAGGGTCTACATGGGTCAATCCGTGCATAGCACATTAGTGTACTTCAGAAATCACACTCCCCCCGATAGCGCATTATCCCACATGTAGACAAGCCCTGGTGGAGCTCTCTGTGAGACTATTCCAGAGCCCAAGGGACTAGGACTCTCATCTGAGGGCTGGTAGGTCCCTGTTCAAATCCCTTCTTCCTTTCACATGGAGAGGGGGGACATGAATGGGGAGTCTCCCACATCCCAGGTGAATACTGTAACCATTGCGATAAAAGTTATGAGAGAGGTCCTGCACACTGCTGCCTGCAAAAATGGCATAGGTGTCTACCTCCAAGAGGGGATCTGCAGCTGAGAATACCAAGCAGAGGGCGGCACCTCCCTTTATCCTGGATTTAGATACCAAGTTCCCTGGAGGGAGCAGGGTTTAGGACACACCCCTTAGTTTGGCACCTGCTACTGGCTAAGTTAGGTGAGAAGCTAGCGTGCTGTCTTTTGTGAATCCTATTCTGAGATGCGTCTCTCTCGTTCATTGTATAAGTAGAGGTGCAAAACTCACAAAATTAACAAAAATTTGAATCTCACTGATGAAATACGTTGAGGGTGTGTGCTCCTTCAGAATATCTTAGATGACACTTCATATAGAAATGTGTGTTATTTTTGTACAATTCTGGGGCAGGCCTCAGTATAAATTATACTAGACAAAAATGTTGTTCTATAGTGATACTGTATAGGCATGCCATATCTTTAGCACTTTTCAGGATCCACTTTCTTGAATGTATAATGAAATCCATCCTTCTCAGTGTTTCATTTCTCCCACCTTCTCACCTTGCAAAACACAAAAAACTAAAAGGCCCTGGTCTTTTATGTTCTCTTTACAAACGCTCATATGTTTTCTAGTAATAAGACTCTAAAACAGCTTCTGAATGTACATACTTTATAGTCTTTTTATAATGTAAAAATTGAGATGGACCTGAACCAAAACCTTCAGTCGAATGTTGAAGGGGGTTCAGAATATGAGTCTGCAGCTACATTTAAATCTACAGCAGACTCCCTCTCTGTACAACGTACTAGCCCAAAACTTGCCAGCTTTGAAATCTGGATCCAAATTTACCAACCAGCCCCCATCTCTACTTAAAAATGAATAAGCACTCTTCATTAAGACTCCAATTAGGAAAGGGAAAAACGACAATAAAGATCACTCCTAGGCAGAGACCTTGTATGTCAAGTTTCTGCCTCTGGACTAATTTTTTTATGGCTGAGTTATCAACTCATAAATATAGGGGATTCTAATGGAAACACTGACAGATGCTTATCTATAACAGCACTAAAAGCACTGCTGTAATGACGCCATGGAAAACTGTCAATATGATGAAAGAGCCTGGGTGAAGAAATGGCACGTTATGTATGGCTCTTTAGCCACACGCAACCTTACTCATAAGTTAAAGAGCAGCAGGATGGTTTTTGGGAATAGCACTTTCCCAGCACAGCTTGCCATAACCTCTGCTAAGAAAATAACTACCAGCTGCCTTGTTACAGAAACGCCTTATTGCTTGGATGAAACAAGAATGGATCCACACTTTCACCCACCCCTCAGTCCAAACCCTGCCATGAACCTTTTCTGAAAAATGAAAAAAGGTAGCTATTTTGCTGCACTTACAGATTCCAACTGGGGTCCAGGAGTAGCAATGTTGAAATACCATGCTGGAGGCTGTTAAAACCATGTTGCCTGCCTGCCTGGAAACGGGAAGGCTCCCAGAAATTCTTCTCTGGGCCTGTTCTGAGCAAGGTTAAAATGCTGGTGCCTAGTCTGCATTTATGCCTCTACTCTTGCCAACGTTAATGGCAGCTGCACTGGTGGGAGCAATGGAGGAAACTAAGAAACACAGCGCAGAACAGAAATTGATGAGGTTGGCTGTTAATATGTTGTGTGTCTACACTCAAATTGTGAAAGTAACATGGCAGCTCATAGTGTTTTGCCTTTTGCCAGGGGTGTAGGCTTGCACACAATTGTCCTTCTCTGCCTAGTTCAGCACACTTTTTTTTTTTTTTGCACCTTATATTGGAGTCTCTAACTGTGCCTGTGTCATCTGTTTGACCAGATTTTTTTTCTCCCAGTTCTCTTCGCAGTAAGAAATCCTAGAAGGATTGCCTAACATGCTGCTGGTGATGCTCTGTACATTTTATTCAGGTGCTCTCTCTCACAATGAGACACTATGGGGCTGCTGACCACATTGTCCCAGAATTCGCTGCTACAGCATGGCGGGTGTGGATACACAAACTGCATGGTTATGATGTGAAAAATGTAACTGTATGGACACAGCTCGGCTGTTTGTGCTGCAACAGGGTCAAATGAGTGTCACAAACTGCTAACAAAAACGCAACTCTTATTTATGGCATCAGTGGGGCTGGCTTTAGAGGGTGAGCTATCATTAATCAAGCTGCTGGGATCACAACATTGTACTGTGTTAAACCAATGGCATCAGATCACATCACATTACATCAGAGCATGCGTATATAAACCCCCCATGGTTGTATTCCCAAAGGATAATCTGACATGTTCCTGTAACAAAGGTGACAGATGACTGCATCTGACAATTTTCTGTCTATTTCTGCACAATATCCAAACAGCCGGTTATACAAATTATTGAGCTATGGGAATGAATATTCTGGTGCAAGGAATATTTTACTCAGGGGGACGAGGAAGAAATAAACATTGCTGGAAGTGGTCAATAAAACAGTAAACTTCAATATCTGACTCCACCTCCATTCCTATTGTTATCTTGTTACACTAATTCTATTGAGAGAACAAGGCTCAGCAGCTGCAAAAGTTGAGGTGAATCAGTTGCTTGAAAGGAGGCTACACAAGCTCTTACAGGGAAATGCTTTATGTTTTGAAAACGTTTAGTTTAAAAATGTTTCGAACAAAGAACGACTTGACTTTGGACTTGCCAGGGCAATGCACAGTTCATACACCACAGGAACCCGGGAGAGGAATATGGTGAGATTGTTAGAAAAGCACAGACATTATTCATATTTCTGTCTATAACTTTATTTTATTTGTGCAGATTCTTTTATTTTTAAGTCAAAAGGTTTTACAGCATAGGAGAACAGAACTCTCCAAGGATTCATTTTCCTCTCTACATTTCAAAGGCTCCTTATTTGATGACAGCTTTTTGTTATTAGTGAGCACAGCCCAGTGCCTTTTGTTAAGTTGTTTATTCACTTTGGTTAGCAATTTTCAGGAAATAAAAAAATTGGTATTAAAAGAATGCAGCACATGCTGGAAAACTGACTTCCTCAGCATCTCTTTATTTTACTGTGTAGCCTTCCCTGTTGTGAAGACCATTGTTGTTTGAATAACTGAAAACTCTTGTTCAGTAAAGTGGAAGAATTTGTGTCTTTTAATTTGTTTGCCTTCTGCAGTAGGTCCCGCTTGTTGCCCCTGCTTTTGCTCATTCTCTTAAAGCCACAGTCCTAGATTTTGAGGCCGGAAAGGACCATTAGATCATTCTAGTTTGACACATCATAGAATTCACTGTTACCTCTGTCTTGAGCCCTTATGCTTGTTTGACTACAGCATATCCTCCAGAAAAACACCTTGTCTTGATCTGAAGGTATCAAGAGATGGAGACTCCACTACTTTGCTTGGTAGTTTGTTCCATATGTGACTTATTTCTAGTCATTGCTTTCTGCAAGGCCTTTTTACACTAGATTGAAGAGCCCTGTCATACCTGCTATTTTCTCCCCATGAAGGCACTTATACGCCATAATCAAGTTGACTTGATTAGAGAAATGGGGTAAAATTCTGGCCCAATTGAAGTCAATGAGATTTTTGTCACTGACTTCAGTGGAGGCAGGACTTCATGCCTGGTCTCACTTATGCAGCTCCCCATGAAGTCCATCCCTTGCTCATGGTTTCCTTCTTCCCAGGCTTTGTCTGAGAAAGAAGGCTTTCCTGAAGAATGCCCTAGTCTGGGTGAGTTTTAAGCCGATTCCATATTTTGGACACTGGTCCTATTTATATTTTTACTTCATTTGTTTTGTACATGCTCCCAGCCACCAGAGCTTTTTATGTGAGCAACATTTTAAAATGTCATATTATATAAACAGAAGATAAGAACTGTATCCTTGTAAGGGTCGAATTGTCCTGATGTTTCCGGGGTTTTACTCCAAGTTATCAGCAGGGGTGGCTCTAGCAATTTCACCGCCCCAAGCACGGCGGCACGCCACGGGGGGCGCTCTGGCAGTCACCGGTCCCGCGGCTCCGGTGGACCTCCCGCAGATGTGCCTGCGGAGGGTCCGCTGGTCCCGCGGCTCCGGTGGAGCATCCTCAGGCATGCCTGCGGGGGGTCCATCAGAGCCGCCTGCCGCCCTCCCGGCGACAGGTAGAGCGCCCCCTGCGGCATGCCGCCCCAAGCGCGTGCTTGGCGCGCTGGGGTCTGGAGCCGGCCCTGGTTATCAGTCAGTCATAGGACATGGTTTTTACAGCTGATCAGTGAGAGAGGCACCAACTTCATCCCTGCCAGGGATCATTTCAGGTCTCTCAGAAATTAGTGCAAATGAGTCGGGAGTGGTGCTGGTGAGGGAGAAATAGTTATAGGAAGAAAATGGTTCTGAATCATTATTCCACCCACCAGTGCTGCTGCTGTAATCCTTTTAGCACATCAGTGAGCTGGCGGTGGGGCGCTGTCAACCTCTTCCTGCTGCCTGAATACACTCTTATCAGAGCTCCACTGGGAAGCTAGAGTCTGGAGGTAGCTCCTAACTCACTCAGGACTTGTCTACATTTGAAATGCTACAGCAACACCACTGCAGCTGCACCTCTGTAGCGCTTCAGTGTAGGCACTACTTAGACTATGTCAATACTGTACTATGGCCCCTACAGCAGTACAGCTGTAAGACTGCAGCTGCACTGCGGTAAGGTCTCCTGGGTAGCCGCTCTTTGCCAGCAGAAGAGCTCTCTCCCACCGGCATAATTAAGCCACTCCCAATGAGTAGCAGTACCTGTGCTGGTGGGAGATGGTCTCCTGCTGACATAGCGCTGTTCACACTGGAGCTTTTGTCCGTGAAACTTTTGTTTTACTTGACCAACAAGTTTTGCTGATAAAAGTGCTAGTGTAGACATAGCCTTAGGAAAGGGGTTCTCTCCGAGAGGTGGTAGCTAGGTCAATGGAAGAATTCGTCCATAAACCTAGTGCTGTCTAAAGGAGGACTTAGTTCAGCTTAACTATGTTGCTCAGGCTTTTTCACACACCCTTGAGTGACACAGTTAAGCTGAATGAATGTTCTGGTGTAGACCAGGCCTCCGAATGCTGTACCAGTACCATGGTTTTATTTTGAAAAATAGATATTCATGTCCACACTATAACCTGCTACTTCTCTGGCTTCTTCAGGCTAATTTCAGTAGGTCTGCAGTCTTTTATACTGTGTATTGCAATAATAATGCAAAATCACTGAACTGGTGGAACAAAAACCTGAGCTTGAAAAAAGAGGAGAGGGAGAGAAATTGCTCTGCTTTATCTGTTTGAACATTCAGTGATTTCAACACATTTATCAAATTTTAAATAATTTATGCCTTGACAGGGCTTATCAATTTTGCAAAGCGCACACATTAGCTAGATACAATGATATCATATTCGCTTTTTCAGCATCTTACACTTGAGCTCAGCAAGATTAATAAAAACTCAGACCTTCATCAATTAAACGGAAAAATATAAAATTGTATTCCATTACAGCCTTTTTGGTAGGAAAATGATGACAGATTCTAATAATTCATCATAACAAGCTGAGCTTGAACTTTACTGATAATTAAATGTGTTTCTCCCAAAGGCAGAGGCTGTGATGGGTTTTATGGTAGCAGATGTGATTGCTGTCAGGAATGCTGTAAGGAATTTAGGAATTAAGGATCCTCTTCTTTTAACCAGACTATACAAAAGAGCTGTATTTGAGGCTATCTAGTCACAGACATGTTTTTCAAAATTTGTTGTGCGCCTATATGCTTTCATCATGATAAAGACCATTTAATTCACATTCAGGGACATTACTGGCTGGGAATGAAGGCTCCGATTCAGCAAAGCACTTAAGCACATGCTTAAGTCCATCCCTATTCTGCAAAGCACATGAATCAGTATTTAAGTGCTTTGCTGAATCAAGGCCTAAACTGTTAAACCTATCTAGTGACTGAGTGAAATCACTAATGGCTCTTCCGTGTAGTCCAGTTAAAAGAAGATGCTACTTAACAAGAGGCTCATGACTTTGCCAAATCTGACTCATCAATTGGGTAACTGACAGATAAATGCATCCTCTTTCGGTAGGCAGATATGAGATTGTTGGATTACAAAGATTAGCAAATTTGAATGCCTAGCATTTACATTGATTAAATGAGTGGTTACCAATACAGCTGATGAAGAATTTTCTATCTAAATGTTTCTGGTGGACAGTGCAGCTTCCATAAAATGAAAATTACCCTAGGGAAAACTTTGATTTTGCTGAAAATTCCATTTTCTATTGGGAAAATCTAAATGAAATATAATTTGGGTCAGTCTGAATCAGAACATTTTGGTTTGTTGAACAGAATAAAACACTGTATTTTGGCTTGGTTCATCATTGAACTGGATCTATCTGAGCTACCCAGGGCTTCATGGGAGTGCGGTTCAGGTGCCTTGTGCCTTTGTTCTCCTTTATAAGATGGACTCCCTGGCTGGACTACATGTCCCAGGATGCACAGTGGTCTCTCCTCTGGTTGAACTGCTGTGACATCATGGGGAGATGTTATCATCCAGCCTAAAGAGAAGAATGGGGGCATGAAGAACCTGATCTACAACTCCCATGAGGCACCGCAGTAGCTCAAACAGATGCAGTTCAGTGTTGATCAGAGCCAAATGAAATGCTTTGTAATTTTTTAATGGAAATTTTTCAGAACTTTCTGTTCCAAGAAAAAATTCAGTATTTCAACTTTTTCATCCCAATTCTGGATAAAAGCAAATATCAAAATATCTGAATTTTCCAAGTGATGGTCAGAAATCAAAATGTCCAACTTTGATTCTCAGACATTTAAACTGTGGTGTTCTGAAAATTGTGTTAAAGTTATGATCTATCACTTTAAATTCTTATGGGCTTTCCTGTCCTGCTTGTAGGTAGGTGCCTCTGTAGGAAAGCATGCAATCTGGGCCTACCAGCAGTCAGTTAGCAGGCAGCCAGCCTAGAATAAGGCATGGGGGCTGAGTTGTGGCTCTCTGTTTATGGAGCAGCCTGTTTTGTTTCTCTCTGATTTGGGGTTGTTGTGTGTTACTCTGGATTCTAAGAAATCAAGTAGCATTACATTATAGCCTTCTATCAAGAATAGTTGTTTTTATGTAACTACTCTGTGTGCACACTGTGAAACATAATAGAGAAAATGGGTGATGAGGATGTATTAAAAATAAAAATGTACAGCTAAAATGCTTTATATGGCTATATATGGTAATATGAACATTTTCCAATTTAGTGAAAGAGAGAACAATTTTGCAAGATATATTCAGAGAATTAAGCAGTATTTTTTATGCATGTGCTATAGAAGATACTGATAAAGGGGTGTTTTCCTAACACTGGTGGAAAAAACAACTATTACTGTGATTAAAAAGTTATGTTTTCCACAAGGACCTGATTAGCTGGAGTATAATGGCATAATATACCACTGGCAAATATGAGCTAAACAACTTTAGCTGAAGTCAATGGAAGTTGAGTGTGTGCAATGACTTGCAGAAGGCACTTACCCTTTTGCCAGGATTGCTCCCTGTGTTTACCTCCCTTGGTCCATTTTGTGTGATGCAGATGCAGATTATTTAATGACAATTACGTCAAATGATTACTGGAAATTATTTTTGAAAGGTCAATGGGGCATGTAAACATCATGTAGCTCCCATACTTAAGAAAAAAGAGGAAGCTTCAGGAAAATACAACAGGCCTATGAATGTGATTTCAGTTGGGGAGAACCTATTAGAATAACTAAAATGAGACAGTTTTGCGACGTAAGGGGCAGTCAGCATAAACTCTCAAATGGATGATCTCTCCCAACTCTCTTATTTGAATTCTCTGAGTACTAAATTAGTAGACAGGAGTGAAATAAACATGGATGTAAATTTGCCAGGGCTTCAACCATTTACCAAACACCTCTTCACCAAAGATAAAGTTCAGGGACCCTCAGCCTATACAACTTCCCCAACCTCTGGACACTTTCTGGGGGTACTATTTTTTTTAAAACTTACTAATAGAGAGAGGTGTCTCCATATACTCTCTCTCTCCTTCCCTTTCAGGGGTCCCAGTTTTCCCCTTTGTTTCCTCTTGTGCTTTATTCTTCAGTGCCTAACTTCTGAAGACCCAACTCCCTGCTGTGCCTGGAGAACCTGTGGAAAGTGGAGTGCAGTACACACAGGGTATCATACTGTAAAAACAAGTGTGTTCTTAACTCGGGTTGAAATAGCATTGAACACACGGCAACTTGATTTTAATTTATCTTTATACCTCCTACACTTGACTTGGGCAGGGTGGACGCCAGTGTTTAGGCATCATTTTCTCCCCCTATGCATGCTGTGGAGTGGTCACAGAGCACAGCCATTACCTGAGTAGCAAATCACAGAACAGTTAGCAAACCAGTTGGGCTGGCAAAGATGGGAAACTGAGGGGAGGGCTGACTGGAGCTCCCGAGCTTTGACTCAGGATTCTACCCAGGGAGCCTGCTGGGAGGCTGCAGAGGGTTGTGTTGACTGAGAAGGGAAGAGGTCACTTATCAAAGCACTCTGAATGTTGAATAAGGTTTGGTTCTGTGGCCAGGACAAGGACAGAGGTTTTAGTGGCCACGCTCTCTCACTGCATCTCACTTTCAGCAATTTTGTGCTCACTATCAGTCTTTTTAACTGCATATTTCTCTGTTTCAGGCTCTACTATTTAAAGCAAATTTTACAAAGAAAAAATTCAGATGTACTTCTCATTGGCTATGGCAAAGCTATTATCTACTTAGCAATACCTGTCCCAGTTCTAACCATACAAATATGAGCCACAGCCACTTATTTCCTGACGCTCTGTTTCCTAGCACCTTGCCATTCGTAGTGAGAGAAGATTTTCACTGTAAAATGCAAAACACTTGTGGTTTGAATGTGGGAGGAGTTGTAGTTTAGGATTAAAATGGGGGTCAAAACCAGAATCTGTAATGTCAGGATTAGGCCTATATTTGCTAGAACTAGACTAAAGAGAGAAGAATTACGGCTAATACAGAGGATAACGGTAATACTCCAACTGTACTAAAGACCCTCCCTATTTACTTTGATTAACAGAGCAATCTGGGTTTGTCCAAAACTTTGAATTAATTATTCCTCAATGTAAATGAAAAGATCACACACACACATTGCAGCCGCAGTTCAACCATGCTAATCAGAACAAGGTATGGGAGGTGGGAGTTAAAAGGAGAGGTTAAAACACATACCTTGGAATGCCCTTCACTTCATAGTCTGGTTAGCAAGGGCACTGAACACCCATTCCTAAACTGAAACAGTTTTCACTTTGCAATTCACCCTCTTAAATTGTAAATAAGACTTAGCCAGCCCTTCTCCCTCCATTTAGAGATTATGGAATCTTTGCGTTACTGCTCTTGTCCAGTTAAAAACCAATAGTAGTCACTAATTTGGTTTTCATTTTCTTGATCAGTCGTCTCATTTTAAAAGATATTAAAAATATATTTACTCTTTTTTAGGATAATGCCTATTTCAGCAAAGATGCCCATTGAAAAGCAGAACATTGCAATACAGGGCCGGATTATTGAGAAGCGCTGAGCATCCAAAATTCCATCTGAAAGTTGTGGGTGCATAGCACCTCTAAACAGGACCGGCTCTAGGCACCAGCAAACCAAGCACATGCTTGAGGCGGCACAATTTCAGGGGCAGCATTCTGGCCACCTTTTTTTTTTTCCCCCGCTTTGGCAGTTGCACTTGGATTTTTTTTTTTTTTTTTTTTTTTTGCTTGGGCGGCAAAAAACCTAGAGCCGGCCCTGCCTCTAAAAATCAGCCCTTTACTATATTTAGGATTTGCAAAGGGATTTGCAGCTGGGGAGTTTTAAAGCATCTACAGCTATTGCAACTTTGCTGCACTAATGAAAGGTGGCCAGAAATCCCCTCTTCAATAGATTATATAATTGGATTGCTTTAACAATTCTGTCCTGTCTCCTGTAGTTAAAACTAAAATGACAAGCTGCTTCAGCAGAAAAAACCCCTCATGATCGAACTTTGCAGCCCATTAAATTTTCTGCTTGTAAATGAATCTTACAAAGAACTTCCCTCCCTGTAGAGAAGACACACCATAGCATCATCCCTGCTGACAAAATTGAAAACAATCTCTGCAGCACAACATATTGCTATCAATGATTAGTGGCATGAGTTCCCCCAAAGCCATATCTCTTCTGAATCTTTAGAGAATTGTCAGAGCAGTATAATAGGAAAGTGACAGAAAGGGAATGAGGAATGACAGACTCAAACTATATACCAGTATATTAATTGTGGATATTAATATTTCCTGACATCATACATCATTGTCTGAAAAGCTATTAATACTGATAAGTACAAATAGGAACTCAAACATCTGAAGGAAGGCATGAAAACAATTGCAAACTTTGCTCAGCTTGCCTGAAGCTTTATTTAACTTTTAGCCTTTTTCAGGTACCTTTTAAAAGTTGCCCGACTGACACAGACGCTAACACAGAAAATATAAATTGGAAATATAAAAGGAAATCTCTGGGCTCAGCACTGTTTTTGCTGTTAATGTTGAATATGGCAAATTCTTCCTTTAAGTGGGTGCCGATAATGTGGGAACTCTATTCCCACTTTGAAAGAGACACTTTGCCATTTTTTTTCCCATGCAAAGCTCTAAGAGAAGAAATATATAGGTAAGGGTTAAGGAATCAAATAAAAAACTTTTGATGAAAGCACAAACTAACTTTCTAACAAAAAAAATGATAAAAAAAATCATGCTAGAAACATACTGGCTCCATGTTTGAAGATATTCTGATTTAGGCTGTGAGCTCACTATATCTTCTAAACCAGTGGTTCTCAAACTTTTGTACTGGTGACCCCTTTCACATAGCATACCTCTGAATGGACCCTCCCCATATAAATTAAAAACCTTTTTGTATATATTAAACACCATTATAAATGCTGGCTGCAAAGCAGGGTTTGGGGTAGAGGCTGACAGTTCATGACCCCCCCAGGTAATAACCTCACAACCCCCTGAGGGGTCCCGACCCCCAGTTTGAGAACCGTTGTTCTAAACTAAGTAGATTTGGGCCTGTTCAGTGCTTGGATGAAAGACCTCAAAGGAAATGCAATGTGTCTTAGGAAGCTGGGTTAGTTATGCAGTACAGAGCATTCGTTCCTCTTATGGGTCATTAGTGAATCAGTGTTGCATAAGGGATGCTGCTGTTGGAGGTACTGCCTTTAGATGTGATGAAAACCAAAGATCCTAGTGTCAGAGGTCATTAAAGATTTAATGGCATCTTTTACTACCTCTAGTGTGCTATCTAGATCCCTATAATTATTATAGATGATTGACATTTTTCCAACAAACTTTTTAATGAAAAATGGATTTTTTTCGCTAAATGAACATTTTTGCAGAAAATGCTAACTTTGTTTAAAATTGTCTAGTTTTTGGTGAAAAAATTGGTTTTCATAAAAAAATTTTTCTTAAAAAAAAAGAGAATTTCTGAGAAAAAATTAAACAAAAATTGTTTTCTTTCAGAATTTGTGAAAAATGCTTTGCATTTTCCAACCTGCTCTAGTAATTACATTTTGCTTATCCTAAATGTGGGATAAATTGCTTGCAGTGTACAAAATATGTATAGTACGATCTATATTTTGAATTAATCTATCTGTTTGCTGAGAACAGCCATTTTGTTTTCTGAATTGCTCCCACCTGTTCTCAAAGAAAACATACTGTAGGTTCTCCAGGAGACTTTACTTTTGTTCTTTCTTATTATTTTCCTTAATCTAACATAAATTTCTTTGGATTTAAAGTACATGCTTTACTCATTTGTCAATATGAAAACAGTTCTTCACACTCTGTCCTAAACTCTTGTGTAGTGTTGCCGTGCTCTGTAAAACATACCAGTGGAAATTACTTTCTCTACCACTGGAAAGCAATTTCTATATTGTTATAAAATGTCCTGTGATCTTTCTGAATAAAAAGTGCTATGCAAATTATTGTTCAGCTAGTCACTGTTTTTTGCATATTGTTTCTTGCAAATTAGAGGCCATTATAGAAATTTTAGTTCAGTCAAATCTTATTTTTCAAAAAAAGAATTTATATATGAACTGAAATGATTCCTTAAAATAAAATTTTACAAATCCATTTGGGATAGGAATTGGCATACTAGATCAGAGCAGCAGTCCATCTACTCTGGCAATCTCAGACGCCAGTACCAGTTACTTCAGAGAAAGAAATCCTGTATTAGGCAGTTCTGGGTGTAACCTGCCCAAAGGCAGGGACAGGTAAGGCATAGGCACCATAGACCCAGGCCTAAGGGTCCATCTCTTGGTCCCAAGCTTACTTTTTAAGCAAGTTTTCAGTCCTCCTAACTACAAAGCTTGAAAACCTGATGCGAGTGTAACAGATGTAGTGATATATGCCTGAGCCTGCAGAGAACCTGGAACAATAGCTCTAGAAGGTGTGACAGAGTTGCCAACCCTCCAGGATTGTCCTTGAGTCTCCAGGAATTAAAGATTAATCTTTAATTAAAGATTGTCATGCGAAGAAAACTCCAGGAATATGCCCAACCAAAACTTGCAACCCTAGATGTGAACTTCTTTAGTTTAACCAAGAGAAGGTTATGGGGTGACTTGATTACATTCTATAAGTAGCTGCATGGGGAACAAATGTTTAAAAATAGGTTCTTCACTGTAGCAGGGAAAGGTATAACACAATGCAATGGCTGGAAGCTGAAACTAGACAAATTCAGACTGGAAATAAGGTGTACATTTGGAAAGTAATTAACCACTGGAACAATTTACCAAGGGTCATGTTGCAGTCTCCATCACGGACAATTTTCAAATCAAGAGTGGATATTTCTAAAAGTTCTGCTCTCTGAGTTATTTTGGGGATTTCTATGCAGGGCTGGCTCCAGGCACCAGCTCAGCAAGCAGGTGCTTGGGGTGGCTAAGGGGAAGGAGTGGCATGTCGGGCTCTTCGGCAATTTGGCGGCTAGTCCCTGTCTCTCAGAGGGAAGGACCTGCCGCTGAATTGCCGCCAAAGAAGAAAGCGGAGCGGTGGAGCTGCTGCCGATCACGGCTTTTTTTTTTTTCTTCGCTGCTTGGGGCAGCAAAAACCCTGTAGCCGGCCCTGTTTCTATGGCCTGTGTTTTACAGAAGGTCAGACTACATCATCACAATGGTCACTTCAGGCCTCTATCAACTGCACCATGCAACTCAATGGGGTGTTATCTCCAGGACCCATTACTCTGGAGGGCCCTTCCAGCAGAGAACTGTGTTGCAAGGAGGAGAAACCTGCTGTGGGCCAGCCAATCAGATGTACCTTGACTGTTGAGGAAAGTGGTGAGGGCACCTGCTGCTACTGCTGAGGACAAAAGACTTCACACTGCTAAGCTTGCCTCTTGGGGAATGGATGGGTCATTTGCCCCATGCTGGGGTATGCCTACGACCTAGAATTGCCTCAGTCCAGCTCTGCCTCCAACGAATGTTTCCTCTTGAGCCTCAATTGTTAGAAGCTGGCTGGCATGTGCCCTGAAGTTTGAGGGTTCCTATTCCTTCTATAGCTGTGCTTTTTACTATTTCTTCCTATAACTCCGGCCTTTCCTGAAGGCTCTCCTGTTAAGGATTCCTGAGCCATGTAGGCTTAAAATTACCCATAAATACATTTAAAAAGGGAACTAATTACAAGGTGCTCTACCCTCCCAAGTCTCAAATTCGTTTCCCTCTCCAAGAATTGATATCACTGATGGCTACCACAGTTTGGGGAGCGCCCTTGCTTCCATTGCTGTAGATTGTTGACACTGTTGTGTCATCAGCTAATGCAAAGAAAACCCGGGCCTGGAACTTTGGAAGATATGTAAGCAGGTGCTGATTTTCAGATATTCTTATTGAGTCAACAGCTGTATTTGTTACAGATTAATGCCATGATCCTGCTACTTGTTCTGCATGGGACTTCCACGTATCGGCCCATATGGTTCAGATGGCAGAACTGGTGGCTTCAGAAGAAACTTGGGATCTAAACCAACTTCTTAAACGTATTTAGCTGAATTTTAGAAAAAGTTTCAGCTCACTTTTTTATGGCTCAATCCTGCACGATGCTGAGATGCCCTCATCGCACCCTGAAGTCACGCCACTTGCAGAAGTTGCTCTGCATCTCCCAGAGACAGGCCCTAAATTAGCTTTCTCTTATTGCAGATTAAAATGGGAACACTTAACACTCTTTGCCAAGCTATCACCTGCTGACCATCCGTCTGCTGAACTTTATAGTTAATAATTTTCTCTCCTGCTTCTTTCTTTAATGCCTGAGAGATTTCACTTTACATTTTCTAAGATCAGTTCATTAAAATACTAATTTCAAACTGTAATTATCTGTTGGTTAGCATTGCTGGTTGAACCAGCAGTAGTGCCGATATGCTCCTAACTGCAGCAGAGTTCACAGATGTTCCAGTCCCCAGGAGCTTCTAGCAAGAGTAACTATAGCACTTGCATAGACGCAACCTTGGAAGAGATTTAGGGAATGTATTTTAAGAACAATAGCAAAGCTAATAATTAAGAATAGTTTATAGAGTGTGTGTGGGGGGGGATGCTTTCATGGAAATCAGTAGCATCCACTAGAAATAAATCTTCTGATATTAGTGAAGTCAGCTATGCTCTGCATGGCTTACAAAATGTAAACTAGAAATGGACCTGAATGTACATGGATCCAGACTTCGCCCCCTAGAATCTTGTAATCTGCTTGGGTTTGGATCAGAATGCTCGGACCCTGGCTGGTCCACCTTGCTTATAAATACACAATAGCAAATATTGCTTTGAATGCCTATTTAACTCTGAAACATGACACCTCTTTTTATTTTAACTGCTTTATGGGAGAAAATTTTAATAATCTAAAAAAACTAATAGTTTTAGCAAGCTAGAAGTACAGAGAGAAACTGCAAATTTTGAGCGGATTCCAGAATTTGTATTATTATAACACGTAAGAGATCATTAACAAAGAAAAATATTACAGTTATCTACACCCTTTGAGAGTCTAACTAATGAACCTCTAACAGCTGCTGTTGAAAAATCAGCAACACTATTACTATCAGTTTCAAGACAAAGCACAGCTGACAGATGTTTGAAGTGATAAATCAGTCTGCACAAGGATTTAAAATAACAAGCCCCAAATGGTCTTTAAAAGACAAAGGTGCTGGAGCAAACTATTTCCAGACACTTTGGATACTGTCAAAAGTTAGATCACTGATGCAATTATCTTGCAAAACAGCAATGATCAGAGTAACAGATTATGAAATATCTAACAATGATAGTACCTGAGCCAAATTTTGAAAAAGTTTTTTATTCATCTTTGCTTTTGATGGCAGTATTGAGAACACCATGCTGCCCAGAACATTACTTATGTTATGAAAAGTCCACAGTGGGATGATGTATAAAATGTAAGTGAATTGCATTTTTCTTGTACATTTTAATTAAACCTATTTTAAGACAAGCAGTTATATTTTAATAGGCTTTGAACACCATAATTTAAGTCATAAGCTTTTTTTGTTGCTTCATTGATGGCTGAGCCTCATAACACATTACTAAAGTGAGAAAGTATCAGCGGGGTAGCTGTGTTAGTCTGGATCTGTAAAAGCAGCAAAAAAAAAAAAAAAGATAATTAAGAGCCCATTCCTATGAGGTACTGGGTGGTCTCAAGCTCTGTTGGCTCCAGTGGGCAATAAGGGTGGTGATGAGATCTCTAACATGAAATATAGACTTCTTGCACTTTGTTTCAACTTGCATTCATGCGTCTTGCTAGATAGTGGGTAACCTTTATTGTTGAGTATACAAAATAATGCAGATGTTTACAGCTTCAAAGCCTATGCATTTTACTCCTGGTTCAAACAGAAGGTCATAGGGATATGGTCCTATGAGGTGCTAAGTGTCTTCAACTCCCATTACTGGAATCCACCCTAGGAAAATGGATCAAGATGGAACATGCTGGGCCCTGTGATGTCCATGGCAGAACAGTGCTGCTCAATTTGCATTACTCTTATTCATCATCTTAAGGTAACACAATAAGTGGCAATGATATGCTAGGAACACAACAGAACCCAGCATGCAATGCGTATCTTGATCTGAACTGTCTCCAGCACCTTCTGCATTTAATCCATGGACCACACTTTGGTCACCCAAGCAGCTGGGACTAAGCTGATTTACACCAGCTGAGGATCTGTTAACTAGGCCTACTGAATTACTCCTGGTGCTGTTTTTCAATCTCTAGTGCCAACATTCTGAAATGTATCAGAGGGGTAGCCGTGTTAGTCTGGTTCTGTAGAAGCAGCAAAGAATCCTGTGGCACCTTAGATGAAATGGTGGTGGTGGTGGGGAGGGAGTTTACTGGTGTTCCCAAATTCAAAATGTACTTTCAACAAATAGTCTCCAATGTTTGTATAAAATTTGCTTTTCCAGGGAACACTTCTGCCAGCAAGTGCCTTGAGTAGTGTATGTACTGAAAGGAAACACAAAAGGATGTAAATACAGGCAAAGCCAATTTATTGAAAAATGTGAAACTGGGAATTTTTGGTAATGTTTTGCTCAAGTCCAGTGCTAGGCCATGGGTCCCCTTGTAAAGGAGAGTGAGACACGCTTCCTTCTTTATGTATTATGGAGTGTGATCCTGCCTCAGCACAGGAGGCTAGACTTGACCTCTCGAGGTCCCTTCTAGCCCTACATTTATATGATTCTATGGTCATACACACTTTTTTTTCCCTTAGGCATACAAAATCAGAGTTCTACTTCCCTTCTTTCTCATCCTCCCCAGTGCAGCTGGCACCTGCTGTATTTACTTGGGAGTAGGCAAGGGCTGAAAAATGCTGCTTCTCTTTTACTTGCCCCTTCTGTTGAGTCTAAAGAGGTGGCATTTGCAACAACTTAGACACTGTTACCTATACGCGCACATGTTGTTTGTGTTCTCGTGCTGACCTCACATGCAATGGCATGGCCTGGCGTCTCAGCCTCATGTTATGCATGAAAGACCATGACTGTTTTCAAAATTTAATTGAAATCCTTTCCCATTCAAACCAACTAGCATAAAGTAGCATGCTGGGGCACTTCTTGCTCTCTTATTGACTGACTACTTATGTGCATGCATGCTGCCTTCTTACACAAATTGCTTGTGCAAACTGACTGAGAGGCTGCCTTATTATTAATTTTTTAAAGGCAACACACTATTACCCTGTGATTTGGAGCGGACAGCCACATTGGCACCTCCTGTGGACTGCTCAATGTACTGATCTTTGTCATCTGAATTCTGGAGCAGTGGCCGTGACTCTGTACTTAAGTCTGTATGAGAGCTTCTCTTATAAACCCAAATTTTAATCCCTTTTAATTTGTTTACTCCCTCCCATATCCCACTGAAAGGGGGGGAACCTTTCCTTTTAACCTGAAAATTTGTAGTCTTATGTCCCAGGAGGACGTGGCGGGTGGGGTTAGAGATAAATTGGTTATGGCATTTTCAAATTAGAACAGTTTCCTAAAATTGAGAGAAACATTTTTGATCCATTTATCAATTTAAACATAACTCGGCTTCTGGATTAAAAAACAACAACAAGAATTACACACAGTTATTCCCATTAAAAACTAGTGCTTATACCTAATTTTTAATTCAGGCAAGTTCATAAATCTTTGATGATTTTTGTTTAGGCCCAGGCCAAGGTAGAGCTAATCCCCAAACTACAAAGTAAGTTATTTTCAAAGCGGTGGGCCCAAAACTTAAATTCCAATATGTGCATAGTTTATCAGGGCTTGAATGAGAATCCTTTAACCTTCTACTGAGTATCCAGATGCAGCAAACATATAACTTTGCTTTAAAGAAAGGGATGGGGAGAAATGGCATTGGCATCCGGCTCAAGCCAGGAGAATGATATAATATCAAAGATATACACAATTTTGTCACTTTGAATAACTTTCAACTTGCAAGAGTATTCAGAGACAAACCACCAGTACTGTACTACATGAAGATAATTTGATAAGTTGTTCTGTCTAAACTGCCTCAGACTAGAAAAGGGACTCCAGTGGCTTTATCATCACTCCTTCCTATTTTTAGTGTGAATTACTGTTAACTCCCCAGATACTGATTAGATCTCTTCCTGGGACTAATTTCTGTTCCTATTGGCATGTTTTTACTGGATTATTTCTGTTCAGCACAACACTTTCAAATTGAGGAAGAGCCACATTAGCAATATGTTTATAGTTTGTGAAACAAGCATCAAAGACAACAGATAGTCATCAGAAAGGGGAGAACCTCCACCATGTTGCTTTAAAATCACAGGGAACTAAAATTTATGTTTTAATGAAAGAAATTGTGTAACCCTGGACACAAGAATGCAGGAAGCAGTCATTTGAGATTTTGTAATAAAGAAGTTTAAAAGAAAAGGCTAGACAAAAGTAAAATACACAAACAAACCCTCTGCTAGGGCACTGCAAATAATATTACTGTATCAACATAGACTATTTACACATTCTCACATTAGTGGGTCAATAACATCTGTGTCTGTGCTATCTGTATTAATAACTGCATACCCTGCAAAGGCTCAAATTTGAGTTCGTTTTGTACACGCATAAAGGATGAAATCCTGGTTCCAATGAAGTCAGTGGAGCCAGGCTTTCAGCGCAAAAGTTTAGATGCTGGTCCAATTATCCAAATTCTCTTTCTTCAACAGATCCCATAACCTTCCCACAGGTTCCAGTCCTGTCTGCTTTCTGATGACAAAAGCACTTTGATCACTCTAGCAATGTGGGGTTCATATCTCCTTTTGGATTTTTTCTATCAAACATTGTGTAGAGCTCTCTTGCAAACACTGTACTTGTTTCAGATATGGAATTTGCTAATCTGAAAAGCAGCCATTGTGCTTGTGCAGTAATTAGTTTGGTGTTTTTAAAAACAGATTGAAGCAGTTTGAAGGAATCCATAACTGCAGGCAAGATTTATATTTCACGGCCTAATGGATCACCTACAGTACATGCCACTTACTACCATTAGGCTGGTGATAGGAGGAAGGGCTTTCTTTTTCAAATGGCCCACAAGCCAAAGTAAAATAGCTTTGTGTATATGAACTACAAGGAGCTAGGGGAGAAAGAATCTTCAGTTCCCATTCAAAAGTGGAGTTTGAGCGACGTGTGCCCGTGGGGTCATTGTTGCTATTGTTGGGCATGACGAGTAGTAGTTGAGGCATGCTACTCAGTCTAGGGTTGGATTTTAGGGCAGGCGACTGCCTGGGGTGCTGGGCTTGGGGGGCATCCAAGTTGCTTTTTTGTTGTTAGAGACAAAAGGGAAAATAGAAGTTTGAAGTAAAATGTTTCAGGTATTCCATATGTGGATTCATTTTTCACTAACTTCCTGGAACGTTCTGGATCTTTGTAGAATCTTGTGGAACCTTCCAGACTTTCTGAGAACTACATTTTCCTTGAACCTCCTAGAATGTTGTCCGCCATGACCACACGGGTATATAAGGGGTGGGGCATCATCAGTGAGATGTAAGAACAAAGTGAAGTGAAAACCCAGCTACGATATTGTGAATCTTATTTTATTGTGTAATTGTGAAAGTGTACTTGTGTTTTAACACTTGAAGAGTGTAAGCAGTGACTAATAAAGGACCTATTTAATGAGACACCAGAGAGATCTATCAAACCTTATCTATGCACCAATTTAAAAGAAATACTGTTACTATTTTTGTCACGCTTAACATGGAATGTTTGATGACTTTCTAAGACTGCGGAACAGAGACTTTTGCTCTCCCTAATACTGTTTTCCCCTGTAGAAAATAAAAGATGTCCCTGAAGAAGCCTACAGGAGCTTAGTATAGGTAGCAAAAAGCTCAATTGCAATCTAGTTTGCAGCAAAGGGCAAATCTGATGGGAAAATATGTGAAACAGAACAACATAGTATTAGGCAGTAGTGATCATCACAGTGCAGAAGAAATTGAGGAGCGAAGTGTAAATGATGGAAGTCCTGTTACTAAGGCATTAGCAGATTTACCTGAAGATAAGGAATGGAAATGTGAGGAAAGGAATGGAGAATCGCGCAGTTTTCCTGGCAGCGTAAAGAACAAAGAAAAATCTGGTTTACATGAAAAGGAAAGAAAGTATAATGAAGAATCAGCCTTGCATGATGACAGGAAACAGCAGTGAGAAAAACTGCACACCCAAATAGATACATCAGATCCTGCTTTATGGCTGGTGATCCTAAATTCTGCTGATATTGGTCATAGAAGTTTGAATGGACTGGGCAAAATCGAGGATATGACATTTCCAGTAAATGAGCAGAAGCGACACATCTCAAAGTCACACTGTGAAAGAATGCTCAAGAATACTGAGAAACTGAATCAGTGACAAAGTGTTCTGGTCCTGTTGCAAAATATTTGACAAGAATGCTAAATTCTTGTTTGCGCTTTCTGGGTACAATTACGGGCATAACTTAGCAGATGCTCTGAAGCAACATGAAAAGTCACCCGGCCATTTTATGGCCTATTCCAAACAGATGGAGGTTGGGTCCAGGCTCAAGCTGAATAAATGCATGGATGCAGAAAACCAGCACATTATTCATGTAAAAACCCAGCACTAGAGGAACGTGCTAGAGAGTCTGATCTCAATTACCCTCTTCGCTGTAAAGAATAATTTGGCTTTCTGGGGTTGTTGGATAAGTTGTTCACTGAACATAAAGGTAATTTCCTTGATTTGGTAGAGCTACTTGGGAGATATGTTGAGTAGTTCATAAAGCAAAACAATTCAAAACTAACTGATTGACCTTATGGCAAGGAAGGTGCTTGATAACTTATTGATGTGATTCGGCAAAGCGAACCATAACACTGTAATAATGGACTGAACTCCCGACATTAGTCACAGTGAAAAGATTTCATTTACAGTAAGATTTATTGACAACGAGGATGGCTGTATCCAAGTAAAGGAACACTTTATCTGTTTCCGGTCTGTGGATGACTCTACCGAAAAAGGCCTAACAGAACTGTTTATGAACATTTTGAATGAGAATAAAATAAAGCTTCAGAATTGCTGCAGCCAAGGCTACAACAACAGCGTCAACATGAAGGGAAGAAACAGTGGTTTCCAGGAAAGGATCCTTGTGCTGAATCCAAGAGCTTTCTTCATGCCTTGTGGATGCCAATCCCGTCAACCTGGGTGTCTCAGATGCAGCGCCATCTTCTTTAGAATCAGCATCTCTCTTTGGAGAGATATCTCTAAAGGATATATGTCCTGTTTTCAGCAGGCAGACAGGAAAACACTGTTGAACAATTGTACGGAGCTTCACTGGATGCTGACACATGGGGAATGTTTGGACATCAATGATAAAGACCTCTATGTCCAATTGGACAATATCTGTCACATTTTGAAACACAGGAAGCACTCTCCACTCCCAGTTCTCCAATTTATTCATGATTTTGAGCTGAAGGACACTTTTCCTAATGTGTGGATAGTTTTGAGGATTCTGCTCATGCTGCCGGTCTCAGTTGTGAGTGGTGAGCGCATCTTTTTGAAGCTCGGGCTCATTAAAACACATCTTTGATTGATGATGGCCGATGAAAGACTGACATCGCTTGCTATTTTATTGCTTGAAAATACCATTGGGCAGTTTTTGGATCTCTCTGACACTGCTTCAGTTTGCAAGGGCAAAGGCGAGAAAACGACCTTTTGAACTAAAGGACGAGGGTTAACATTTTAAGGCTGTCACCTGCTGTAACACTATTTAATACTGGTCTCTACCCAATGCTGCTTTAGCTCTGCTGCACCACTGACCAGACTTTTAACGGCCGGGTCAGCGGTGCTGACCACAGCCACTCGGGTCCTTTTTCAACCGGGCATTCCAGTCGAAAACTGGACACCTGACAGCCCTAGAAACTGATCTACAAGGCCCAAAAGTCACCTTCCAGTCTGCAGAGGCACTACCTAGTTGCTGTCCATAGGGAATCCAGGGCCCATGTTTGACTTTGCATAGATATTGAGTGAATTTCAGCAAAAGTTCTGATAGCAGAAAATTATTTTAACACTATTTCAAGTGCACCTGTTTGCAGCTGGATAGTTGGGAGGAAGCACTGTTCTTTTTCCATGGTGCCTGCAGCATAATTAGCTTAGCTGCTTTTTCTCCCTTCTTCTTCAAGGTCAGTACACATTGTGACCCAGCACAGATTGCAGGGAGGAAGAGGGGTTACAAGGAGGCTTTGCTGCTGCCTTGCTTCTCTGTGGCAGTGGCTGCTGCTTCTCTCCTCCCCATGGCCAGACCATGATCCTCCAACTGCTGTTTCCCTTCTGGCACCTCTGCAGCATCAGATCTTCTCCTGCTCCGGAATGAACTCAGGAACCTGGCAGACTGAAGGTTTGATGTGTGCCTAGGACTACCCTGCCTGTCCGATGCTTCACTCCTGCAATCTCCACTTTAAAATGATCATTTTGCCACTACTGTCAAGCTTTGCTTGAAACAGGCGGAGCTGAACATCATCATGTACTGTGAAGTGGCTTGTCATTGCAGCTCTCCGGTTCTAGAGAGTCAGCAAAGGGGCATTCACGAGAAGGGCTCTAACCTTCCCAGAGCATTAGTCTGCTTTCATTTTTAGAGACAACAAAATTTATTGGTTTACCCAAGAAAAAGTAATTCTTTCTGGAGAAGTTTTAACTGTAAAAATCTCAAATGTAAAAAACTAAGATAAGAATCTTTTTAATAATGTTTATCAGGGATGTACTGGAATTCCCATAGACTACTTTAATCAGAAGTGCAATGGGCACACTTAAAAAGTTAATTTTGGTTTCAGAGCTACTACTGTTCATTTTAAATATTACAAAAGTCCAGCTTGTGGTGCTGTCTTCATAATAAAATAGGCCTGCATTCTGCAACCAGAATACATGAGGAAAAGTCCCACACCACAAGTTAAGGATTGCAGAAGCAGGCCAATTAGGATTCCCATTGATTTCAGTAAGAGATGGCTCATGCCCATACAGACTGCAAATTCCTCAGGACATGGAGCTTGTCTTGTACCAGCCAGACACGTAACTAATAATTGATTATGTGTGATCATGACCAGGGGCGGCTCTAGGCACCAGCGGGCCAAGCGCCCGCTTGGGGCGGCATCCTGGGGAGGGCGTCATTTGGCTCCGGTGGAGCTCCCGCAGTCATGCCTGCGGCAGGTCCACCGGAGCCCGGGACGAGCGGACCTGCCGCAGTCATGCCTGCGGCGGGTCCCGTCTTCCCGCGGCTCCGGTTGAGCTCCCGCAGGCATGACTGCGGCAGGTCCGCTCGTCCCGGGCTCCGGTGGACCTGCCGCAGGCATGCCGGCGGGAGCTCCACCGGAGCCAAATGACGCCCTCCCCAGGATGCCGGAGCCGCGGGAAGAGGGGACCCGCCGCGGGACTGGGGAAGGGCGGCGCAGCGCTCCGCGCTGCTTGGGGCAGCGTGATTTGTAGAGCCGCCCCTGATCATGACCATAGAAATTAGAACAGAATCGGAAAGGTAGTATCTGGTGACTATATTCTGTTATGAGAATGGATACGTACTGGTTTTGTTTTTAATTACTAATATCCTGCTGTGATAAATGATCAAACAGAATATATGTGGTTGTCACATACTGCTTTATCCATTGCCTCAACTGAATACCATTTTCATTTTTTGATACTTGGCTGAATATTACAGTCAGACACTCAAGACATACACCAGGAGTTTGTGAAGTACAGCTGAGAGTGACTGTAAAATATTTATTACAAAGCCACTCTTTTTTTTAATCTCCTGTATATTATTATATTCTTATAACAAACAAAGGAAATCAAACCACAAAGCCTACAAGAATGTGATAAACAGGGTCTGAGTTTGCTCCAAGCAGTAAAGTAATATAACACTGAGATTTGAAACTCTGTCCTTCATTTCCCTTTTTCTGCCTTGTCACTAATGCTGCAAAACAGGGCATTATCTCATATACCAGATGTGCTGCAATATCTAGGTACAATAAATTTGGCGTTTCAGCCTTATTTCTGCTTTTGTGTTTTAAATTGGATCCTAAAATGACTTTAATTTAGGTTTTTGAGGGTTTTTTTTCCTCCCTTCATTTAATTAGGGAAATGGAGACAGTCCCAGCAGAGGCTAACTGGGACTGGAAGATTTTGGTAATTCTGCAAAGTTTGAGAAACCGTGGCCAGATTCTGATCTCTTCTAAATTGGTGTACATCCAACTTCAGTGGAGTTGTTTATACCAGCATAAAGAGCATCAGGATATGGCCAGCAGGCAATAGTCTCTTGGCCAGTGCCATAAAAGGCCTTTTGAACTGGCCTATAAAGTGAAGGGGCTCAGAAAGTCCATTCAAGCCACTGCCAAATACAGCAGCCATGGTGAGGCATTAAGGAATTTACACAGCTTCTGCTTAGTCTGGAAGTAAACATACAAGGGCAATACAAGAGAAACCAGTATATGTCTCTCAAACAGGAACTAATACTCGGAGGGATTTAGGCTCCTAACTTTCATTGAAATCAGTGCAGTCCCAAATTAAAATGTGGATGAAACACGCTATTTTTCTGGCATGTTGGCAGGGAAGGCATGTTTCAAAGAAGGAAATATTATGGGTTACTGTTGCTAGCTCAGAGGAGAGACACCTAAGTGTTTTCTACCTAAGTATTGCCTATGTTTTGTCCCATTATTACATGAATCCATGAAGTATCTAGTTTCTTTTGACCCTTCATTCATTTGGGAATTGATTCAATGCACTTTGAAGTCAATGGGAAGACTCTCACTAGCTTCAATGATCTTTGGATCAGAGCCCAAGCGCTTGATTCTGCATGGTGTTGAGCAATCTTTGTGAGATGCTGTGTGCTTCTCTGCGAGTCAAAGAAGCTCAGCGCCTTGCAGGATCAAACCATTGCACACCTTTAAAGAAGTGAAGCATAACGTGTAGTGCTTCTAGTCATCCTCAAATGAATCAGTTAATTAAATTAAAATTTTTTGCTCTAGTATGTAGCATAGTCCAATTAAGTTACTAAGTCAATCACATCAGCATAAACCAACCATACTGTTACATAATTCTTTTTAATAAACAGAGTTATAATTATATGAACAAGGTTATAAGGGTGCCAGATGCTCCTAAGCAGGGAGCCTAATTTATTTAATTGATTTCAAGAAGCTACCCACTCATGTATAATATCTTTTATCATCTAAAATGTTAATTCTTATCTCAATGAAAAGTAGCTTTCTGTCTTTCAAACGTGTAGGAATGAGACCACTGGGGGAAAGTTGCAGACGAGCTGAAATGTTGCTCCTACTCTGCTCCCTGCCACCCACTCAACCAAATAAATATTGCCATGAAAAATGGAATTTGATTCAGGGGCTTTGCCAGGATCTTTTTTTAAAATCTGAGATAAAAATTGTAACAGAAAAGAGTAGAGGTAAAATAATGTCTGACTACACCCACTATAAAGGTACAACATGCAATACGTGAAAACAAATATGTTTAAAGAAAGAGACCAAATGTTAGCTAGAGGTTAGTACTTTGCACTGGTGCATGGGGGTTGACCTATGTTCATTTCCCAGTCACAGTTGCCAGGCTGGGGGAGCTACCAAGTATTTGCACTCAGCCCTAGAGGGGTGGTAGTGCTCTCTCTGAGTCAGCTGTGACTCCTCTGGCTGAATAAGCAATGGCATTTAGAAGCTGGGAAGGGATCTCCACCTAGTTCCTTTTAGGAAGCAGGACAACTGTTCAGCAGTTCAGACTCAGGTCCTACCGGGTACAGGAGGAGGAGATTTAAAGTTGGGGTGTCTGTGATGTGGACTCCTTAAGAGGAAAATATAACACAGAAATAAATAGTAATCTAGTAGGGGGTGTTTTTACCCTTTTTGTCCTTGCTTTTAGCTTTTGTCTACCACAGTGAAGATTGTACAATAAAAGATAAAGAGTTTATGGAGAATTTTATAAAAGGGATGGGTGAACTATGAAGAATTTCAGTTTTGCAAATCTCACTGTTTTGGGGGCTGCAAAATTAATTGTAGTTTTCAGGGTGTTGTGTGTTTTTTGTTTGTTTGTTTGTTTTTTGCATAAGCCCACGTGTGTTTGGTGATTTAGATTAAAACAAGCATGGTTTTTACATGAAGAAATTTTGTGATGCTTATTAGGGACTGAATCATCCTTTAATATGCAAGGATAAGGTAACACAAGGGGACAAACTCTATATATTGTTTGGTACATACTGAGTATACTCAGAATTTCACCGCACCATTCTGCTCCTTTTCCCAGTTTCTGTATGTATTTTTGACTGTCACTCTCTGTTCATCTTTTACTCCATAATTCCATTGTTTTCCCTGCATTTAAAAAAAATTTATCTTAACAAGAATAATAACTCAACGCTATCAGGCTATTCTCAGACTTTCAGGATATTTGTGTGTGTTTGAGATGAGGCAAAATGAGTTGTTTGATCCCTAATGTAAAGATTACTATTAAAAAAAATTTTTTTTCAGCTGAGAAATATTTGCTGCATCCTGTAAAGTCATGGCTTATAAAACTTTCCAATTGCCATCAGTCCACTTGCCGTAGATAACTAAGTATTTGTACTTAGATAATTCCAGTATTCATAGTATTTCTTATAGTGTCATAAAACATTTATCTTGCATAATCCTTATACCAGTATGTGAATAGATACTGAGACACAGTGGAGTGGAATAAGGAGCATTTTAAAACTTGGAGTAAGAAACCTTTGTGGATTCTGGCATTTGTTTCTTTGCAATATAGTTCTTCAACTATACCAGAAACGGAATGGGTATTTAATCAAGATCCACTCATACTACTGGGGCTTCAGTATAAGGGAAAGGCCCTATACAAGGTCTGGGAGGGATGGAGTTAAAAACCTTCCTCAGACAATCAGCTCTGCACTCTGTTAAACAGCATGGATGGGTAGGCAAGTGTTTCTTAGAGAAATTGGCAGTAAACACTAATATCCTTCACCCTTCAGGGATTCAGACTATCAGAGACTAAGTTGGAGGAGACAGAGAGAGAGGAAATACTGAAGTCTAAAAAAGAAGTAGGGATTTCTTCCTGCTGTTGCTACAGCCAGGATGACTAAAGTCTGACTTGCTTTATAATGTTCACTTTGGGATTCTGTCTAAACACCATTACTTTATATATTTACTTTGGATTATGATTGAGGGGCATCTTCTGGGACAGTAACCAAGAAAAAGCATCAGTAGTTTGTTTGGACATTTGAGGGCCAGTACATTTTGCTAGAACATTCTGTTTTTAAAATGCACATTTCCTCACAGGTGTTCAAATGCCAAATCTTTTGGTAAAGCTGTCCTGTCTCTGACCAGCTTATCACTACATATGTTAGTAAACTGTGGTTCAAGCTAAGTAGGAAAACATAGCTACTCAACAGTTTTCTTCCAAATCTGCAAAATATTATAATACCTGATCAATTTTCAGCTGCTGAGACTAATCTCTCTATTGTTTGAACATCTAGAATTTCTAAACTTAATCTAAAACCCCTTGATACACCAAGTGCAAACTAATACATGAGTCAAAATGACATTTTTATTCTTGCAAAAACAATCAGCTGTCTGACTCCAAGGGTAGGCTGGCTATTTTGTTTAACTTTTGAGTTCACTGTACACAAACCACCAGTTAGTCAGTGTGAACTTGAATGGGTTACTGAGAATTACAAAACATTTTTCCTAGGGCTGGTCTAAGCATTCAATAAGTTTACATCACTATGTCTACAGATAATGTAGCTAAGAATACAATAATCAATATCTGAAGTAAAAATTAGGTTTTTTTTGTTTAACATTTTAGTTCATTTTTGGACCAGAAACCCATTTATGTGGTACTTTGTGAAATTTCGGGGAAGATCTTACACATTCATGGTATGTCCCTGGAAAGGTGTGTGGCTGGTGACTTGGAGAGACAAGCAAGAGTGGAACAATTCTTACAAGGCCAGTATTGCAAAGCCACTCAGCATGCCTTATTTCCAAAGATACCACCTACTCAGGGAATGCCCTCTGTGCCCCACTAGCAGCACAACCAATCCTTCTGATGCTACCAAGCAGGGTGTGTCAACACACCAGCACTCTTTGGGCTGTTCTTTGCATCAATGTTAAATGACCAAACTTATCACCTACTGCAAAGTAGAGATTAGATTTCTTTAAAGAAACAAAATGTTTCTCTTTTAATGTGCTTCAGCAAAGGTGCCAGACCTTATCAGAGATCTACCTTTTGTGGATCACTGTGCACTTTTAGCTCATTTAGAACAAGACTTGCAGATAATGACTTTTCGTTATGCAGCAGGCTAGGTTAACTTCGGCTTTACAATTAGCTTTGCAAAGACCGGGGTTATATACCATCTGCTACTGAGCCAAACATCTAGCTCACTGGTACAGTAATAAACATAGTGGGAGGAATCTGGTCTTCGTATAAGAAAGTACAACTTGTTTTCAGTGCTCAGGGTCGTAGATTCCATTCCTGATTCTATCACTGACTTAAGCCCAGATTCACAAAGGTATTTAGGCATCTAGCTCTCATGATTGTAATGGAAGTTAAAAGAACAGGAGTACTTGTGGCACCTTAGAGACTAACAAATTTATTTGAGCATAAGCTTTTGTGGGCTACAACCCACTTCATCGGCTGCATAGAATGGAACATACAGTAAGAAGATATTTATACATACAAAGAACATGAAAAGGTGGAAGTACCCATACCAACTGTAAGAGGCTAATTAATTAAGAGAAGCTATTATCAGCGGGGGAGAAAAACTTTTGAAGTGATAATCAAGATGGCCCATTTCAGGCAGGTGTAAAGTATCCTCACACCTTGACTCGAAGGTGTGAGGATACTTTAACATGGGGAAATAGATTCAATTAGTGTAATGACCAAGCCATTCCCAGTCTCTGTTCAAACCTAAGTTAATGGTATCTAATTTGCATATTAGTTCAAGTTCAGCAGCTTCTCCTTGGAGTCTGTTTTTGAAGCTTTTCTGTTGCAAAATTGCCACCTTAACGTCTGTCACTCACATACCTCTGAGGATCTGGGCCTTACTGCAGGACCTTAGTCCCCCCCTCACAGTCTGGGAAGCAGCTAATGAATTATGGTACAGGTGTAGCTGGTCCTATCTCCCCTTAAAGGGTTCAGTCATTCTATAACACTGATGTAATAATCCCTTAAATAATTATTATTGATAAAATGCTTTAAGACTGTTGGATGAAAAGCATGGTATAAATACAAAATTAATAATCAAATGAATCATCCCAAGAAAGATATTCAAACAGTGTAATTTTCTTTGGAAAATATTTCTGAAGCTGTTAAAGAAATTGCTTTCAAAGTATTTAGCTGAAAGTTCTTAGTATCAGATTTTGAAGAATCTTAATCAAGGACTCTGCATATCCAGGGAGATTTTACATTAATTAAAGTTTAACTTAGTAAAATGCAATTCCAGGGGATAAAATAATAAAGTCCTACTGACATGAAGAGTACTGAGCACTTTACCATATTGGTCTCAGGATCTGGATCTTTGTGTTCACCCTTCAAGACCCATAAAATAACCTCAGGTCAACAAGGCCTATGACACCCTTAGCGCAGGCAAATATGATAATTTCCTTTTGGTTAAAGTGAAAGTGCAGTTTTAATGTAAAGATCTCACCAATTTTTTTAAATCTTAGATGGGGTCTCCAAAGATTGTTTATGTTTAGAAACCTGGGTTCAACAATTTTAAGGCCTAGGTGATAAGTTAGAGATGCAGTTACCACTGGGCAGGACAGCAAGTCCATTCAATCACTGAACACTTTAGCATCTGAGATGTTCTCTTCTGGACCTGGTATAAAACTTTGGCTGGTATAAAACATTCAGAGGGTGAAAGTGGCAACAACCTTTTAGGCAAATAACCCTTTTATTTTATTTGATTTTATAATGTGTCTTTCCTTGAAATGAAAGCTGTTTTCAGGACTTGTAGCAAAAATCTTCAATTTTGGGGTAATTTTCACTTGCTAAATGCCAAGGGAGCTGTTTTGTGGATACACAGTGTGTCATGCAATGTGATGCTTCTTCCTCACATTGTAATCTGTCCATTTAGACATTGGTTAGTTGTTAATATATCTAAAAAATTTCATATGGAGGACAGTATAGCGCTTGGACAGATAGACTTCAATTATCAGGGGGTAGCCGAGTTAGTCTGTATCCACAAAAACAACAAGGATTCTGGTGGCACCTTAAAAACTAACACATTTATTTGGGCATAAGATATCGTGGGTAAAAAAACCCCACTTCTTCAGGTGCATCTGAAGAACTGGTTGTTTACCTACGAAAGCTTATGCCCAAATAAATCTGTTAGTCTTTAAGGTGCCACCAGACTCCTTGTTGTTTTTATAGACTTCAATCACTGTCAAAACTGCAGTATCTTGGATATGGGATCTTCCTTTGCCTAGCTGGAATTCAGAAGACCCTAATAAAGTTATGTTAATTTTAAGACACTAATTCTGGTGGAAATTTTATATAATCATTTGAATCTGGATCATTTCCTTTGGGGAGCAAAGTATTTATATCTGCTATTTGGGTGATCTTTCTGATTAAAGATAGAGGACATATGTTGGCAGCAACAGTTAAGACCAAGCAAGGAACTCCATTTGTTTATGTCTCCAGGAGGAGAAAAAGATTTTGGTGCCTATATTCAGAGCTCAAAGCTATAGACAGAGCCATGGAAAAGGAAGAATACTTTGCCATGAAGAACAGAATTTCATTGTCTCAGTGGAGATGGAGAGAGAGACCCGTTGTCAATTACTGAATTAGACCATGATCCTGCACTGGAATCAGGTAGTGTAGATTCCCCCAGCCCTATGTGGATTCCAAGGGCTGTAGTGCCACCCTGAATGGGCGCAAGTGTCTGCACTACTAGGTGCTGCAGAACTGGAGCCATAGCGAGAAAGTGAGCAAAGAAACGGGGGGAGAAAAGATGATACATTATAAAATGTACTTTAATCACTTATGTCAATTGTAGGTTAGTACTTAATTGTAACAGTTTGTGGTACATTAGTAAATGAACAGTAATATACTGAAGAATATTTTATAAAACTAATTTAGTCATAGATCTCACTATGGAATCTGCTATTAAATCTTTGCTGGGAAGAGGGATGAGACTGTCAATTTTTAATGCCATTTATAAAGTGTGTAGTTTAACAAAGTGCACATTACCAAGGTTCTACTGTACTTTCTTCTCCAAGGGTTTTACATTTATGCTTTTATTTCTATGAAAGGATTTTCACTTCCATATACTGCATATGCCAGATGGGTATAAAATTTGATGTTACTAACCAAACTAATGAATCTCTCATACACATTTATTTTTCTAATTTCTGGTTACTACCACGGACACCAGAAGAACAGCTTTATCCTAGCTCTGTATGGGAAGTTTATCTTTTTAGCAGTGATGATTTGTAAGGAAGCTGGTTGAAGCACCAGCTAGTAGGATTATTTTACAGACTTGTCTAACTTTATTTCCTTCAGGAATGGGATATCTGACGTAATATCTGGCTAATATAAACAAAACAAATGGCTTCTTTTTAGTGCACTTCTCAAAAAAGACTTTTAATTGATTTTACATTTATACACATTGACAGCTGTCGGAGGTGTCATTATTTGCAATGAAATGCAGCTCCCAGGAGCTGATGGGACATTTCTAATTAAGAAATTGCTCAAGATGTGAAATAAACAGTTTGGGTGTTTGAGTATAATCCTTGGTATTATTGGTCTTTTAGATAGGCCATTTTTATGTATTATTGTATTTAATCACTTCCTAAGCACTGACCGTGGCCTCAGCCCCTATGCAGAGCAGGGTGTAGAAGACAGCTTTGCCACGAAGAACTCACAATTGAAGAAGACAAACAATAGACAACAGTGGCACAGTGTCTTGTCTTGTTTTGTTGTGCAGAACAGCAGCAGTGCCTATTGGTGAATTAAGACTAATAGGCTGCATAGGAGAAGCATGAAGAAAGGCTATGAAAGATAAGAATGGTGCAGGTGTGCCAGACTGAGATAGCAAGGGCATTTCAGCCAGGGCCGGCTCCAGACCCCAGCGTGCCACGCGCGCGCTTGGGGCGGCATGCCATGGGGGGCGCTCTGCCTGTCGCCGGCAGGCGGCTCCAGTGGACCTCCCGCAGGCATGCCTGCGGAGGGTCTGCTGGTTCGCGGCTCCAGTGGACGTCCCGCAGGCGTGCCTGCGGAGGGTCCGCTGGTCCCGTGGCTCCGGTGGACCTCCCGCAGGCATGCCTGCGGATGCTCCACTGGAGCTGCGAGACCAGCGAACCCTCCGCAGGCACGTCTGCAGGAGGTCCACTGGAGCCGCGGGACCGGCGACCGCCAGAGCGCCCCCCGCGGTGTGCCGCCGTGCTTGGGGCGGCGAAATGTACTAGAGCCGCCCTTGATTCCAGCCATAGGTCAATGTGGAAGAAGGCTCAGAGATGGAAGTGGGAGAGATCCACCATCATCATTAGGTATAATGTTGGTTTGTTTCACTACAAAAGCACTGATAGATTAAAGGGGAGCATTCATCACATCATTTCTCTATTCTTCTGAATCTAACTAGGGCCCAGTTTACATTAAAAAGGTATGTTAGTATAGTTATACCAGCAACCCCCACCCAGGGTAGACACAGCCTATAGTAGAGCCCACTTAATAGAAACCCAAATATTAAGAACTTCTGTTTAATAGCAACATTTTGCTGGGAACCAGTCCCATAAGACTTTAATGTTAATGAGATTCGGATATTGGCAATAGCATGCCTCATATTAGCAAAAATTTTTGGAAGAAGGTTGCCACCTGCAGGCTGCAGCCTCAGAGAGAAGCACTGGGATATGCCAAGCACACCCTGCAGGCAGGTATGTGAAGCTGCAGCCGGGGCAGGAAGTGCTGGGACCTGCCTATCCTAGCTGCAGCTGTGCAAACCTGCCTGCAGCTAGTGCTCAGACCACTCTAGTAGTTCCTGCTGGGGCTGCGCTGCAGCCCTGCAAACCTGCCTGTGGACAGGGGCCACACAGATGGTAAGGGGCTGGGGCGGGGGGGAGTTGTCCCGATTTTATAGGGACAGTCCCAATTTTGGGGGCTTTCTTATATAGGCACCTACTACCCCCACCCCCGTCCCGATTTTTCACACTTGCCCTCTGGTCACCATAAGAGTAACTCTCCCTGTGTTCTCTGGGGGCTGCACTGCCATGGGACTGTATGTAGGGAAAGAAATGCAGGAACATGCTGAGCCCTGATTCCCAGACAGTGCTCCCTGTGAAAAGCCCTGGGTTTCAGACCCCCTCCCTTCTGCTGCCCTGAACACAAGCAGATTTGCAGGTCTGCATTCAGGAAAGTATCTACCAGCGCTTCCTTCCCTGACTCCTGCTTCACAAAGACTGCTTTTCCCCATTACAGCTTATACCAGTTCCCTGGACAAAATAAGCCATAACAACAAAAGAATTATTTTGACAGTGTAACTAAATCTACGCCAGAGCTTTTGACAGTATAAAAATGTAATTAAAAGTCACCACCACTACCTCTACTCTCTCTCCATCCACTCCTAAGTGAATACGCCATACACTTCAGAGACAAGTCCTGCACATGACAAACCTCCTGGCCCAGATCCTGAACTGTGTCAGCATCAGCACAGCTCAAGGTTTAGGGGTAAAGGTGGCCCCAGCACAAAACAGTGTGGCCTCTACTTTACACCCAGTTGCCCAGGGCACCAAATCAGTAGCAGCAGCCAGGCCAGATCTTTTTGGCCAGGCCACATCCTCTGTGTCACAATGGGGAATGGGAGACATTTTTCCCTGATGAAAATATTAATGCTTTCATGTCCCAGGGCATATAGGAGAGAACATAAAAAGATAGGCTTAGCATTTCAATAACTTATGAGCAGAACATGCGCCAGTGGTATAAGGATGTTATTCCGCAACTGAAAGAACTACTCATTGAATAGTTCAACAGTAAATTGTTTGGTATTTTGCCCATTTACGTGTGTGTATTTTGCTATGCCATTAGAGGTTCTTATATTCCTCTTCCAATTAATATTATGTTGAAGATGTGTCTGGACCAAAACCCCAGATCTGACTATTCCACTTTTTGGTTAAGTCCAGGTCCAAATCTAAACCATTATTAAAGTGGAGTTTAATTAAAGTGGATACTGGTTTGCACCTTGGGGCTATATATTTAAAATTCACATACCATCTAAAGTTGTCTCCTCAGTTATCAGCTTTATTAACACCAATTAAAAATCTAGTAGCAAGTCTGAACTGGACAAGACAACCCAATCCGTCAAACCTAAACTAAGATAGTGACTATTATATATGTAGCTTTCACCACATTAATCTTTTTACTCCACCAAGAAATTAAACTATTACATTCATTTAGAATTTCATTAAAATGTTATCAAAGGCTGAATTTAACAGTAGGCTAGTATTCTTGATCTTCATGATTATTATGTGGGTTACATTAGAATCTCTCTCTCTCTTTTCCTGATGGTTAACAATGTAGAACATTGTGATGATTAAAAACAATAAAATGAGTCTTGAGTGAAATAAGCAAGTATATAGTAACTGAGCCACTCCCCTTCCAAAACATCCTAAATAAGATACCAGGTTTAAATTTCCTAGTCCTGGCAATTTCAGGCTCTCAATTGCTGATCATGGATATCATGAAAATCTGCATAAAAGGTTTAAGAAATTAGTATCATAAAATGGATTTGAGTATGAAACATGCCAATTTTTTTCTTTCCCTCATATATTTACTGGTGTTTACTTCTAAAACATTTTATTTTAATATATTTAACATTTAATATTAAATAAAATGTGCTCGGAGATTGATGTACACTGGTGCATGGGGGAATGTCCTAATGTAGGAAACAGATTTTATTTTTGAAAGCTATAATAATTACACACAATCAAAATGTATAAGTAATATTTTAAACTGATTTTGATTTGTGCACTTTCAATTGTGCATTCAGTTTTCAAAGTTGAACTGTGTCAAAAAACAAGAAAATTGGGAAAGAATTACATGAAAATGGATTTCACTGTTTTTGGAACTTGGGAAAATCTGTCAGCAGTAGTTTTACAATTTTTGCTGTAACTAAAGCTGGGCTTTGAGAGGAAAAAAACCCAGCTTTCTCTGCCCCCAAAATGCTAATGTGTGCACTGCAGTGGAAGTGCAGCTTGCTGTACTGTTCAGTCTTGATGTGAATTTTACACACCAGAGCTCATTGCTACAGCAAGGAGACCTTGACAGGGAGAGGGTATCAGAAGAAAAAAATACTATATATACAAATAGTGCAATCTCTATGGCATCCGCAGTTTTTGGAATGCTTGGCTGAGTGCTAAACAAAACCGCAAAACAAAAAAATCCACATTTAATCCAATGGGACTTTTGCCTCAATACAGGACAGCCACACTAAGAGGTTTTTGTAAAAACATCCTTTGTGTAGAAAACAAAGCCAGAAAATTTTCTGCATTCTTATAGCTGATTAACAAACTGGGCAAATAAACGAAAGCAACATCCAAGTATAGCAGGGATCCACAGACTAAAAGGTTTCATTGGATAGCCTCTCTCCACAACCTGAATGGGGTTTGACCACATACTAAGTGGCTGAAATGCTCCCCATGGTTCTGCTGCCTCGGTTCTACTGTGCACTGTAGCAGCATTGGTGGGGAAACTGAGGGAGGCGTATAAGGGCTGATTTTAAAGTGCAGAAACATTGAAATTCATGAACTGGGCTTCTCCTACCCATCCTTTCACATCGCACCAGTCTCCACAGCACAGCCCTCTAACCCAGTATGTAAATTGCAAACTAGCAGCAAGATTCATCAGTTCAGAGCAGCACAAAGCAGCTGAAATGATGTTCTGGAATATCTGCCCTTAAAAAAATGTTTTAAGGTTGCTACATCACATCTTCAACTCAAAAATATCATGTAGCACCATTGTCTTTGGGTTTCTTATTTAGTGTTTGTATATGAAATTTTTAAGAGTTTTCTTAAAAAACAAGGACATTCCAAGGGGAAAAAATTAAGATGGGGATTGAGAGGACATATCAGTAATTTAGAGTAAGATACATTACAGGACTGTTGTAATTATCCCAAAACCAAGCATTGGAAAGCCAGGATATTAAGAGTTAAGGTTACACTTAAAAAAAAAAATCTAAAACATGTTGAGGTTTGGAAATGCACAGTTAAAGCACTCAAACAACCTTAACTCTGCCCTGTCGTGATGCTATGCATAACCATATAAGTAAGGCATTTTAGTATCTGTGGTCCCAGATAAGATTAAATGGATATTTAAAGATGCTCAGTTTGTTTTTTCCATATTTTTCTCTTCATGGTATCACTACAAGGCAGACTTAAGGTTGTTTGAGTGCCTTCGCTGTGCATTTCTACAGCTTAATATGTTTCAATTTTGTTTAAGTGTAACCGCAACTCTGAACGTTCTGGGTTTCTAGTCCTTGATTTTGGAATAATTACAAACTCCCTATAGTATATTTTACTCTAAATTACTGCTATGTACTCTCAACCGTGACATGTTTTTGTCTTCAAAATATGACATCAAAACCATGGGTTATTTTGAATGCAGTGTAGCTGTAATACAGCTTGGCTTTAGGAAAGCCAATGATTCAGCAGCTCATCAAATTCTACTAGAAAAGTAAATACAAACAGTATATGAAAAGTATCACATGAACTAGAAACTGGATTATAAATAACAGGTAGCGCTAAACAGTAGCATATTAAGTTAATAGACATATGTCTAGAGTGGGTGGCACAATATTAATTGGCCTGGGTAACTTCCCCTAACATCACAGATCCAGATATAGTGGGTAAGTCAGCCTCCTCCCGGGCAGTGTCACTCCATCCTCCTACAGATAGTATTTCATGAATCCAGGGTCCATATTGCAAGAGAGAATGTAGACTGGAGCAGCTGGGCTGGGCAGAATACTCAGAGCCACCCCTCTGGGCTTGTAGAGGTGAAGCAGAAAGATCCTTTTAAAATTAATTCTAAATCTAACTAATTACTTGTAAATTCTCAAAGTGTATTCTATACTCAAAAGGGCTGTAATTCTTGGAAGGATATACCATAGATATCTTTGTACATACAAGTACTAGAACTCTTGCTTTAAGTGCAAAGCTCAATTCATTGTTAACCATGAATCTGTGACTAACGCTTTCATAATGTTCTCTCTCTCTTTCACCCTTCATTTGTTTTGGATTTTTTAATCTCTTAGGTCCCAATCCTGCAAGAAGCTCTGTGTTTACTGCAATTGACTATATAGGCACAGAATATCCCTCCACACAGAGCACCTTGCAGGATCAGAGCCTTTGATGGCAAGCTTTTCAGGACATGACTATGTCTGAGTAAGCAGGGTCTAAGTGAGCTCTGCCCTGGTATCTAGTGATGAACTGGGGGGAAAAGACTTCAGGAGCAGACTGTATTTGCATAGACACACCTACTCTGCTCAGCGGATGGAGCTGCTTTGCCAAAGTGATCAATTCTGGCTGGTTTGGGGTTACAATTCATTTTTGAATTTAATGTTGGGGTAATGAAATATTATCCTTATTGTATGAGTAAAGGACAGCAAAACTGTACTTGATATGGCCTGACTGAGGGTCTCTTTAAATGTAATCTCACTTGCAAAGCAGAGGAAGAGATGCCAACTCCCAGTTAAAGAGACAGGAGGTAGAGACAGTTGTTCCTACCTACCCACTCTTATGGACTCTGTTTAAACAGTCCTAGACACCATCTGACCCTCTCTTCCCCTCCCCAGTGTTTAAAGACAGAGCTGATTGATTCAGCTGAGAGTCCAATGGTTCTGTTCAGTGATTACCAGAGCTGAATCACTGATAGCAGGTCTAGGGGCTAAGTCTTTGACCTGGTGTGTGGACAGTGTTGCAGAAAAAGACACTGCGGAGGCTACACTAGCAGTGAGGTTCCCTGCTACACAGTGAAATCACTAAGAGCTGAAATCAGTAAGAGCTGGGCTACATGGTGGAACCTCAGCACATGCCCCCACACACACACTTCCAGAGTGGAAGGTGAACCCACCTCTGAGCTCTGGGTTTTTGCTGACTAAGGACAACCAACTGTCAATGGGATGTAGTGAACGGAAAGGGGAGTGACATGTTAAAGGGACATTCATTTGTTGGACTTTCACACTGCAGGGTGGGAAATTGAGGTAAAGGACATTGTCTATATGTACTGTGGGTTGGGTGTTTGCTTTGAATCATGGTTGTGGTGTTTTCACAAATGAATGCTTGGTTTCCTTTCCCTGTTAAAAGTTTTCTTTTGTTATACACAGACTCAGTGCTTGCGAGGGGGGAAGTATTGCCTCTTAGAGTTACCCACAGGCCTGCCGACGGGGGGGAAAAGGGGGCAATTGCCCAGGGCCCCGGGCGATTTAAAACGGCCCTGGGGCTCCTGGTTGCCGCTGGCAGTCCAGCAGAGCTAAGGCAGGCTTCCTGCCCGCCCTCACTCTGCTTCCGCCCCCAGTGCCGATTCTGCAGCTCCCATTGGCCGGGAACTGTGGCCAATGGGAGCTGCAGGGGTGGTGCCTGAGTGCAGTGGCATGCAGAAATCCCCTGGGCCCCCCGCTTAGGAGCCGCTGCCAGAGGGGTGTGCTGGTCGCTTTCAGGAGCCGCCTGAGGTAAGCGCTGATCCTCTGACCCCCTCCTGCACGCCAACCTGCTGCCCCAACATAGAGCCCGCACCCAAACTTCCTCCCAGAGCCCGACCCTGCACCCCTCCCACACCCAAACTCCCTCCCAGAGCCTGCGCCCCCTCCCACACTCAAAGTGCCTCCCAGAGCCCGACTCTGCACCCCTTCCTGCACCGAAACTCCCTCCCAGAGCCTGCACCCCACACTTCCTCCCACACCCAACCCCCCTGCCTCATCCTGCTGAAAGTAAGCGAGGGTCGGAGAGAGCGACAGAGGGAGAGGGGATGGAGAGAGCAGGGGATGGGGCTGCTGGGAAGGGGCAGGACAGGGTGTGGCCTCAGGGAAGGGGTGGGGTAGGGGGCGGGGCAAGGGTCTTTGGGTTTGCATAATTAGAAAGTTAACAACCCTGTCAGGCGGGCATGTGGAAGCCCTGGCCATTCTGGAAGAGCGCATCCAGCAGCGCATCCAGCATCTCGCTGGGCACCAGCCGGCGCAGGCGCAGCACAGCCCAAATATCAGGCAGACTGTGTCTGCCTGGGTGCGGCTTGTGTGTGTGTGGCGGCCCATTGACTGTTCTGCCCTGGGGCCCGGAATTGCTGTTGGTGGGTCTGGGTTCCTAGGATCTGTTAAAGGTGGTGGTTAGTTTTCCCAGATCATTGGGTGGAGGCTTGAGCTAGTTCTGTTTTGCATTGTTTAGAAAAACTCCTAAATACTGAACCTGGCCCTTGTTGCTGCCGACTCTGGCAGAAGGGTTACATCTGCACAGAGTCTAGTGCATTTTGGGTGCTACTACAATATAAATAATAATGGTGCTTGGAATAAAGGTCAAAAGAAGGTGATAAATTGTTTGCATGATTCAGGCTGGAACAAAGTAATGAGATGAAATTAGGAAAAGATAGACTAAATATCAGAAAAAACTTGGAAATGGTATGATCTGTTAAATTGTGGAGCTGGGATCGTTTCTAAAGAAAGTGGTGGAAGCTATGTTGCATGAGTTATTAAAAACTAGACTAGACAGCGTGATAGAAAATATACCATAGGGAGCAATCCTGTGCAGGAAGGGGTATAGATTAGATAGCCTAACAGGTCCTATTTCTTTAAGTTTCATTATTCTATAAACTTCCTAAAGATACTCTATAGTAATTTAAGCTACTAGACTTGATTGAGAGTGTAAATTAAATGTAAAGACAACTAAAGGACATAATTTAGGAATTTCTGGAAATATTCTAAAACATAAATAGGTCACTTTGGCTTTGAACTCAGGAGAAGAAGAGTTGAAGGAGAATATGATGTTTGGGAGTCAAACCTAGAGTTGATTTATGTTGGCCATGTTGGCATGATAACTTTCACAACTTCTCCTCTGTTTTCAGACTCCCACTTATTTGTCCACTAAAAATTCCCAGGCAAACACCTCATCCTTGTACCAGAATTTGGCCACATGGCAATTTGACAGAGAGAAATAAAAAGATACGTGAAAATACATCTCTTGCACCTGAAAGAAGCCAGCCCCATATCTGTTCAGTAAAAGTGCCTTTGTTTTTACCAAAACTTAAAATCAAGAAGCTTAGATTGGCAAAAAAGAAAAGGGCAATGCTTCTCACAAGTACTCAAGAATGAATTGGTGCAATTGACTTTAATGGTCCCATCTATTGTGTAAATACAAATTTATGACTTTTTAAAAAAATGGTCTGTGAAAATATATTTAAGGAAATGTACAATGTTAGTTAATGACCCACTATATCCTAATGATTCTTGAGATGTTAAGATCGATGCTATAAATACATACACACAAGGAATTGTTTAAAAATGTGTATTATTGATCTGATGGACTGAGATAGTTGAACTGGAGCCATAAAAGTTTATCTTGTCAGCATGTAATATTAATAAAAATAACAATAAAAACCTTTTTAAAAGCTTGTTATTCAACAAGATACTGACTTATTTAGAGCCTTTATGGCTTGATGTTCAGTATATATGGATATTTAGACACAACTGTAAAATCTGTATGCACCAACTTCCTATTATGTCTAAGGGGATCATGATGCATGAATAAATGTTACCAGAAATAGTGCCTGGATCTCATGAGTTTTAGGCCCATGTCCAAACCACTAGACCACAGCATCTCCTGCTGCCAAACCCCTGCCAAGCATTTAGAGTGAAATTTTCAAGAGTACCTAAGTGACTTAGGAGAAAGTCAATGGGACCTAGCTGCTTAGAGACAGATTTTCAGAAGTATTTTGGTGCCTAGATACAGACAGGTGCCTACAAAGCTTTAAGCACCTGGGTAGGTTAGGCATCTATTAGGTACTTTTGAAAATCTCTCTGGCTACCTGTCCACATCTCTACGTAGCAAAATACCTTTAAAAATCTGGCCTTAAGTCCTAGGTCCCATTTACTTTCAACAGGTCTTAGGTTCCTAAGTGCTTACGGGTACGTCTACGTTGCGATAAAAGACTCACGGCACAGCCACAGCTGGCCCAGGTCAGTTGACTCAGGCTTGTGGGTCTCAGGCTGAGAGGTTATAAAATTGAGTGTGGACATTCAGGCTCCAGCCCAAGTCCAAGCCTAAATGTCTATGCTGCAATTTTATAGCCCTCTAGCCCAAGCCCCGCAAGCCTGAGTTAACCTACCTGGGCCAGCCACAGGTCTTTTACTGCATTGTAGACATACACCATGTCACTTCTGAAAATGGGATCTTGTCACTATTATCCTCTCTCTATCTCCATTTTTCCCATCTGTTAAATTAGGTTACTAGTAATTAGCAAAAATTATTACACCTATTTATTGGGTATTTCAGCAGGGGTTGTGAGGCAAACATTATCATCCCCATTCTACAGATGGGGAAACAGAGATGCAGAGGTTGAGTGACTTGCTTGGGAAGATGTGTTGTGATCTAGTGCATTAGGCTTGGGTATCACCATCAGGACACCCAGGTGTCAGTTTTCTACGCTGTCTTGCTGTGTGATTTTTTGTTAACAATATCCATAACTTCTCTGTACCTCAGTTATGCTACATGTAAAATGTGACTAATATTTACCTACCACACAGGACTAGATCAACCAATGTTTGAAAATCATGTTTAGATCCTTATGTGGAAGATGCAAGGTATCAACATTATATTTCATTAATACAAACTGAAATATAATTCCCATTCCACTTTCTTAATATAGATCTTTCATGCCACGCAATGGAAATTTCACAACTTTGTTAATCCTACTACCCACAATGGTTGGTCTGTTTTAAACTTCAGTCTCCTTGCATCCTCCTTAAACTACCTATACTCTACTGCATTAAGCCATGATAGACGTGGTTTTACGTTTTCTGCAGCGTCAAGCAAAACATCAAAATAAACAAGGTGAAACCTTGGCCCTACTAAAGTCAACAGCACAACTCCTACTGAATTCAATAAGAACAGGAATTGACCCACAGGATTTAAGGAGCCTGGAGAGTCTTGGTTTTGTATCTGAAATGCAAAATATCCAGGATTTGTCATGTCAACCAGCTGTGATTATTGCAGGCACAATTACCCTTACATAGAGGGGGCCTGGGTTAGCAGGGATAAAGAGGCACAATTCAGGTTTGAGGAGACCTTAGCACTGGATCTCATACTTTTCAACACATACTTCTGTTAATTGCAAACTTAACTCTGAATATACTAACTTTCAAGATGTTTGTGTTTCTTCTAATATTACAGTGTTCCAGTAAGGTTCTTTCCCCCTTACAGTTGTACTTTTTTATCAATGACTTAACACTATTTTAACAAAGACTGTGTCTGAGAATTTTGGATTGTTTGTAAAATCTAATTTTGAATAAAGGTAATTATTTCAGCTACTTAACAAAAATTAAACACAAATGGGCTAATTTTTTACTGATTTTTCCCTTAAACTAAAGCTACATTAACCAGTCTTACTGAGGAAAAAGTTCTTAAATAAACTTCTCCATTGTGTGCGCACACACAGTCACCAAACAAACAATTTAAAAATAACTCATCTGCTTTTAAAAGGTTTTTATAAAACAACTGGCTCTTAGATGAACAGCATGTTTGACAACTCTGCCAAGTGAGAATGTTCATGGCTAAGTAAGAAATGAGTTTCATGAGAATGCTGACATAACTTGAACTATAGGCACTAGAAAATGCTGCTATTTTATATTTATTTATTTCAAATTTTATGCCCAAAAGCCTCAGGAAGTAGAATTTGAAGAACAAGCAAGCAGTTAAACTACCCTGTTACAGAACCATTACAATGCACTGCACTAGCATTTGTCTATAACTGTGAAACACTGAGATAAAGAACTACTGGCCCATTCTTACAGAGATAAAGGAAAATCAGACTTGCATCCATGATTCAAATGCAAAAATACATGACCATTAATATTACCTGGAATTAGGAAAGCAAAGGTGCGTTGTTTGTTTTTGTTTATTTGTTTAGGTAGTTCCACACATTTTAAACTAGGGACCTATGTAAATAATTTAAAAATGCTGTTGTGAAACACAAGACATTTTTCATCAGCAAAATATAAATAGGGGAAATACAATGAAGTTCAGAAAAAAAGCAGGCCAAATATCAGGAAAACTTGCTAACAGTAAAATTGATTAGAATGGGGAATAATCTCCCAAGAAGAGTGGAGGAAGCCCTATCTCTTCAGACTCTTAATATTACATTTGACAAAACACTGGCAAATGTACTGTAGAAAATAATCCAGTATGAGACTGTAGTAGATGACCCTAGTACTTTAGTTCTTTTCCACTTCTAAAGGGGTGATTCCATTATTCATAAAATATAATTACTAATGCAGCACTGTGTAATTGACAATTGAACATCTTAACTAATATTAATATTAAATGTAAAGCAATTGCAACTACTGGTTCTAATACTGTAGCAGCTTTTTATTTTGTCTTGTTGCCATTTAGCCAATAACTGCCCAAATGAGTATTGACTGTGCACAAATTATCATTCTGACGTATATTGACTAGGGATGTATGGAGTAAACTGATTTATAAATTGAAGATACTCCTAGAGAAGTGAGTTAGCACACCTCTGTAATCTGATATAATAGCATGCATTCTCATTGTTTAATATACTTGAATATATAAAGTAGTGTGAAAAAGTGTGTATGTGTATACAGACTTCTATTTGCATTTGAAAGGCATATACTGATTTTGAACTGAAACTGGATAAAGTGTATTTTTCATTTTTAGTTCTAAATGCCTTAAGAAATATGGCACACTCACTTTTTGCATTTTAGCACCTTTTCCCATTAACCATGAATTTTACATACTTAAGTAGAAATTAACCTAAAAAATCATCATCCCAAATCCTGTAAGAAATTTTGAGGTGAAGGCTTGCTGCTTATACAAAGTTTGCTGAGTCTCATTTTGCTCTATCACAACTCTAAAAATTTTAATTTTCTCTTCATTGGCTGAAATGCGGAACCCCTTGTAGTATATTAAGATTCTCTCTGTTGATCTTTGATGATTTAAAAAGATAAAACAAGAACTGATATTTAAATATCACCAATACCAGCTTGCTAAAATTCTACTAATTAGATTCCAAGAAGCAATTATTCATTTGAAAAATCTAATCTATATACCACCATAGGTACCAAGTGTTCTAAATTCAATTTAGTATTCTCTGTTTAGAACAAAATAACAATAAAACTATACCTTAACTTTAGTTAACAGAAGGCAAAGGCTAAATAAATATCCTGATATAATCCAGTATACCACATTACTTCGTACCCCTAAACTACCCCTAAAATCTAAGACATTCTTGCTTTGTTTCAAATTATTTTTTATTAAATTAATGATAAGCATTGCAGGATTAAGTGCCTCTAAAGCTTTAGTTGTTTGTGATGTAAATAGTAGAAAGGCAGAAAAATACCACCCCCCTCTGAGTTATACAGCTTGTATCATCTGAGAACAGGTATTGACTTCATGTGATTTTTGTAGCATCAAAGAAAACATATTTTGATTCTTCAAAGTGATCAGCGTTCACACTAAACAGTTTTAAAGACCACAGCAAGTAAGTTCACATCATCATCCATAAAAAATGTGGAATACGACTGATGCCTGTTGGGACAAGTTTTAATCAGTCCCTTTGATATCTGGTAATAAAAAAGAAAAAGAAAAAGTGTTTCAATTTAGTTCTCTCCTCCTCAGCAATTTAGTAATCCATTTACTGCTTTCCATTCACATCCCTAACCCCTGTGTGTTGGTTAGCTAGAAACTGTGCTGTAAGAATGTGAAGAATGTAAACAGCCTTTTATTGTCCAAAAGGATAGCAGTGTGAAAGAAATGTGTGCCTTATCGCAAGTCTGCAGCTCCGTACTTCATTGCCATGATAAAGTGCTGAAGCAAAAAACATTACAAGACAAGCACAATCCAAAAACGGATTAGAATTTGACATAAGCTTCCTCAAAAACTAATCAATCAACTCATGCTGTAATATTAGAATCCAGTTCTTAAGGAGGGTGTTTAATCCCTTCAAGGTTTATTACACATTCCCTATTGACTATGGTGACAAACTTTCAGATACAAGACAGCTAGGCAGAGAGGCAGAACTTTTGCAGCATAAATCAGAGATAACTGCTCACGTAATTAACATGCTCCTTAAAAAAGGCATTTTGAAATAAAATTACAGTAATGTTTCCTTTGCTTTCAGGTAAGGCTGGCAAACTCATTTTAAGGTTCTTTATTTTCCCCCCTCAAATTCAGTTTACTTTTCACTAATATCCCAAGAACAAGAATTTTATTTTCTCATTAAAAGGGGTGTGCTAGAGATCACACTGTTTACACACCTATTTCAAATGAAGCATCTCATTTTAATTTCATTTTGTAGCTCCAGCTTTTTAAATCTCTATTGCCTAAACATACTACTTCAGTCACTCAAATTCTTTTGCATTTAAGGTATAATTAAACACTACTACACAGGCACATCTTTCTGTATCTAATCCAAATGGACAGAAATCCTTGTGTGGAGTCCAACAAAGAATCATAAACTCTACAATAACTGTTTAATATGAAGTCAGGAAAACAGAAAAGTTCATAAGGACAAATAATTTTAAGCCAGTGTTTGTCATCCACTTCCTTAAAATAGTTAACTAAATTGGTACTATGCAATGCTAACCGTGGATCTAGAGTAAGGTTCAGAAGTGGAATTGTGATACTCTGAAGCATCACATAGCTCAGGATATTCAACATGTCCACAGTCACAGATATATCCTAAAGACAGTTATAGCTTCTATTGTTAGAAAGCATTATTTAAAATACAAGCCTTAGAAACGTGAAATCCCAATTAAACGTACTGAAAAATATTACCAAAAAATACAGAGAAAACTATGGCACTCTTAAAAGAGAATCTTAATTTACGGGACTGTAACATTCAGTTACTTAGGTGCAAGTTGTGGCTGCCTTTATTGCATTAAAGTCTACTCCCTATTTTATCTCCAAAAGGTAGGCAGGTAGACAACAATGATTACCTTTCCCAAGTAACATGACAGCAGTTTAATGGACAGAATATACAGATTGTGTGTTGAGAACTCTTATTTAGTTGCTCTTAGAGTTGCACGAAACAAGCAGGCAGAAAAGAGAGTGTTAAATGCCACGCTCCTAGCAAAAAGGCACCACAATCCACACCTAGCACGAATGTTTGATGAAGGGGCATGTGCTCCATTACTTTGGATATCTGAGACTGGTTACAAAAAACTAAACTCATCCTAAATAATTAAATAAACCCTCTGCAAAGACTCTGGGTTACGGTATTTCTAGCCTACATAACAACCTGCAAAGGAATGCTTGCTGCTTTTGACACACAGAGATAGATGCAAACGCCTTTCGGAAACGCCTCGGCTATAGATTTCCAAGGGCTCTGCAGTTACTTCTAGCATAAAGAATTAAAAAAAAAAAGCAGACTTACAAGCTGAAGGAAGCTCTGTACCACAATAAGAGGCAGGGGCTGCAGGTACATCATTCTGGCTTGGAGTCTAGGAGATGATTTCCCTTACTTGGATCTTGCACATCTCCACTTTGGGGGGCAGGACTGAGTACAGGGACATACCACTGTGATCACCTTAAGCAAAACACAATCAGGGAGAAGCAACCCCCCAACCCATCCTCAGCGCAGCGCTCCGCTCGTCAGGCAGCGGGGCCACCTGAGCTGGCCACGGCAGAGCCCTTCCGTGCCGCGGCAGGACTGGACTGAGATCCGAGGGGCCCGTCACCTCCCCCGCCCCCCCGGGGGCCGGGCGGCAGCGGCAGCAGCATCCCCGCTGCGCGCGCCAGCCGGCTCCGGAGCTGCCCGCCCCGCGCGCGGGCGGGCGGGCGGCGCGAGGCAGGGCGGGGAGGAGCTTGGGAGCGGCGTGGCGGTGAGGAGCCGGCCGGGGGCCGGGAGGGGACCTGGGGCGGCGGGAGCCGGGCGCGCAGCGGGGACGTGCAGCGGCGGGGCCGGGGCCGGGGCCGGGGCCGGGGAGCGGCGCTCCGGGCGGGCGGGCCCCGCGGGGCAGGTAGGGACGGGCAGGGGCGCCGCGGCTGGGCCAGGAGGGGAACCCGCGGCGGGAAGCGGCCTGGCCCCGGGGGAGCATCTCGGACTGAGGCAGGAGCTTCGTGTCCCCGGCCCCGGGATGTACCGCCGAGGGGGGCGGGCGCCGGGCACCTCCGCCCCGGGCAGCGGCTCCCAGCCGGGCGTGCGGGAGCGGGCTGGGGGATGGACTCACGGGCGCGGGCCAAGGGGGTCCGGCCCAACCCCCCGCCCGCGCGGGTGCTCCTGCGGCGGAGCTGCCCGGCCCGCCAACGGCCCCGCCAGCGGGGAGCGGGGCCGCCCTAACTGGGGGGGGGGGGGGCAGGATTGGCATTAGCAGAACTGTACTTTACTGCTAACCCTGAAGCCGGGCCTGGCCCGCACGCACGGCTTTGCTGCAGGATCAGCACTGACTGAGTAAAGCAAGTTTGCATTTTTCACCCAGGGACAGGACACACTGGGGGATCACCTTGAACATCATTTCCATCCCCTTTGGCCCATTGCTGCTTCGTTGAGGAGATGGAGGTTCCAGCCTGGATGCTTAAGACATTTTAAAACAGGGATGGAGGTGGTTAAAGAAAAGTAATTAAAATGATCAACTATTTAACCCCCGCCCCCCACAGTCTCCCTGTTCTCATTGCTTTCCCCTCTAAAAGGAAAGGGAGGGTGGTTTGAGTTAATTTACACATTTTATCCTGACTTTTAAGGAGGCCCGCTGTATTTATAGTGCCCCTTTTCCCTTATACATCTCTATTTGCAGCTCAGATACAATGCTGGAGAGCTGGGGCACATATGGGAAAGTGTGTGTTTTGTTTTCAGTGTTGTTCTATAGGAAAATGATGCTTGGCAGAAGCAAGGCTACCCCACTACAGGACTTGCAAAAGTCAGTTTATGTTACAGGGTTTAGGCATTTAGAGCTAGTTATAGGTTCAATCCAATGAGATTTAGGGTTCAACCCAATGAGATTTCACTCTCTTCCCATGTGACTCAAGAATGTTCCCAGAAAGACTGACTATCCTTTATAAAATGCACTTTTCCATGTTACATACCTTAGCAAGGTCCATTGCTTCTTTGGGGGGAGCATGAATGCAGGTGACTGCACCAGCTGTTTCATCACAGCTAGAGTCCATCATCACCATAACTCTGGAGACACAACTTTCTCCAGGGGGATCAGAGCACACAAACACTATTAATTAACTCACCCCTCTGAGCTAGAACAGCATCTACGATGGGGAGGGAAAGTTCTTAGTTCAGAGCAGATTGTTTTCACATTCAGGAAAAAGAGTGTTATTGCTCATGTTACAGAAGAGAGGAGAATCTAGCACCTAGGTAATGAGATACATGCATGGCAAGTCAGTTGATACACATGTTCGAAAAGATCCAGGGAAGGAGAGGTGAGTCCAAGCAAAACAAACTAGGATTAAATGATTTTCTTTTAGTGGCTACAAAAACCAACAACAAAAACCACACACCTGGGCCAATTTTTGAGAAAAGGATAAGAACCTTGATGCTTTTCACTCTGTCCTCCGCCCCTAAGTGCCAGATGATCAATTAAAACCTGAAAAAGGAGAAGTAAAGTTTTGAAAACATGGTGTGTTCATGAGGCAAACTGTTCAGCTGAAGTTCCAGTGTGCTCATAGAATAGATGGGTGCGCTGAATACACCCACCTACTGCTTTCTGTGGAAGTGAAGTGGTAGTGCTTATATTTTTAATTGATGTGATTGTTCCGAGCTTGGCAGTGCCACATCTTTCTAATCTGTAATTTGCATGTGATGTGATATGCAACCTCTCTACCACCAGGCTGAAATTGGGATAGCAGCAGTCGTTTCATTTTTCAAAATCGTGCCTGTCATTTGCAGATTAGTTTCCCCCTAATTTTCTCCTGCCATGTCTCATCTTATTACTAACTCCATGTTCCAATTTCATTCTGACTGCCCCTATATTTTAAACTTCTCAAAGCCTCACTAGTAAATAAATGTTTAAAAATTCTTTAACTGTCCAGGAAAACTGGCACAATTTTACCAGATGATTACAATAATGTAGTAGTATCCATTAGTTTCCCAATTAGATTCCTCTTCTGTATGTGTCATATATGGAATTGTATTCTGTGCATGGGGTATAGTCTTAAATCTCAGGTATTCATTTGGGTCTGAAAAATTACACTTGATCCATAACAATAAAAATTCAACTAGTTAAACTCTAAAATGAGTTCATTTTCATCACACTCCGAAGATACAGAAAATACCTTGAACAAACACAAATGCTCATTGAGACCATCCATTAAAATTCAATCTGCATATGTTCAGATATTTTTATAATATTTAATATTTTGAAAGTTTGCCCCAGTTATATGTTCATTTTAGTAGATCTGCGTAGTGCTGCATTTTTACTTAAAAAAAAAAACCCACTAGAGAATAGTCAATTTAAATGACATATGGATTTACACTTATTTAACAAAATTTGAATCTAAATGTTACTTCCATATCCTGGGTTAAAAATAAATGGTGCCTTCTACAAACATATTTGTTTAGGGACTGTGTATGTTAATTTCAATTCAAAGAAATTATATTTATCCACATATAAGTTAAACAATTATTAAATCAGCTAATGTATTAATGAGAGAGTGCCCATTTCTATCAAGGCAGTGACATCTACAGAGCATCCTATTCTATGCTGAGCTAGATAGATTACCATCGGACAAATGCATTCCTAAGCATAGTAGCAATAACACAATCTCTCTTCCCTCTAATAAATGGAAACATCTTGAGCGCTATCTGCTGTACAAAGGCAGTACTACTAACATATAGATAGAGACATATGCAAGCACATTGCAACATTTCCCCCCCCCAAAATCAGGGCTACATTATGCAGTAGGTTGAAAAGAATGTTATGCAATTAGTCCGAATTGTAAAGACTAAATTTGGATGAAGCATTTAGATAGCTTTTCATTTTAGAAAGATCTATATGCTATAAATTCAAGGAAAGCTGAATTTCTGTAATTGGCTTTTAAACAATAGCGTTTAAACTAAAGTACTTTAGTTCTATCCGATTAAATACAAACAGACTCAATTTAAATTACATTAACATTGTCACACAAACTATCAAAAGTTGGCCTTAAATCATACTTTTCACAGATTAAGAGTAAATGTTTGTAAAGCGCTTTGAAGATGAAAAGCACTATGCACAGTAAATGGTAAGTATTCTTAATTGTATTCCATCCTAGAGAATTCACAGTTAAGAATGAAATGTTAGGTCTAAACTTTGCATTCCCTTGCTTTGGTGTGTTAGTGTCAACCTAAAATGTTGTTTGAATGTGGGTGTGTTAATTTTCTGGTCTAATTTGAAGAAAATAAAAAATCTTTCCCCGAAGATTATAAAATACGTAAACTGCAGGAACAGTGCTGCCCTGACTGGAGGGTGGACTATATGATCCAGTACTGGGATACCCAGAGTATGGCCTCAGTGACAAATATGGTCCCAAACCATCTCTGCCTGTAACTACAGGGTAAGGACAAAGATGATTAACAGCAGATTTTTATTGCTAGTGAATCTAGTCAACAGCAACTTCTGTTCCTCTATCAAATAACATAAGCAAAAGCAAATAAGACTTTTATTTATCCCTGTGCCAGTGTGGCATTCAGTCTCATTCTTCAAGTTACTGTTCAAACTCATTTCTTTTGGTTAATCTTAAAGAGCATCCTCCACCCCACCCTTCTCCAGCTGTCCTCTAATTTTAATAGAGCAAATAAAAAGGAACAAAGTAGGTGCATACCCAACAATGAACATGTCAAGGGTCACCACTGAGGGTAGAGGGAAGAACTGGGGCCCACACAAGAAAGAAAACAATAATGGATGGAGTAGCTGTTAAATGGGTTCACTTTTCCTTCTCTGAGAGGTTCCAGAAACCAGTGCTGGGCAAAGGCCCTTACATCCGGGGTTCAACAAGCATCCATCTCGTCATCCCTTATATTCATTATGAAAAGCTGTAATTAGGGGAGTGGTTGAGACTTTGGATTGCAGTATCCCCATGTGACCATGGTCGCTGGAGGGGCCACACAGAATGCTCATTCGGGGCAAACTGCAAAGAATAGGGCAGATGATCCCAAAAACTGGTAATTTATTCTTATAATTAGATTCACCATGCCAGTAATAAAACAGCTTCTGTAATACCTTACTGGTTAGCAATCCAGCATTTGGCTCCCACCTAGACAGCTCTATATAGTGAGCGTTATTTAAAAATCGTATTCACCATATATAAAGTTCTACCTATCCCAAGAGATTGGACACATTATTCATCAGGTCAATGAATATTTTAGATCTTACCCAAATACATGCTCACTGCCAATTCTTATTAACTAAACCTAAGATTTATTAAAAAAGAAAAGAGTTACTCTGGTTAAAGATCATTATACATACAGATCTGAATAAAGTTCTTATATCAGTTTCATAGTAGAAATGACGAGGCTGCTGATTTATAAAAGTCCTTTTTCTGAATCAGTTGAATAGGTGCTAGGCCAATAGGCAGTCCATGTGTAGAGTTTGTTCAAATTATTCCATGAGAATTCACAGGGATAATCCAGGGGCACCTGGAGACCTCAGTCTTAAGACTTGAACTTTTCCTGACAAAGTTTAAGCAGATCTGAGAACCTCTGAGTTACGAATACCTAAGGAATGGAGGTGGTTCGTAACTCTGAACAAAACATGGCTATTATTTCAAAAGTTTACAACTGAACATTGACTTAACACAGCTTTGAAACCTTACTATGCAGAAGAAAAATGCTGCTTTTAACCATCTTAATTTAAATGAAACAAGCACAGAAACATTTCATTATCTTGTCAAATCTTTTTTTAAAAAAACTTTCCCTTTATATTTTTAGTAGTTTATGTTTAACGCAGTACTGTACTGTATTTGCTTTTTTTTGTGTGTGTCTCTGCTGCTGCCTGATTGCATATTTCCAGTTCCCAGTGAGGTGTGTGGTTGACTGGTCAGCTCATAACTCTGGTGTTCGTAATGCTGAGGTTCTACTGGAGTAAGGATCAGGTCCCGAATTTCTTTTATAGCTGAAGCTCAGCCGTTAAACCTTTTGGCAGCAAGTGATCACAGCAGGTATTCTTTGGATGAAGAATTGCTTTGAAGTAAATCTCTATTTCCTAGGCACGCACTGGTAACTAGCTGCTTTCATTAGCATAAGGCAATTAACCATTTTAATGGCTCATAGGTAGTTGTAGCGGCGCAGTCACTCCGCTTCGGCCCTGAAGGGGTTAAAACAGCCCTGGGAGAGGGCTGCCTTGGGGAGCCCATAGTAAAAGCAGCCCTGGAGAGGGCTGTGGCTGGGCAAAGGAGTGAAAGCACCTGAGTAGCTGACCACAGGTATGGCCAGCTCAATCAGGGCCCAGCTGGCCCTTATAAGAGGCCTGGGGGCCAGGAGCTGGAGGAGTCTATCTCTAGCTGTAGAGAGAGAAGGACCTGGCTGCCTGGGAGCTCCGGGTACTAGGAGTAGAGCAGGGCTGGGGAAAGGCAAGAGGAGCTGGGGAGCTCCAGCCTGGCAATTCCCCAGGCTGCAGGCCTTGCCAAAGGCCAAAGCAGGTACAGGGGTTGCAGAGGTGAAGGGCACCGGGGTCTGGGAGGGACACGGGGGCCTAAGGCAGGGGAGATGTCAGCCAGCAGAGGGCGCTCTGAGCTGGAAGCAAGCTAATTCCCAGGGCAACCAGCAGGAGGCCGCACCAGTGAGTCGTCACTTCGCGACAGTAGTTTACTACAAACTTCAAAGAGAAATAAAAACAATGATATTACACCACAAGTTTCATCTAAATGTTAACATCCCCATTTGTTCTGTGAATCAATAGACTATAGTAATGAAACATAACAGCCAGGAACCGAAGTTTAGCACCTACAAGTTAATTAGATCACATTGTTAAATTTCTAATAAGCTATAGGTAAACAGAGACAAATACAATTAGGCCTTGGCTACACTGGCGCTTTACAGCGCTGCAAGTTTCTCGTTCAGGGGTGTGAAAAAAACACCCCCCTGAGCCAGTGATGAGCTGCCAAAATCTTAACAACGGGTTCCCTATAAAAAGTTCTGATTTAACAACGGGTTCCCTATAAAAAGTTCTGATTTAAGGGATGTGCGACAGCATGTATTTTTTGTACCAATAGGGTTACCATACGTCCATATTTTCCCAGGAGGTGATTAAGAACCGAAAAGCCTGATATGTCCAGGAAAATACAGATGTATTTTAACCCTACCTAAAGTTCTTTTTTAAAAAGATGGGGCTGAACTAGAAATGAGCTCCGTTTCACATGTGTGGGTGGTGATCAGGGACAGTCTCAATTTTTGGGTCTTTTTCTTATATAGGCTCCTATTACCCCTCACCCCCGTCCCAATTTTTCACACTTGCTGTCTGGTCACTCTAGGGTGTACACATGTGTGGGTCCCAGCTGCTCCCTGCCCCCCCCCTCATTGAAGCAGGTGTGCAGGGTTACTGCCCTGGGAACTGCAGGGCACCAGTGGATGTGGGGCTGGCTGCAGATAGGGGCGTGGGGCAGGGCTAGCTGGAGGCAGGGAGTGACACGGGCTGGCTGTGGGCAGGTGATGCAGACGGGTGGGCTGTGGGTGGCTGTGGGCAGGGGGTGGCTGCGGGTGGCTGCAGGCAGGGGGTGGCTGTGGCAGGGGCTGCAGGCAGGGGGTGGCTGCGGGCAGAGGGTGGCTGTGGCAAGGGCTGGCTGTGGGCAGAGGGCGGCTGTGGGCAGGGGCTGGCTGCGGGTGGCTGTGGGCAGGGGCTGGCTGCGGGTGGCTGGGGCTGGGGCGGGCTGTGGGCAGGGGCTGGCTGTGGGCAGTGGGCTGGCTGGGGGTGGCTGTGGGCAGGGGTGGGCAGGGGCTGGCTGCGGGTGGCTGTGGGCAGGGGCTGGCTGGGGCAGGCTGGCCGCTGTGGGCAGGGGCTGTGGGCAGGGCAGGGGCGGCTGGGGCAGGGGCTGGCTGCGGGTGGCTGTGGGCAGGGGCTGGCTGGGGGCAGGGGCTGGCTGGGGTGGGGCAGGGGCTGGCTGGCTGGGGGCTGGGGCTGGCAGGCTGGCAGGGGCTGGCTGGGGGCAGGGGTGGCTGGGGGCAGGGGCTGGCTGGGGCTGGCTGCGGGCAGGGGCTGGCTGGGGGTGGGGCAGGGGGCGGCTGGGGGCAGGGGCTGGCTGGGGCTGGCTGGGGTGGGGCAGGGGCGGCTGGGGGCAGGGGCGGGTGGCTGGGCAGGGGTGCTGGGGCAGGGGCTGGCTGCGGGTGGCTGTGGGCAGGGGCTGGCTGGGGCAGGGGCTGGCTGGGCTGGCTGGGGTGGGGCAGGGGCTGGGCAGGGGCTGGCTGGGGGCAGGGGTGGCTGGGGCTGGCTGGGGCAGGGCAGGGGCTGGCTGGGGGTGGGGCAGGGGGCGGCTGGGGGCAGGGGCTGGCTGGGGGCAGGGGGTGGCTGGGGCTGGCTGGGGGCAGGGGCTGGTTGGGGGCGGCTGGGGGCAGGGGCTGGCTGCGGGCAGGGAAGGTGGGGGAGGGGCGCAGATACTCACATGGGTGGGGGGGGCTGGGAGCAGCAGGAGGCAGCCGGGGACTCACCAGGCAGCAGCAGGAGTCCCAGGGCCCGAGGTCCAAAGAGCAGGAGCAGCAACAGGGCCAGGAGGCAGCTCACATGGCTCTTGCAGCACAGCGCAGCGCCCCCCGGCGGCCGGGAGGAGGAATTACAGGCTTCCCAGGCAGAGCCCATCAAAGCTTCCCTCGCAGGGAAGCTAGTTAATAAGCGGTTCTAAAACCGCTTCTAAATTTAACAACGGGTTCCCGCGAACTGGTGCGAACCGGCTCTAGCTCACCCCTGCCCTGAGCGCTGCAAGATACAGCGCAGTAAAGCGCCAGTGTAAATACTGCCCCAGCGCCGGGAGCGCGGCTCCCAGCGCTGCAAGCTAATCCCCACGGGGAGGTGGAGTACGTGCAGCACTGGGAGAGCTCTCTTCCAGCGCTGGCGCTGTGGCCACACTCACACTTCAAAGCGCTGCCGCGGTTTCGAGTGTAGCCAAGCCCTTAGTATCTACTTCTAATTTTCTGAAAATACAGGCTTACATTTCAAGAACTCTAATAATTTAACATGCCTTTGCTAACTATCTACAAGGAATGGCCCTGATTACCATTTCAGTACTTTTCTAATATGTCCTTACAGGTTGATTTTGGATGACGTAGCCTGCTGATTGCTTAACATGCTGATTTTACTCAGTTCTACATCTCATTTTTAGCAACTGCACACACTACATATTTATTATTTTCTCACTGAGAAGAACAGAGGATGGGATGAATTAACCTGGCTGAAAATGAACTGATTTAACTTGTTTAGAAGAGTGGTCTGGGGAGGCATTTACATCATTGGTTGAGAGTATGTGCCCTCCTTTTATCAGAATGATTTGTCTCCTGAGTGTTACTGGATCCATTTTTGCCCTGGATTAGTAGGTAAACATAGGGGTGTGTACCTTTCATTCTCTGTGGCTGACTGGAAGGCTGCAGCCATTTCTGTCTCATGCAGACATTCTAATGATCATCAGTGACATTGTGGTTCAAGAATAGATAATGACAGTGCATTGTACTTTGAAGTCCACCTTCCAAGTGAAATTAAAGATGTTGGTGTTGATCTTTAAAACTCCGTATTTTTTTGGGACTTAAGTATCTGGGGATCACCTCTCATTCTATACTCCAGTGTGGCAGTTAAGAGCTGCTGTGTAGATTCCTGAGTTTGAATGTTTCATAGCTGGGCTTCCAACAACTTGCCTGAGGTTCTGTAAGAAAAAAACAGGGCACATGACCCTGATTCATTGAAATCAGTGGGTGTTTTGCCATCGACTTCAATGGGTACTGGACTGGGCTCATTTGTTTACTGATTCAGATCTCAAGTGTTTACCTAACTCAGTTACACCATGGCCGCCTCTCCAGTGGAATAAAACAGTGTATGCTTAACTCAAGTTAGGTTACTTTAGGTAAAATCCTGGTGAAGATAGTTTGTAGTTTTCACAAGTGTTAGCAGGTCAAATTAAAGAGTAGGCTGCCTTTAGTTCAGTCTGCTAACTCGTGGAAACAGACTTGTCTTCCCTACAATTTTACATTGGGTTAGCTCACTTGAGTTAAGAACACAATTCTTTTTTATCTAGTGAAGACTTAGTGGGTGTGCGTTGTTTCCCTCTAGTGGCTAGTCCAAATAGAGAATAGCAGTCTACTACTGCTATCAGCTAACACAGTGGTTCTCAACCTTTCCAGACTACTGTCCCTCTTTCAGGAGTCTGATTTGTTTTGCCTACCCGCAAGTTTCACCTCACTTAAAAACTGCTTGCTTACAGAATCAGTCATAAAATTACAAAAGTGTCACAGCCACACTATTACTGAAAAATTGCTTACTTTCTCATTTTTACCATAATTATAAAATAAATCAACTGGAATATAAATATTGTGCTTACATTTCAATGCATAGTATACAGAGCAGTATAAACAAGTCATTGTCCATATGAAATTTTAGTTTGTACTGACTTCATTAATGCTTTTTTATATTTTGTTGTAAATCTAGGCAAATATCTAGATGAGTTGATATACCCCCTGAAAGACCTCTGTGTACCCCCAGGGTATGTGTACCGTGGCTGAGACCTACTGAGCTAACAAAATCACTGTTTTGGCTCAAGTAGTAGAGGTTGCTGTTGAGTGACACCTGGATGGTGTTAAATGTCCTTTGCTCCCTTTCACTTCAGCATGAGATGAGGGTACTTAGCAGTGTTAGCCTTTAATTTGTATAAATTTAAACATTGAGGTTGAGAAATACTTTAAATAAAATACCGTATAATTCTCTAACTCCTCTGCATTCCTACAATTTTTATATGTTCGAAGATTTTTTTTAAAGCAAGTAAATCAAATTTACCTGTGAGCTGAGATCTATAAGTAAATAAAATATTCAAGCCAGATCAATTTTTATGGCAAAAAAAAACCTTTGAAAAAAGAAGCTTTATAATAGATGTGCTGACACAGCCTTAAGTAGAGTGGTAAGAATAGTTTGCTAATTAAAAGTGAGATGCCTGCAATAATGGTAATCAATACATTTAAAGCCTTTTTATGAACATGAAAGAAAACTAAAAAGGGGGAACAAAGAAATTAGTGACCAGTTAGTCAAAGCTTAGTACCAAGTAAAACACTTGAGTAAATAATAAAGGAATTGATCTGTAAGATCTTAAAAGACAATCTGATGACCAATGTGCAGCCTAGTTTAATAAAGAACAGACCATGCTAGATTAGTCTCATAGTTTTCTTTGTTACAAATACAGCTTCAAGAGTCTAGTCCTGGAAGCCTTACTCATGTGAGTAATCCTCATTCATCTTAGTAGTACTGTTGAATCAATGGGGTTACTCATGTGAGTAAGGATATGCAGGCAAACAATATATTATATATTATGTGTATTTTAGTAGTGCCCTTAATGTATTTGGATTTTAGTAATTTAGTCCCCAATTCAGGAAGGCACTTAAGCGTGTATTTAAGTCCTTTCATATTCAAGAAAACAGTTAAGTATGTGCTTACTTTTATAGGCTTCAGTAGGACTTATGTATATGCTTAAAGTTAAGCACATATTTAAGTGCTTTCCTGAATACAGATGCCTTCCGGAGTTGGGGATTTAGAAATTACCACATAAAGTCATAACCAGGATCTTTCTGATTTAGTATCCTGCCTATAACTGCAGCATGTGACCATATGTCCAAATCTAAGGGCTATTCTACACACAGTTTTGTACTGTTGGTACAAAAACTGTGTGTAACCCAGCACTTGGACTTTACAATAATGTTATTAGAATAAAAATACCGTTGGGTGGGTACAAAATTGGCTGTTAGACCATAAACAGAATGACAATCCAGATTGTATAGAGATATCAAAACTCCATGGCTTCAATATTGGGACCAGTACTATTTCACAACTTCATAAATGACCTGAATATTGAATATTGAACATCAATCAAATTTGCATGCAACACCTCATTAGAGGGAATAAATAAATAATGGAGGAGAGAGAAAAATTCCCAAATGATTTAGAGAGATTAGAAAAATATCTATATACGATATGATTTAATTTAGAGAAAAGATATATAAAATCTAAGGTTGTTATTGATAACAGTCATGCTGAGAAGGTTTTGAAATGATAATGGATGCCAAAGTAAATGTGATCTTGCAATGTAATGTTGTAGATTGTATAGACTGTCAGTCCTTCATCGGTTGAGATTGAGCCAATCACAACATGTCTTCCAATCTTCTCTCGCTCTGGCCATCCTTCGCCTTCCTTGTCCATATCGCCTGGTTAGGAAATCATCCCACCTCTTTGATGGCCGACTGCATTGCCGTTTCTGTTCTCGTGGATACCACTTGGATATAGCCGCGGTCCATCTGTTGTCGCTGAGTCGGGCCACATGTCCCGCCCACCGCATTTTGCTGAGCCTGCTTTCAACAACGTCTCGCACTCCAGACTGCTGCCTAATTACTTCATTGGGGATGTGATCGCAGAGCGAAATGCCCAAAAATGTTCATTCATTGCCCTCTGTGTTGATGTTTTTCAGTTTTTGTCAGCAACCATGTTTTGCTGCCGTATAGCATCGCTGTAAGCCTGGTTGAGTTGAAAAGATTCACATGAGTTGTTTTGCTGATCTTTCCTTGGAGGATAGGGGGATAAGGTCACATTAGAATACTGTGTATAGTTTGGGACCTGTTATAAAATAGACAACAGACAATAGATAAGTCAGAGGGTGGGGTAGGGGGAACATCACATGGGACAGGAGACACCCTCTCCGGGGGTGGGGAGGAGGGAGACAAACCAGGCTCCTCATGACCACCACCCAGACCCAGCACATGACCCTAGTGGCCTATTCTATCCCCCTCCCCACCATCTCCCCTCCTTCTGGAATAACAGCCTTCTCCGGCTGTCCCTAATATAGCCAGTCCTATGGCTTAAATGATAATCTGTGCTGCAGTGCTGAAGGTTTAGTGTTCAAGTGCTGTTGATGTAGGGGTGGTTTGCTTTAGTTGTGCATAAAATAACTTATTTTTACCCTTTTCCTTTTTTTAAAAAAAGGGGAGGGGGGATTCCATTAATATAAAACCCTGCAATGAAAAAAATGTTATTTAGGTTGCCAAGTCAAACACTCAAAAGTTAGGAAATACCAGATCAATAGTTGCCTTGTAACCTTAGTTCTAGCCTTGTGCATATGCATTATAATACAGTCTTTAGTTATGTGATCATGTACTCTTTCCCCACAGGACACCTGTCTCATTTAATGCACAGAACAGATGCACAAGAGGGGGAAGAATTAAGGTTGGAAAGGCAACCATAAACCTGGCATTTCCTAACTTTTCAAGTGCTTGACTTTGCAACTGCGATAATGTTCTTTTCATGTAGTTTCTGCATGTAATAGTAATAAAAGTTAGATATCAGGTTTATTTAGTACAGAGGTAGATAGGGTTTTAATATGAGGGATGTTCCACATATTGAGGCTGACAGGATTTCCGTGTAAATTTAAGCCTCAATTTTAGAACTCTCAAATGTCAGGTGTTTTTTTTTTTTTTGGGGGGGGGGGGGGTGGGTTCAGCCACAGCTGAAAAAAAAAATCCTGACATTTGAGAGTTCTATTGCAAGATTATTAATGAGGCTTAATTTTACCCAGAAATCACGTCTCTCATGATCAATTCACGAGAATTGACATGTCTGCACAGAGCTCTTCTTTAGCATATACTTATTCGTAGCATAAACCATAAGGGAGGGACTTCCTCATCAGTTAGCTACTTAGAAAAGGTGAATTTTATAATCTAAAATGGATCTTTCATATGAATCCTTTTAATGCTTCAGCTACCCAGTTTATACTTTAATCATATTTTTCTTTTCTACTGTTTTTGATTTCTTCATTTTGCTGGAGAGTTAAGGAAATTATTGCACTCGAGCATTCTTCCTATTTCCTCTGATGCAGGTCATAGGTGGAGTGACATCATATGACATTTCTTTGTGGGATAGTTTTGGGAACAACTGTTATCACACCGTGGAGGATGCCTTGTTTCTCCCACTCCCATTTTCAGTTCATCTGTACATCTTTGTCTTGCATGCTGAGGTAAGGTGTTCCTCTTTCATCACAGGAGACAAAGCCTTCATCTCGTTCCTCCTTTAGCTGTCATACTGGGAGCCAATTAAGCTTTCATTCACCCCAGAAGCATGCAAGTTTATAAGATGTATTTTACCAGCAGGGGCTGTAACAAATTACCAGCTAGGCCTGGCTACAGAAATGAAGAAGATATCTTAAAATGACATGGTCTTTACTGATTCCTGCTGAGCCTACACTTTCCCTGTAACATACATCTTTACGACTTATCAAACCTAGCTAAGTGCTTTGATACACTAAATGCCGAAAAATATATATTGAAATAGGATAAAAGTTGAGACACAAACTGACAAAAGTGAGGAAACTGAACGATAAGGCTGACTGGCACCCCACTGTTAATTCACATGTTTAAGGAAAAAAGACACATCATCCACTTGAGTTAAAGGAGAAGGATTAGCTCCTTGGAGTTTTGTACTTTTGTGAATTCCTGTCACAATATCATTCATTATTTAAGTACAAATTTTTTACAGCTGAAGTCTTTGCGATTTCTTTTAAAAAGCCGTAACGATTCACATGGACTCAAACACCTTGTCATTATTTATGTGTTTATTTTAAAAGTTTGTTTTCTGGAATAGACTAATGAGATAATACAGCTTGAACTATGTTCTGACTCCGGTAACACCAATGTATGTCCAGAGTTATCAGAAGTCAGTGAATACTTCAGATTTATAATGGTGTAACAGACAGCAGAACCCCTTGTGTTCATGCAGGTCTCAAAGAGATGTCAGTCGTACAATGCTCCAGCATATTTCAGGGGAATGCACACAGTATATGGCAGGATGCTAAAGGCCAAATCTAGCTTGCCTTGTATACTTGTACAAACAGTCCCTTTGAGGTCAGTGGGAACAAACAGGAGTGGTGCTGTCAAGGACTCATCTGAGTGAAGCAGATTCCAGAATGCCCCTAGTGCAGACTCCACACAAAAAGGCTGGGGAGAGGTGAAGGAAATAATGTATGCCCAGTGGCTCTATGCCAAGCCTTTCACACCCTGCCTCCTCTTGCATGGATTTCTGAACTGAGGAAGTCTACTTAGAAGGTCCAAGACAAGAAATGCGGGGAGGGAGAGAAGGAAGAGGACTTTGCCAGATGCATAAGTTTACTTTCACCCCAATATGGATCAAGGATTAAGGTATGGGACCCCATTGCACTTACATTAATAGTTAATCATTATTATTATAATAGAGCAAGGGTGGCCAAACTTACTGACCCTCTGAGACACACATGATACTTTTCAGAAGTTCGAGAGCCGGGCACGACTGCTGGGACTCAGGGTTTAAGCCCTGCAGGAGGCACCTGCCAGGGCTCGGGGCTTCAGCCATGCTCCTGCTGAAGCCTTGAGCCCTGGCTGGCACCTTCTGCAGGGCTGAAGCTCTGAGAACTCCTTCCACGCTGGGCAGAAGCCGCTAGCCCTGCCACAAGGAAGAAACTCTGAGCTCCCCTTCTCCCAGACTGATAGGTGGAGAATGGTGGGGAAGGGGAGGGGGCATGAGGGGCTCTGCAAGCCACACTTTAACTGTAAAAGAGTCACATGCAGCTCATGAGCCATGGTTTGGCCACCCCTGTAATAGAGATTTCTACAGAACTTGGATCTGGAGCATATGGTTTACTATCACCTTTCACCAAAACTATAGGAAACTAATAAGGCAGCTCCAGTTAAGAGATTGCTGGATGCTGTGAAAGGGAAAATAGGGAGGGGACCTCAGACTAGCACAGGAGTCACAGAGAAACGACCATATATTCATGGAAAAGCTTGTTTGATTGACACAAGTCCTTCCCTAGGCAAAAATTAATTTACCTCTGTAACCAAAACCATTATGAGGCTCAGAATAGTTTGGGTAAGGAAGGTAGTGAGGTGTCAGCATGGCCTTTACTCTCTCCCCCTATCCCTTAGCTGTGGACTTCTGCAGGCAGGGACCTTGTGACCTGGTGTCCTTCCTTAGCAACCTGTCTCTTCTTCACGTGTGACCAAGCGGTTCACTCTCCTGCTTTGACATTTCGGCTTCCTTCAGAGATGGCCATTGGCCATGTAGCTTGCTTTCCTCGTTTCCAGTGAGGAATCTTTTTATGGGCTGGGTGGCTGGTCCACTTCCTTGATAAGGGGTAATGGGACCCCCTCCACTTGGTTCTGCTTATCTCTGTAAGCTCCCTTTTTCTTAATCTCTCTGGGGCTAATGCAGTTCTTGTTACCTGGATTCGAAATGATCCACTCTGCATGTTCATTATGCGGTATTTGTGTGTATCTATATTTACACATACCCTTACTTTACATATCATTACAACCACTGCATCTGTTTGATCCATATTACTTGGGTACTGTTGTATGTTAATGGGGTCACATATCTAATTCTATATTTGTACCTGTTTATAATATGTACCTTGATATTACATGAATACTTGTGCTGTGTACCCTGAATGGGCTGTTTTTGCAGCCTTTATGATAACTCTATAAACATATACTGAGAGAGTTTATAACTGCTTGAGTATTTAGATTATTTTATAAAACTGAAGTGGTCATTCTAAAACTTGACTCATTTTGGGGGTGCTTTCAGTAGCTCAAATTGAAATTCCTTCATGGGTCCTGCACTAAATTGTTTCAAAAGTAAAGGTAATAAAAGGTAATAATTGGAGATATACCAATCTCTGAACTGGAAGGGACCTTGAAAGGTCATCGAGTCCAGCCCCCTGCCTTCACTAGTCCCAAGTTAAAAGAAAACATGATGGGCTGGTTTTTCATTGCTGCACTCCTTTTTGTGTGCAAGTGCCGTTCTGAGTTAGTAGCATTTTACACTCTGCATGGGTATAAATGTCTACAAGAATACTGGATAATCAGGCCCTGCTTGTTTAAATATAAAAGTCAATTAAAAGTCTGATAGACAAGGGACCTGGAAGCAATATGTAGCTTGAAAGAAAAGGTAAAGTCCTAAGCAGATTAGTGTTAGACTGAGTTCAGTTCTAAACCATTTCAGTTCAGAGAGACATGCAGACTGGCCATGTGCCTCCAGTTCAGAAAAGGAATGTTAAAAGAAGAACTGGCAAATGAAATTAGAACGAGGAGAGGATGGAGACACTGAAAGAAGAAAGTGTTGAAATTGTTTTTTGAAGAGATCTGTCACCTGAAAGTTTTAAAATGTTCTTTATTAGTGTTTCCATGTAAGGTAAATACATCATGAAAATCAATACATCCATAGCCCATGGCTCCTGTTCTCACCAGGAGAAAAAATGCGCAAACCAGCTTCACTAAGAAGTCCACCAAGTTGCCTAATTGGAGAGAGATCTGCAAATTCTAATACATTTCCATATAACATCATAGCAATGGTCTCTCATTGTGCCAAAACAATCCTTAGCAATGGCCAGAGAGGCCAACATTAGAATAAGATTGCTTTCAGCCAGTGGTTAAAACTAACTAAATACATAAAATAAAATCTTAGATTCCACTAATGGCTCCACTTCCAGCTCAGCTGAGAATGAATCACTCACACATTTATCAGATAAAACAAATATGATTTTTTATTGTGAACTATCTGACATTACCAGTGATAAAGAAATCTGAAATTGGCATGAATGAGTTGTATTTGAATAAAGAATAATGAGGGGTATAAAGATCAGTCTTTAGAACTGTTATGAACAGACATACAAATGTAATATTTTCCTTTATTCTTTCAAGTTGGTCAGGAGTATAAATAATAGGTAGATACAATAAGGTACACAGACAAACTTTGCCAAAAATACAGTATAGTAAAACTAGTATAATTATTATTTACAGAGTGTAAGAAACCCATAAGTGGTCTTACAAAAGTAGAAACTTCTTTATTAATGTATCTTTTCCAAGATAAGTGGTGATTGGAGTCACAGATTCAGGTACTTGTATTTTGTATCTGTTTTCAAATTGTTCATCTTCTGCATTGTCATCAGCTGTCAGATTTGATTAGTCCATCCATCACCTGTAGATGAACTATTTGGTAAGTTTTTCATACCACCCAAACCATAACCAAACCTCTAACTTACTGATAGTTCTATGCCTTTTTGTGCCATATGACATAATGGACTACATGCAAGTTCTTGGGGTTCCTCTACATTTTGAGTATAATTACTTTAAACTGGAAAATAATGTACACTATTGGGCTCAGCTAGTAATTGGTCTCTCCTGTAAAAAGAACAGAATTCTCCATTTCCCTACAATACCAAAATAACTATTTACAAGTATTTTTTACATGTGAGGGAAACCTGGACTCTAAGTCTCCTCATTAGTTCCATGAGCTATTAATGACAATTTAACGTGGACTATAAAGATACTGTATTTTACAGATATTGTTTGTAGGCTTGTCATGAGAAAGCTGAGATAGATTGTCAGCGTAATATGTCTTACTGATTTCCTATATTCAATGCTACCATTATAAGATGAAAGAATTATAGTCAATAATGCAGCCTTGCAGCTGCTAAATTTGGTATAGCTGTTGTAGGCCATTAAGGCTTGTAGTTAGTCACTCACTAGTCACTAGTGTCAACTTTTAAAATTGATTTTTTTTTACTTCATAGATCAAAGATTTTCTTTTGTGTTGACTCTAATGTTTTGTAATTTAAAAGGAACACAGGTTAAAAGTAAAATATATTAAAAATCCTTAACTGTGTTAATAAAATTAATTTGAGATAATGTAAAGTAGAGCTGAGTAAAACTTTTTTGACAAATAGTTTATTCATGGAAAAATGCAGTTTTAGTTGACCCACAACTACTCACAAATTTGTCAAATACTTTTGCCTTCCCCACTTTTGTTTTTCTTTTCCAGGACTTTGCTACTATTCAGAAAATAGTCAGAGGAGGAGACCTCTTCATAATTTTTAACCCAGTCTTCTTAGCATATGCACAACTGGCTACAGGTGGCATGTGACCAGGATCCATCACTGCATTTGGTCCACTGGTTGGATCATTAGCTTCCCTGGCTTGGGCTGGGTATGACAGGGAGTGCAACGTTAAATTCCCTCCTCTGCCTGATGTAAAGAAAGGATTTGAACTTGATTCTCCTACTGGGCTAAAGAGTGGTCCAGTCATTGCACCATGGGATAGTCCCAGGTGGATAACTTTCAATCTGTCCTGTTAAAGCTGTTCCACTTTGTATAAATAAGTATTCATTAGACCAAGGATTTGAACTTGGATCTCCTACACTCTAGGCAACTACCTAACCCACCATGCTGTAGAATTGCTCCAATGCTAATGCCTGGGTCTAATATCTATTCATTGTAATTATGAGTGAGTCTGAATTGCCACTGTGATTTATAAACTGCCCAGGTAACTACCTGCTAACTACCTCATCCTCTGGCTGTTTTGTGAATCTAGCTCTATAAAAATGATAAACAATTCCATTTTGGGTCAACATTTTGATGAAATTTTTTCACAGCTTTTAGATTTGTTTCATGTTGAACCAAAAATATTTTTCAAATTTTCTGAACTGCCAGGGGTCAAATGAGCTATATGCTTCCATCCAGCCTCTTTCTCTCCCTCTCTGAACCAAGAAGGGAAGGTTAGGCATTTTAGTCCCCAGGACAGTTAGGCTTACAGTTCAGGGCACCGGCAAGGCCTTCTGGGAAAGGGGTTGGGTCTTTGAGAACAGGAAGGGATGCGGAGGAAGCCAGAGGGGGGGCTAAGGAGCCTCTTCTAGGAAAAAGGGGTAAGTAGCACATTTTTGTTTGTTTTTCATTTTGCATATGCTGAGCTTTTATTTGAAAAGTCTTTGAGGCTGACCTATCTGGGGAGAGGCTGGGTTACCTTCACAAAGACTGAGGGGAAGAAAGGCCTGATAGGGGAAGTGTTTTGTTTGTTTTGGAAAAGAACTCTATGGGTGTGGACCTTGGTTTGGTTTGGTCTGGTCTGCCACAACAGGCATGGTCAGCACAATTTAGTTTGAACCCTTGTTAAGTAAAAGGAAACATGGAGGAGGTTCTAAAGTACCTGGTTCAAGAGGAGTAGCCAAGAACAGCTGTAGTGAGATAGTTGGCTAAGCAAGAACAAGAGCAACAATTTATGAGAAAGCAACAAGAGGCCCTTGAACAGTTCCTGGAGCAGCTCATACAACAGCTTGCTATTTCTGGGCCACTCACAGATCTAAATCTGCTGGCTAGTTTGGAAGTTAGAGCCAATCTGATTATATAATATTGAAGTATATTTGGCTCCCTCTGAGAGGATTGCCATAGTAGCCTACGGGGATTTCCTTTGTGCCTGAAACAAATAGTTCAGATGGCTTGTCTGGGTGTGAACTAAGATTTGGCCCAGAATTTTGACCTCGGGGGAGAAATAAGGCATCCTAGACTGGAATAGGAATCTTTGAGGAGCCTTTTCCTACAAGAACAAGCACCCCAATAGAGGCTATAGAGCAGTCCAAGTAGCTGACAAAATTGCTGTATTATGTTTCCTAATCCTGGAGGAATAGGAAAGGTGGGCCTGAATGTTAGTCTGGCTGCTGGTGAAGAAACATATTAAAGGTCTCCTGGAGCTGATAATTGAGGAGGAGAACTTGAAAGTGCCTCTTATGAAGAGCATCACTGTGTGTGGCTAGTAAGAGGGGAAACTCTGTCAGGACTTTCCATCTATATCTGTTTGAGGTAGACTAAGCATAGCCACGTTCTAGCGGGGCTGATAATTATACCTTGTCCTGATCCTATCTTACAAGAAAGGACCTTGCCTGAGGGAATTGTGTGTAGGGTTTCGCTGTTGTAAATTCAAATTGTGAAGTTCCATCCCATCTACAAAAATCCAGGAATTAAAGCACAAGGTTTTGTGGGTAAGGTTGTTTGTGAGTTTGATTGGAGAAGATGGAGGGAAGCTTTGTCCAACTGAATTGGCTGGGAAATGAGGCTTCTGAGTTAGGTGTCAGAACTACAAAAGATTCTTCTCCTAACATCTTAACAAATTCCTTTGATGTAGTAACTGAGCAGTGCTAAGTGGTTGGTGCATCAGCTGATATCATGAGCAAAGTAACAGAATAAACCAAAAGGTTAATACCTTAAATATCTCATGTAGATCTAAAATAAATCACATCAATGACAGTTGGTTTTCAAGTAAGAGGTAGTCTGGAATCCAGGTATAGCATGTTCAATTATGCAGATATGTTCTAGCTAGCAAGAATACTAAACATACTTTTCATCCTGATCATCGATATATTATAATACAAGAAAGGGATACAGCAAGTAGAAATATAATTTTGAAGTATGTTGCATCAGAACTAGTGCTTTTAGAGTTAATCTGTAGGTAAGAAAAGAGATGCAAACAGATATTAAGACCTGCACGGTCTTAGGCAGTGATGCCATCATTATCTGTTAAAAGAAATACAGAACATGAATTTAGAACTTGGATGATAAGTGAAGGAGAAGGTGACTTTCAGATATATTGTTTTAGAATGTTAAAGGTGTCTGCAATTTCTAAACCTAAATATTCTGGTTAAATTTAATCAATTACAGTCATGTGGCATTACACTGGGGATGAATTTGACCCGTTATGTTACGGAGTTTCTTTGTTTTATAAGCCTTGAAGTTCATATTTAATTCTATGACAACAGGAAATCTGAGATCAAGCACTGTGAGTGGCAACATATTTTCAGCTATTACATATTTTTTTTAAATCTATCATTTTAATAATTTACTAAAAAAAGTGTTTTGATGTTTCTCTTCTGAATGGCATTTGTAATTCGACCTCAAGATACCTCCTGAGGATCTCTACATGCTCCTAGTTTTACCTCATAAAAATTTAATTTTTTCCTCTAATTGCTGTAAACTTGGAGTAACTTTGTGCTAATCGCAGTTGCCATAAATTTCTGAAGTTTGTAACAACTCTGTGGTAAAACTGAAATTTACACAAATTGCCATTTGTTCCCCACAATCATCATAACTGACAATAACAATATCTCACTCGCTGGGGCAGCCAGTATTCAAGCAAACAGCCTGTTGTTGTGGTAAGCATAGACAATGTGCTTGGCACTGTGCAAGGCATAAATATAATAAACCTTGCTCATAGGAGCTAGAAGGGAACATGACAAAATGCACTGGGAGCCCCCAAAGAAGTCATTAACATAGGGCCAGATTGTGCTCTCTTACACCTTCTGGCTTCTCGGCACACCAATGCAGCTCAATTACCAATGGAGGGATTTGAAGACAGAATGATTTGACTTGTTTGGCAGGCCAGGAAAGTCATTTTAGTAGCTGTGTTTTGAATGGACTGGAGGAGAGTGATTTAGATGAGTGGGGCGGGGGCAAGTGGGGAGAGGAGAAAGAAGAGATGACTTGGCCATCTAGTTGCATTACATTATAAAGCAGCATTTCAATGCATCTTGTTGCAACCACCCAGTGAAAATGGGAAGAGGTGGGGATTAGGTGCTATATGGACAGGGGCAGAACATGTCTGACTGAATAGGGGAAGCGAATGGGGAAACAAGAGCAGAATGGGGGAGGTTTCCTAACTCTCCCCCACCTCCCAACAGCTCCTATTCCCCCCCCTACCTTGAACAACTTTCCCATAGCTACTGCACCTGCACCCCTGTTTCACTCCAGTGTCCCTCCAGGCACCTTCTCTCCTGCCCCACCCTCCAGTTACCCGTATATGATTGTCTGTACCCCATGTTCACCCTTTTTACAAGACTACTATAAATTTTGTACACAATATGCCTTGTGAGGTATCATTTGAAAACTCATAATCTGCTGAACATTATTGTTCTAGTAAAATCTATGTGGCACTGTATGTAAAGTTATAAGATTCTACTGTATAACATTGCTGTAACATGTTCCAAAGTTAGAAAGTCGGGCCCAAACCAGTTCTTTAGAGACAAAGATACTGGCATACCCTGACAGGTATCAACAAAGTCAAGTGGGCTATCACTTAACTAAGCGGCCATTCTCAGGCAGGGGGAAGGATTTAACAAGAAATTTACAGTTCATTACAAGGACGGTTCAAACCTCACGTCTACAAGAGATTATTTTGTCACCACGACTCAGCAAGGATGTTTCTAGCACAAGAAATTGAATTATAAAGAGGGGAGAAAAACACTTGACCTCACTCTCCTTCTTCATCTCTGCTCATGACATCAACAACTCCTAAAGAACTGAATTTGGGGAGGCTCTTCAGCCAGTACAGACTGCTGTAAGCTTATGGTGAGAAAAACCTTTTGCTTTTAAGTTCATAGTTTTTTTTTTTAAGTGAGGCAATTAGCTCGAGTTTTATATTTTTATTTCTTTTGTAACCAATCCTGATTTTTATGCATAATTGCCTATAGTCACTTAAAATCTTTTTCTTTTTGTTGTTAACAAATTTGTTTCACCGTTTTATCTAACCATTGTGTTCGGACTAAAGTATGTGGGGAAACTCCATTTGGGGTAACAAAGCTGGAGCATATCATTTTCCATTGATGAAATGACAGACTTTATATGAGTTTGCATTGTTCAGCAGTGTGTTGGACAGTACAAGACGCATATTTCTGGGGGAAAGTCTGGAACTAGAGAGCTTGCTGGTGTTGCTCTGTAGTTCAATTCATCGGTGGTTAGCTAGTAGCACTCAGTATTGTGCAACTGGGAGCAAGTTATATGCTGGAGACTGTGTTTTAACTGGCCAGGAGTGGCTGTTCTCGCAGTAAAGCGGTGAAAGAGGCACTATAGGTTGGAGAACTGCAGGGGACACAGCTGTTCCACAGTCCAGATTATACCCTAGGGAATGTCACACCTTGGTTACACCCAAGTTGCCTTTGACTCTCTCCAAGACCTGTCGCACATTTTTGAGGTGTTCAGGAACTAAACTCCTGCTTCCATAGGTGCTGACTTTTATTTTTCCACCCCTGCTCCACCCCATTCCAACCCTTCCCCTGAGGCCCTGCCCTTGTTCCTTCTGTTCCTGCCCCTGCTCTGCCCCCTCCTTGAGTCTCCTGCCTGCTCTCTGCTCTCCGCTGTCTCCCAGCCACCAAACAGCTGATCAGCAGAGTTGGCACTATGCCTGCTTCCACTCCTAGGGGTGGGAGAGAGGGAGCCCTGTGAGGGAAGTTAGTGACTTGACATTTTACTCGTGATGCCACACACACAGCTGCAGTTTTATGAGAGTTAAAAAGAAGTTTGCTTGACATATTTTCTTCATTTTCCATCATAGCATTGAGTTCGTAGAAGGAAAAAATGAGAGAGTAGTGTTATTCTACAGCTTGTGGCAGTTTTACAAACAACGGAAAGGAAAATTATACAAAACTAGTTGTGTGTGCGTCGTTCACATTTTTCTTTACTTGTAAAACCATTTCCTGTTGAAGCAGAAAGGGCATGTAAAACGCAGGATAATATAAAGTGTCCAATAAAGTCCCAGGTTATTTATTTGCCACTATGAAGAATTAAATAGATCATTGAAGTAATTTCTGTTCACGTGTAAGAGTTTTAAAGTATTAGCTGTGGTGATGGGTATGATGTGTTATTTATTGCGTATTGTCTGAAATGTTTTACTTCCAGCAGCTTGTCACATAAACTAGGTTTCCAATAACTTGCCACAATTAATGTTTGCCAGAGGATTCTGTGGTTATAACAGACGAGGATTTCAGCAGAACATCATTCATTACTGAGGCTGGTTTGATTGCTGCATTGATGTTTAAGTTACCAGATTCTTCCACCGATGGCATTTGCTACAGGTGTAGAAGCTTTGCCTAAGATACAGTACAGTATATACTCTGTTAAATTCACCAGCATAGGGTAATTAAAGCTTTGTCACAAATAACCATCACATAATCTGTTTGCCAGTAGCTTGTCAACTGCTTGCCTCAGAAGACTTTTGCAGTCCTCATTTGCAATGTAAAACTGCCTTTGCTGAAGGTCTGCAGCAAAGATGCAGAGCTATAGCCATACCAGGCTGCTAGAAGGCATATTGTCCCAGTTGGGTAGTCATGGCTAGGCTAGATCTTCTACAGATATATAATCAAATCAAGTAAAATATGGTCTGTGATGGCCTGAAAAAGATGAAGGCATACATGAGGAATCATAGGCTATCTAATCTAGTCCCTTGTACAAAGCCAAATGCAGATAACTATAAATAAATACCAAATTTCTTTATAGCCACCCACTGTTTTGGAAACACATTCAGTTTCATTTGCCAAGTACTAGTTTGCAGAGCATGTTTTTCCTTCTTAACAGTGAAAATAAATCTTGGCTGTTTATATATTTTCAACTGTATGTTTTCTAGCAGCATGTAGACATTGATTAAACTAAACATTTGGTGTTGTCAAGATCAGATATTAACTGCAGCTCAATGGCTGCGATATTAGCTGGAGACAGTCCAATTATCCTCTTGCCTGGGTTAAGCCAGGGTTTAATTTCTTGCATATTTCTGAGCCCAGGACACAGAACTGGATCAATCTCCCAGATGATTCAAAGTTAAGCCAAGTTTTGTATTTTTTTTAAATCGCACTATAGATCCTCCCTGATTGAACTAACCTCGTTATCTCTAGTCTGCTTCTTGCTTGCATATATATACCTGCCTCTGGAAATTTCCACTATATGCATCCGATAAAGTGGGTATTCACCCACGAAAGCTCATACTCCAATACGTCTGTTAGTCTATAAGGTGCCACAGGACTCTTTGCTGCTTTTACAGGAACTCCAAGTGGTCCTTTTCCTGAATCTTTGTCTAACTCACTTGGTGGAGGCAGCAATACCATCCCAGGGCAAGGAATTTGTGCCTTGGGGAAGTTTTTAACCTAAGGTGGTGGAATATAAGCTTAGGGGGTCTTTCATGTGGGTCCCCACATCTGTACCCCAGGGTTCAGCAAAAGATTACTGACCCAGTTGGCTGCCCATCTCAACTCAAAGCACAGTGAACTTCTAAGGCACTTTGAGATTTGACTCTTTGATACAGACAATGGCAATAACTGCATGGTGACTTTATGTTGCAGTTCACTGTTGCTCTTCATGAACGAGCAGCTGGGTCCGACGTCTGCTCCTTGACAGATGGACTTTTTCGAAACTAAATAAGCCAATGAACTGCAAGGGAAAGCCTCAGGGAATGTTGCTCTTTCTGCCAGATGACCTGATATCAGCCAAGCAGTAACCATCACTAACTAAGGGAAGAGCCATGATCCAGAAAGCACAAGAAGCTGGAGCTACGACAACTGAAAATAGCAGTGACAGAGATTCAGAAATTCTGGACTGTGGCCTCAGTTTTCAGGCATACAAACTCACAGTAGAACTATGGCCTAAGAACACATGATACTAGTACTGCCTGTGCCTGATCAGCAGAAAACAGTGCAACCTCTGATGTTCCAATTGCCTAAGCTACTGTGCAAGTCCATGCCAAATGTGTTATATTTTTACATGTCAGAAACCATTCCTGAGGCCTTTACTATTAATCATGTGTATGCTTTCATAAATGTACATGGTACTGTAGTATGCTGCTATGATGCTTTCTTGGGGTGCCCAGGACGGTGAGACAGCTGGTTATACCCCTGCCACAGTGCAAGTGAGACTTGTTTGTGCTTAACTGAATGTCAGCTCCCTGACACCTCCAGTCTGTTGGCCACTCAAACAGTCTCTGGGCTTTGCCAGCCCTTACTTTGTCTTGCAGGTAGCAATAGGTATATCCCAGCCCCCAAACCTCTCTGAAAGTATCCCACTGCAGTATCCAGCAGCATCCAGCATCCCCGACCAACCTGGATAAGATCCACCTTTTGTGAATGCAAAAAACTCTGTCCTTTTTGCTCCCTCAGTGCTGGGTAACAAGAGTCAGGATCACCACTGGGGTGCCTTCCTGGTATGCTGGCTCCAAGTTGTCTTCACATACTTGTGTTGACTCCATATACAAAACGGGCTTCCATTGTGTTGGCTTACAATGCTTAATCCACATATGAACCTAGGCAGACAGGTGAATATACATCCCTTTTTCTGGAGAGTTTGATGGGCCTGCTTAACGGGGGAGCCCCATATGCTGCCGAGGGGATACCACATGCTGGGCTACTGCTTCCCCCTGTCATTCCCCTATCCCCTTTTCTTCTCCATCCCCCTCCCCTCACTCTCACATTCCTCTCCCCATGCCCTATTCTACCCCTCATTCCCGCTTCCCTCTTTTCCCCCAAGCCCCCTTACCCAGCCCCACCATGGGCACTCACTGTTGCACAGAAAACAGATAGGCTTGCAGAACACAGAAGGGGAGCATGCCTGGCACTAGAGTCCAGGAGGCAGTGTTCAGCTGCAGAATCAGCAGAGCCCAGATGCAGCCTCCTTCAGCTGGGCAGCTCTGTGCTTGCAGAAATGGAGGTGGGGGGTAGTGGCGGCACAACCCCATGTGCCCCCACATGCCTCACCTCTGTTTGGGGGGGAGAAATCCCCCCCCAAACCATGCCAATGGTCTCGCCCTCCCCCCGCATGGCTTCCCTGCCGTTTTCTGCAAAGAAGCACAGGAATTCTGTGGGGGAGGAGGGGAGTTTTCTGCAGGCGTGCAGTCATGCAGAATCCCCTCAGGAGTAATATGACATAAGCTTTTATTAGACACCTTACATGACCCTTTTGGGATAAATGCTATGAAAGCAGTGTGTTAGGTGTAGTGAGTTTGTCAGGCCTGATAGGAGAAAACGCTTTGCCAGTTGGCATTCAGGGGTTTTTAGGCTCACAGCTGGACTCTGCCAGGAACACTGTACAGCTGGTTCCTACCACTAAGGTCTTTAGTAGGGAGGCACTGATGAAGAAAAATCAGTTTCCATTTGCTTAATGGAAAAGGCACAATTTTACCCACTTCGTGAAGGTGCAGACTGAGGGAACTAGACATATAGTGATGGAGAGGCTCTTTGAGGCATAAAACCCCCTTATCAACAATGAACATTAGATACTTGGTTCTCTAAACATCTGTTTTGAACTGGGCTACTGGACATATTTACTGCTTTCCAGCAATGTTTTCAACCCCAGTATCAACATGACATAGAGACCGTGGAACTTGTCCATTGATTTCTGCATTGTTATAAAGCTACTTGTCACACACACCTTTCAGTCTCCTAATACCATATGGCCACAAATTAAACGATTTAGATGTCTTTTATACTGGAATAGGAGCTATAGGAGAAGGGCTGAAAATATTTGATAAATAGACCCAGAAGAGATTTTAGCAGGAAGACTGACATCTGTACAAGATCAAAACTTACGTATAGAAATTCCTATAAGTTCATTACTCTAAAGAGCCCCCTTCATCGTTCAATAAACCCTGCACACCCAGGAGGCATTCTTGAGTATTTTGTAACATTGGCCTTGGTATTTATTACAGCTGCCTTATTGATATTCCCAAGCTGTTGATTGTTGTGTGAGATTTGAAAATGCCCATGTTGACTTCATTTCTGCCCTATTTTATTTTGAAAGAGCAGGGGACTATGGAAATTGGAGCAACTTCAGATTTTAGCCTCTACTTAATCTTTTGATAGCTTAGATGAAATCAAATGACTATCACATTTATATCAGTTAGAAGAGGGAATAGAAAAATTGCAGTGTCTTGGCCTTTGCAATGTATATGGGCTACAACAGTGGCTCTCAACCTTTCCAGACTACTTTATCCCTTTTAGGAGTCAGATTTGTCTTGTGTACCCCCAAGTTTCATCTCATTTAAAAACTACTTGCTTACAAAATCAGATGTAAGAATATGAAAGTGTCACAGCCACACTATTACTGAAAACTTGCTTACTTTCTCATTTTTACTATACGATTATCAAATAAATCAATTGGAATATAAATATTGTACTTACATTTCAGTGTATAGTATAGAGAGCAGTAAAAACAAGTCATCATCTGAATGAAATTGTAGCTTGTACTGGCTTCGCTAGTGCTTTTTATGTAGCCTGTTGTAAAACTAGTGAGTTGATGTATCCCTTGAAGACCTCTGCATACCCACAGAGGTAAGTGTATCCCTGGTTGAGAATCACTGGTCTACAACCATGGAAACGTTGACAGGAGCAACCAAAAATACCAGTTTTTAGCCTTAGAAATAGGGGGGAATCTCTAAAAATTGGTTGGGAAATTGTACACGAGTTCTGGAACAGTTTTTATAGTGGGGGTGCTGAGAGCCATTGAACCAAACTGTAAACCTTGTATATAATGGAAACTGCTTCAAGCCGGGGGGTGCGGTAGCACCCCTAGTTCCAGCATCTATGCTAGTTGACCAGGAAAATATACAAGGTATCAAGAACTCAGAAGTGGAGGGGAAATGGACTAGCTGACTTATTAATTGTAGAGATGGGCCTCAGTTGCAAAGATAGGGTTTGGATCTGAAAGTTTCCCAAACTTGAGGGGCATTTGGAGCAATAGTTTTTGTTCAGACCCCCTATATATAATGGCCTTCATTTTCCATAATTCATTTAAAAAATCCTTCTAGTGGCCCCCTGAAATATTATAGTAAGCTCTGTCACCACTTGTAGTGCTGTTATGTTGGAGAATAGCGATGGGTGTGGGTTTAAACATACAATTCTGTTGATGCCTCTGAAGTTATTTTTCCTCCTTAGGTTCGTTCTGCACACAGCATCGACAGTATTACAGTACTTACTAGCTAAGCAGCTCTATGCTGCCATCTACTGTTAACTGGTGTTATAACAGTATTTAACAGTACAGTAAAATGGGGGTATTTAAAAGCAGGGCATTGCAGAACACCTCTCAGTCAGTAAAAGGTAAAAGTAACAAGGGGGAAAATATTTTGGAAAAGAATCCCAAGTTGCAAAGAAGACTAATAAAGAAGTGCTGTAAATCACTGTACCTAAATGCTATCAAAACACAGTATATAAAGATTTCATTCCATGCTAGAGAGGAATTCTGGAATAAAATAAAATGTCTTCTCATGACTGAGCCACATTTCTTTGCCAGCACACTGAAAAAGAGAGCAATCTGCAGCATTTCACGTACAATACATAAAGTTGAAATGGTTCTACAGCTCTGAAACAATATGTAGCCAATGGGAAAAGTTGTATGTACGTAGGTGGTAAGCAGTGCTTGATGTGAAAGGGATTCAGTGAATAAATGATATTTGCAAACCCCTATGAACTGATCTAACGTCACATACTTGGAATGAATAATGTTTCTTACCACTTTTAACTCTATCACTCAATCCATGGAACCAGTTCCTAAGGAATTGGGGTTTGGATACATGTAGTTGACAAATCATCATATAGGGAAAACACATGACCTCAGTGCTTTTAAGAAATCGTTATATAAAGTATTTTTAGAATGCATGATTGGGTTTGGATTACCAGGTTGCTGCCAAGCATGCTGTTATAGCCCTGGTCGAGGACCCTGCTAGACATGCACCTGGCTATTGTGCTTGGATCCAGACACTCGATCCTGCATGCTTCTAAGTCCACTGAGCAGCAAGTAGGCCCTGTCTCTGGCCTCTAGGCTTTCTCCCAGGATACAGACTCCCTATCTAGCACTCCTTCTTGGAAGTGGGACTTCTTGGTCCAGCTGCCTTAGGCCTCAAAACCAGGCCTAAGTTGAGGCTAGGGTTGCCAACTTCTACTCGCACAAAACCAAACACGCTTGCCCCAACCCCTGCCCTGCCCCTCCTCCAAGGCCCCATTCGGCGCTCACTCCATCCTCCCTCCCTCTCTTGCTCACTCTCCCCACCCTCACTAGCTCATTTTCACCAGGCTGGGGCAGGGGTTAGGGTGCGGGAGGGGGTGAGGGCTCCAGCTGGGGGTGCAGGCTCTGGGTTGGGGCCAGAAATGAGGAGTTCAGGGTGTGGAAGGGGGCTCCAGGTTGGGGGGGTGGGCTCTGGGCTGGGGCTGCAACTTCCAGTGTGGAGCCGGGAATGAGGGGTTCAGGGTGTGGGAGGAGACTCCGAGTTGGGGCAGAGGGTTGCAGTGCAGGGGGAGTGAGGGCTCCAGCTGGGGGTGCAGGCTCTGGTGTGGGGCCGGGGATGAGGGATTTGGGGTGCAGAAGGGGGTTCCAGGATGGGACTGAGGGGTTCAGAGGGCAAGAGGGGGTTCAGGGCTGGGGCAGGGGGTTGGGGTCCAGGGTGTGTGCGCAGGCTCTGGGCAGTGCTTACCTCAGGCAGCTCCCAGAACCAGCAGCATGTCCCCACTCTGGCTCCTACGTGGAGGCCTGGCCAGGCAGTTCTTCACACTGCCCCATCTGCAGATGCTGCCCCCGCAGCTCCCATTGGCCACAGTTCCCAGCAACTGGGAGCTGCAGAGCTGGCGCTTGGGGTGGGGACAATGTGTGGAGCCCCCGGCTGCCTCTACATGTAGGAGCTGGAGTGGAGACATGCTGCTGTGAAGGAACAAAATGGACACTGTGTAAAGTCAAGCACGTGGGTTTATTATGCACAGCGGTGGCAGAGTGTCACTTTGCTTATTAGGCTCAGAGAGACTGCTAAGCAATTGATTACAATAGATTATATAGTTATCTGTGAGCGAAGGGAAGCGATGGGGTGGGAGGTCCCGAGCCCCCAGATAGGTCTAGCAGCAAGACAAGATAAACACAATAAGCCAATGGTCTAAAAGATTACATAATGGCTCTGCCCATGGTTTCAGGTTAACATATTAACATACAACATACCGTTAGTACACAGGAGTTTTCCTTTAAACAATGTATAAACATATAATTATAAAATATATATATTGAATTCTGATTTGGGGTCCACAGGAATGAGGTAGCTCTTCTGGTTGTCCAACAGGTACATTCCTGGGGGTTAAAGCAAAAAGACATTGAAAAGTACATGGCAATAGAAATTGTTTTCAGGGTGCCCCATTGTGTTTCTAAAAGCTAACATTGGCATCTAGGAAGGGGGGTACATCTGCAGAAGGGAGGATGTCATATCTCATACTGACATGCTTGGGCCTCTCCATGAACTCAAGGTTGGTATGTGGGGAGGGTATAAGTACACTATGTTTTTTTAAAAAACTAAATAATTTATTGTATTTATTGAATTATTTATGTAATTGATCAAAATTATACAAAGACATTAGAAGGATTGAAAATGATTTATGAAGTGCTTTGAATGTGTGAGACTTGATTTTTTTTTAAAATTAAGGATTGTAAATATAATTACTGCAATGAGTAATAAGAAGTCTTGCTTGAGTTATGGTTTTTCCAGCAGTTAGCAAGGAGGTTGGTGTTATAAAGATCTTCTTACATATAACACATAAATATCTTTGAAACACAGGGCAAAGTACTTTGTGTTGGATGTATATTGTTCATTTTCCAGCTCCATGTTGTAGCACTTACACAGGAGGAGAATAATGGGGGAAAGCTGGAAATAGAGAGAGAGTCAATCATAGAATGTCAGGGTTGGAAGGGACCTCAGGAGGTCATCTAGTCCAACCCCCTGCTCAAAGCAGGACCAATCCTCAGACAGATTTTTTTCCCAGATCCCTAAATGGCCCCCTCAAGGACTGAATTTACAATGCTGGGTTTAGCAGGTCAATGCTCAAATCACTGAGCTATCCCTCCCACCCAAGACCTAATAGGAAATAGATTAAAGCTCCCTTAACACTCAGCATAGCACTGAGCACTGTCTCATCCAACCAGCTAGTGTTGTATGCTTAGCCTAATGTTTGGACAAAGATGGAGCACTGATGAGAGCTAACTGGGTGAAGATCAAGCCAAACAAGACTGAGGTTATGCCAGCAGGTTGAAGGAAATACTAGAGGATTATATCTAGTGCTTTTACTGAGGGGGTATGCCTGCCATTTGTTACCAGCATTTGCAATCACAAGTGGAGCTGGTGGGGGTTGTGAGAGCATTCATATCTAGAGTGAGAATCATAGACTGTAGAGATGGAAGAGGCTTATCAAACCATCCTCTGCTACCAGCACATTCATGTGTCAGAGCACATCACCAGAGGAAAAAAACAAAGAATGCATTTGTGTAAAAATTAAACTTCAGTGTCTAAAACTTTGATACTAAGCAAAGTTCCCTAAACTAGAAAATCAATCAACACTATAGAATATAAATTCAGTAATGAGCCTTAATTCATTCATCCTTTCTTAGATTTCTGGGGGCAGTTCCTTTGCAAATCAGGCATTTCAGAGTTCTCTGTGGTCATTCAAGAATTCCTGTAAAAATAAATGTCATCACTGGATTATTACAAGAACAATTATTTGTGTTTTTGTTACAAATCTGACAACGTCCAGGTAACTCTCACTCAGCCCAGGGCAGAGGGACCTCTGTACCTCTTATGTCCTACTTAAATCCTTAACACAACACTGAGTGGTACAGAAGGGCTTGTGTTAGGGTCTCCATACTGGGGTGAATTTCACTCAAAGCCTCTGATTGCTTGTCACACATTTTGTTGGTACAGATGCACTGGAGGACCCAGTACTGACTTACTAACTCAAATATGCTAATAATAGACACCTGCTGTAATTTATAAGATTTATCTGATTACACTAACAAATTAAAGGATGGCCACTTGAAATGCAAATCACTTGCTTATGCAGGCCTGCATCCTTCAAACTAAATATGGATTACCTGCAAATATTTGAAAACATAAGTACCAGTCAAGGGTACAGCTATCATCTACAATTTAAAAGCCTTGTTGAGATCAAAGGAACTTGTTCAGTACTTACCTACTTGTCCTTGAAAACCTACTATATATATGTGTAATATGAAGACTTGAGTTATAGTGCCAGTGCATGTAGGTTGTTGTATGTATGAGACTTCTGTGCTATGAAAAAATATATATATTCTGTTTATATATAATAGCACATACGAAGAAAATGTGCTATACTGAAATTGAACTCCAACTTCCATTCTAACTCACTCACTACCCCCCTCCCCCCGTGCCCTTCCCACTGTTTTCTTTCATAACTTTTCCAAATCCCATTGGGCCTGTGTGTTCCATGCTTAGTCACCCTTAGCAAAGGAGCAATTGTTGTTGTGGTAATTTTGAGCACAATCAGATCATCAATTTATAAATTGGCAGCATGTGGAACACTTCCCCTTCACACCCATTTGTTCCAATCATATATATTGCATTCAGATAACTAAGGTGACATTTCAGCCTTGACTTGCTGATCTTTAGCATGACTCTCCACTGTCTTGCATCTTGTGTAGACGTGTATACATGCAAAGTGGGTATAAAGTGTGGTTATTCTGATCTAATTTATTTCTCTTTCTTCTCAAGCAGGGGTTGGATTCTTATTATTTTGTTTTGCTTTTCTTAACAAGCAAAAAGCAACCTCCCTTTATATCAATAGCCTCATCTGGGCAATTGGAAAATGAAAATAATAGAAAAGAGAAACTTTTGCTTTAACATCCGGACTGCAGATATTCTAACTCAATGCTGGTGGAAAGACTGCAGAAATGATCCTGTTTTGAACTAATGCTATATCTCAGAATGCATGCTGAAGAGGTGTGCTGTGTTTTCCATTTCCTTGATAATCAGTGTAAGCACAGCTTCTACAACGGGAGAGGTGTACTCTGGCTAAATATCTCTGCTGAACTTCAAACTGGGTCATGGATAGGAATTTGCAGATCTCAGCATTGAGTGAACAGTGTACTCAGTTCAACAAGGCCTGGATCTAGCAAGTTTCACTTGTCCCTAGCATTCATTACTTATCATCCTTTTTTTCCCCCTAGAAGCTTTACTAGGCCTATTAAGGGCATCCTTTATATAGCTTTCATTTTCATGTGCTGGTTCCCTTGGGATGCCTTTATCCTTCGGATAAACACGGGAAGCTGCAATTTCCTTCTGTTTGGTTTCCTCCCACGCTCTTTCCTTCTGTTTGAATGACACAGTTGGCCAGGGAATTCAGAAGTAAGACTGCAGCTCAGATCCTACTTCTGACTTCACTCTGTTGCAGCTAATATTGCCCTCCAGGGTACCTAAGAAAAGGAGAGGGGAGCACACGTGGGCAGTACAATATAATCATTTCTAATGGAATGCAACGCTCCAAATAAACATACATCAGAGGGCATAATCTGTGAAAAAGGTTTTTAAACCCAACATGGTTGATTTGGAAAAGGTTACAAAGTTGAATTGCTGTAAGAGGAGGAGGTGGATGTCATGTTTAGAATACAGTATCTGGTAATTAAGAGAAAAGTCTGTAGAAATTCATCTTTCTTTTGTAATTTTTTCTCTTTTTCATCCATCTCTATGTAGCTTGTCTGTCTCTTACTCTCCATTCATCTGAAAGTGACATTCTTAATAGTGTCATAATCCAGTGGTACAAGCAATTTCTTGTCAATCAGAGCACAGGGAACAAAGAAGACTTTTATCTGAGCTTGTTTGTCCCACCAGAATAAAGGATTTCTGATGTTTTTTTCAGGAAAAAGATGGAGTACGAATGAATCAAGTGGTTTCAGAGGAAGGGTAATATTCTCTTTCCCCCATGTAACTGTCTGGCACAAAAAACGTTTCCTCATCTTTGTGGAGGAGAACTATTTGGAGTTAGGGAGTTGGGGATGTTTTACTTCCTATTTGTCTTGTTGAGTCTTGGATTCCAGAAACTGCCTCAAATGATGTAGAAGTTGGAACTTTCCTAAATGTGTTAGAAGAAAGTTACTAGAAAAAGTCTCATTGACTTAAAAGATTTGGTGCATAATTCAGAAGGTATAATTACTATATGACGTATTGTATGGTTTGTATTGTATATCGATGCAAACAATTAAATAAAATATACCCCTCCAAGTACCCCAAAATGCAATGTCCAATGAAGGAACATATCCAACCAAAAAGCATGTTCGGTGTGGGCTAGAAGGCTATGTGATTCTGATGATTTTTCTCTGTGTACTGCATCTTTAAATATTTCAGAGTTTGCTGTTTGCAGAAAGCTGTTTTGTGAGACAGAGTTGATGCAATATGTTAGGAGGGAGTCAGACTTATGGAGACTTTATTTTTGTTTTGTTTCCCTTAAGTGAAAATAAGTCATAAATATGCTGATCAGTGTGGATGGAAAATATACATATATTACCTCTGGAGTCATAGCCTTGCGTTAAACCTTGAACTCTTCAGACTATTGGACATACCACACAGCAAAGATACAAGTGAAAAAAAGTTAAACTGTTCCTGTAACTCTGGATTGGTAGCCGACATGCCAAACCCCATAAAAAAACTGCAGAAATTGGGCTTGTGTTTGGCTTAATTGGCTTGTGAGTTGCTTGTTGGCTAGTTTTTGGCTTGTAGCTTTTTACTTATTTGGCCTATAGCTGGTTGTAGCTTGTTGCTTTTTTTTTTTTTTAATCGGCTCCCGGCAAGGGAGGGCAAGCAGGGGCAAGGTGGGAAGAGAGTCGGGGGTGCACAGTGGGCCCACCACAGTCCTAGACTGCACGCCGGGTGATCTAGACACATAGAGTGTTGGGGTTCTTAAGGATTGGCTTGTTTTTGCCTTGTTTTGAAATGGGATTAGCTTGATTTTTGGCTTATTGTGAAAGTCAGGCTGCTTATTTACTGCGTTAAAGTTGGCAACTGCGATTGGTCGTATATCAAACCACTAATGCCTCATTGGGGCGGGGGTTGTGTGAATGAGGCAGCTTACTGAAGTCCCATCTGCTCATTTCTGGTAGTGTACAGGAAGATAAAGATTTTGTTGCAATATTTGAAAAAAGTAGTGGAAAGTTGTAGTACCTTGGCCAACATTCCTTCTTTGAGTTCATGGCACTACAGATTAACTGGCATTAAAGCAAATATTCAAGCTGCACATGGACTATAACAGGAAACATAGTGGCTGCCATGTTTTCCTTGCGTATGTTCACTCAACTACAAATACTTTTTTCAGCATAGGAAAAGCACTATTAAAGTTACAGTGGATAATCCCACAGTTGCAAGTATATGAAAGGTGGCAAAGAGAGAGAGAATGAGAGAAAGGTAATTAGTATTTTAAAATTATTTAGGTGCCAAGATTTAGGAGAGTAATTAGAAAGGAAGATGGACCACAGAAATTCAGATCTGGCCCCTGATTTTGAACATCTCAAAGTTTGCATTTCTCAAATCCATTGTTCTGGTTCGACCCCACTATAGAACTGTGAGACACGTCATCTACAAAATTCAGGTCCTGTTTGGGATTCTGAAGCTAGATTGAATGGTGTTTGGATACAGTATTTTGGTTCTGGTCTAGCTCTAGTCATAATATTCAACCTTCAAAGAGCCACTCTCTCACTTTTGAATGGTGGTACAGAGAATCACAAGCTAATGCCCTTGTGAGATACTGGTTGCAATAGTGGGACTATCACAGCAACCCATACTGGGGTTAAAACCTGCAGGAAGGTGACCTCATGAAGCATCTGGTGACTGCTTCTGTCAGGAAAGTGTTTGAGGCTGTGGAGAAGCCAGCATTGTATGGCTTTCAAATGCCACACTAGGCCTCATGATGTGCTGACTGTTCATAATACTGCCCATCTTCCTTTTCCTCCCTGGTGGCATGGATCTCTTAGTAGCTGAACTGCAATTGGTCCTTCTGTCCATGCCAGTGAAGCATCAACCTCTTCCAGGGAGGTACAGCTGCAGAGTTCAGTTAACACTGCTCAGAATACCATTATATTCTTCTGCACACATAATCGCTGGTTTGGAAGGGAAGCATGCCACAGAGAGTGGCTATCTTGCCCCATTCCCTCCATCTCCCAAGACCCTCCTGAAACCACATAGATTCCCAGTTATACACAACAGGCAAAGAAAGGCTTGACTGGCTCAGAGGAAAGGACATATCATACCACACTGGTTTTGCTACAATCCCTTCATTACTGTTGGGGCCTTTCTGACCTAGTTTTCTTCTTCCTTGCTCCTGTCTGTGTCTCAGGGTAAAGTGAAACAAAAAACCCAAAGTCTGGTCCTGATGAGAAGCAAATGTTAAATTTGTAGCTCAATTTTCCTGGTAGGTTAAACTTCAGCTTACAAAATGCATAAAAGGTGTCTCTTCGTGACAACAAGACAAGCTGAGCTGCAAAGGCAAAGCCATGATGACACTTTCTAGCATTCCGTTTCAGGAGGACTGAATGTATTGGAACACTTTTTAATGAATGTTTTATTCTAAATGTTTGGAGAGACATACACATTAACCACTGTGCTGCAGGACTAAAGGAGAAATATGTTTTTTATATTTGTAAAATCGTTAACAGGGCGTTTTGAACAGTATATACTTGGAATATGACAGTAGGTTTCGCTGTATCTGAGCAATAAGAAACACACAAGATAGCACTAACATTTCGCAAAAGGGTAACAGCCACTTTTTTGAGTTAGGGAAATTACAAAACAAACCATAACCCCAACCCCTTTCACAATAAAGCCCCTAATTCATTCCGATTGTTAATAGGGAAGGAAAACTGGGTTCTTAGCAGCATACACCTGAGGCTTTCTTAAACTATTTTCCTAACCAGATAAAGGGCCAAATCCTGATCCCATGGCTGAAGGCAGAGTAAAAGGACATTGCCTCCAGAGACTATGGTCAATTTAGGGCACAGGTACACGCCTGGGACCACAGATCTTGGAGCAATGTGATAACATCTGAATCTAACCTTTTATTAAAATAAAAGCATCTCATCCTAACAGTTGTGAAGAAAAGCTTGAAATGTGACAGAAGTGTAACAGAGACAGTGACATCTGCCCGAACCTGCAGACAGTCTGAAACCATCATTCAGAATTATGAATTGCACCCTGGCTTGTTATGAATCCTGCTGCTGTGGGCTGTCCTAGCCAACACTACCCCAGCAAGACTTGGTGGAGGGGGGTTCTTGCTGCTGTCACCCTATTCTGGATCTCTCAGGGGGTGGGGGGCAGAGTCCTTTCTCCAGAATGGACCCCAGCCCACTTCTGAAACAAGGTGCAGTGGTCTGGAGAAGGAGTTCCCAAAGAGGGTTAGTGGTAGACTCTCTGTAGCCCAGCAGACAGCTTTTGCATGGGCAGGACCAGGACATGAGTGGGGTGACTGGGGGTCCCAAATGTGGGGGTAATAAGGCCCCATATTACCTTCATTTGTCCCTCCTTGAGAATAGGGGGAAACAACTCACCCTCTGCAGTTTTGTGGCCCGTGGATCCACACTGTACAAGAAGCCATTGGCTATGCTCCATCACATCCCTAACACATCCCTAACACATCCACAGGACTGAGAGATGTAGCAGAGCCTAGCTTTGCAGCATACAATGAGATGCAGCCTACCTGCATGAGCTCTGCATGCCACTGTTGAGTGCTGTCTGCAGGATCTGTCCCTGTATTGTCAAGCTATCATGAAGAATTACATCATTTCATTTAAGAATGTGTCTAGATCGTGTTCAAATAGATAAACTACATTTCATTTTTAAAAAAGAGACAGACAGAGATGGACTAGTAACCTCGATCACTTTAGTTGTAAGATTAAGTTTTTATTAATCTAAACAATATAAAATTAGCAAAAATCAGAAATAACCTTGGAAATTACCATTTCACTTCTTTCGTAAAGACAGAGTGCTGTTTATATTTTGCATGTCTCTCCATTCACATGTTAATCCAATTTCAGGTACTTATAATCCATTTTACAAATTGAAAAACTATAAAAATATCATTACATCTATTTTTAACTTTCCATGCTTGAACGAAGTGTTTGACTACTGACCTTTGCAGGGTCACACCTGTGTAGATTACTGAGTAATAGCCAATTTGTTGTTCTAACACAGTAGTGCTGGCACTTTAGAGTGGTTAGACCTACAATCCAAATATTTTAGGATCATTTTATTTAAAACACACAAACAGAAGGATGTATTGTTGAAGACAGGGAGCTCTCTGTGTTAAAGAACCAAAAACTTCTTGCTATGACTTCCATGTGACTTTCAAACTCTGAAATAAATAGAGCTAGACAATTCTATGGGGACTTTCTTTAACTTCAAACTTTATTTCAGCATTGCAGTACCTGTGTGCATATTTAAACCAAAATCAGGGCAGTTAAATTAAAATATTGAACCTCTGTATTTCCCATGCAGTGGAACTGATTAAAGTTTATCTTTTGTGCATATGCTAATCTAATGATCAGATACCCTCTGATATTCTCTTCATTTCTTGAAAGTGAAAGTTTAAATGGATTATACAGTGTATGGATATGTCCAGTCCTCTATTACAGATGATGTAAATACATCTTATTCCATAACTGTACCTGCCAGAGAGAGAAAAAGAAATAAATGTACATAGTAATATCTTTAATTGTATATTCAATTATAATGCAAATTTATACTAATAGGAACATATGTAGATATATGTACATATTAAACTTAGTTGTTAATCAGTAAATCTTGTTTAATAAAATGTTTGGGTATGAAGATGAGCAGAACATTTAGTCCAACTGAGACAGAAGATTGCAGCACTGCTGTTACTGTCAGTCACAAGTTTAAAATACTCTTGATCACAAGTCTTTCTGTCAGCAGCTTTGAATTAAATTAGGCAAAGCTCCTAATTAACACAGAAATGTACAGTAACCTCATGCACTTGAAAATCAATTACTATAAAAGGGCATTTTGATGCTAAATCTTAGATTAATTCAGTCTACAATTGAACCCCTAAAGTAGTAGTTGCAAGTTAATGCCCATATTATTCAGATTATGTGCATACAAATTATCTCTTTTGCAGGGCAGAAAAAGCTGGTGGTACTTAGATTAGCAACAAGTTAAACGGGAATCAGGCCCCTCAGAATATTGAGGACAGGAGTTTCCCATTAGTTATGTTGTGACATTTAAGGACTCCTAACTGCCCAAGTCCAATGCCTCTATTCTTCCCAAATATGACCCTTGCTGCACAGAGGCAGTAGAGGCAGATTCACATGGGAATACAGTGATAAAATGCTTAGGATTTGATTTTAAGCTCTAATGTCTGGAACATTTACTGACTACCATATAAGAACTCCCTACTGTGCTCTCACATGAAAGCAGAATAGCAAATATTTTCAGTGAGGTACATGATGATATGTATTAACCATTAGAGATTGAAATCTCACCTTAAATATTAAAGTAAACAGGGCTGAAGGTTCCCCTCTGCAAAAAATAAGCATAGGGGAACACTTATACTGTTTCTGATGCATTATCCCCCTTCTGCACAGCATCAGAGCCTGATTTGTATCAGAGGTCAAGGATCCAGAAAACCTGGGCCAACCGTCATAGGTCCTTAAATAGCCACAAGGAAGGTTTTTCCTTCTGTGATGCTGTCAGACCTCTTCCTTTCACCCCCCAGCCATGGTATTGTAGGTGGCCCAGCTGCTCTGCTGACATTTGGCTCTTAGACAGCAACTATGTGTTCTGTGACCTCTTCAGTGGGCTCACTGGGCATGGAAAGGAGAGAGTGTTTTGAACTGTATTAACCAGACTTTTTCTTCTTTATATATACACAATCTTTGGGTTGCAAAAAGGAGCAAACATACTGTACACAGGGCTCATTTCCTGTTTCCTCCTCCCTGTGGCCTGGCCTCATCTCCTGTTTCTCCTCAATGGCTGTGCTGCATGGAGATGATGTAGAAGAGCTGGTGGTAACCGGCAGAGAGGTAACATTCTGTTCACCTGCCTTTCCCTCACAGTTACCTCAGATTGCCATGGTGTTTTCCCTCCCTCTGAGATGTGCAATGAAAGGGAATAGAGGTAGGGTGACCAGATGTCCCGATTTTATAGGGATAGTCCCAATATTTGGGCCTTTTTCTTATATAGGTTCCTATTAACCCCCGGCCCGATTTTTAACACTTGCTGTCTGGTAACCCTAAATAGAGGGGACACAGTCTGTAACATCACTATTAGCATAGTTCAGCTAAAACCTTGGCCTAGAAGCATAGGAACAAAAATCCTTGTGTTATGCTGGGGGTAGGCATTACAGAGATGTTACCATTTTCCACACAACACATGTAAAAATGGAATCTGGGTAACATTTTCAAAAGAACCCACATTTTTTTTTCCCAAAAGAGATTTAGAAGCCTACGTTTCATTGAAACTCAATGGATGCCTGTGATGGGGTGTCTACCCCAAACAAGGCCTGAAGGGGTTAAGGTGGCCAGGTGAGCCAATTAACCACCTAGGCTGCACCTGGAGGAGGAGCCAGGGAGCAAGGACTAATTAGAGATGAGGCATAGCTGGATAGGAAGAGGACAGAGTGATCTGTATGAAGCCCAGTATCTGAGAGCAGAAGAGGCACCGTAGAGAGAGGAAAAACCGTAGTCCCTTTCAGGGTGACCGAAGGCAAGGTAGAAAGTAGTCTAGGGGTACAGCAGTAAGGTTGAGGACTGTGTGGACCGTGACTGCTTGTTGTAGGGTCCCTGGGCTGAAACGCAGTATAAAGCGCAGGCCTGGGTTCCCCTAGCAGCCCCTGGGAGAACAGCACTGGTAATGGAATAGTGGGTTCTGTGAGACTTTAGGGCATGCAATGCACCCTGCCCCTGGAAGGGGGAAAATTACACTGACCTGGCCAGGGGGCCAAGCCACAAAGCAGGAGCAGTCGAGTCTCATAGACTTTAAGGTCAGAAGGGACCATTATGATCATCTAGTCTGAGTCCTCAGAGAAAGAGACTAAGAGAGCCATGGAGTGCAACTGCAGGAAGGAGCATTGGTCTAACAGCTAATCCCCAGACATGGCCAGAAAGAAGTGTGCCGGTGGTAAGTAGAGCACCTTGTGATAGCGCCTATGTCACTTAAGTTGAAAATAAAGTCAGTGGTCTTAATTCTCATTTACTTTAAGGACCTTTTGCACTGCTGAAGTGGTGTAAAGTCCCTGTAAGGCCCTTTAATGTTCCCAGAGCAACATAAAAGGGATGCAGTGTAGTACAAGTGCTACAGCTTCCCTGCTGCAGATATGCTGCTGTAGTTCTGCAGTGTAGACATTTACTACAGTGACAGAAGGGGTTGCTCCATTGCTTTAGTAAATCTACCCTCTCAAGAGGTAGTAGCTAGGTTGATGGGGGAAGAATTCTTCCATGTGCCTAGTTGTGCCCTACAATAGGGACTAGTTTGAGCTATCTGAATTGCACAGGGTGTGAAACTTTTCACAGCCTTGAGTAAATAGCTAGGCTGACCTGAAGTTTTAGGTGTAGACTAAACCCCAGTGTAAACAGGAATTAGGCCCTATAACTTCCTTCAAAAGACTAAATTAATTAAACGTTTAAAGAGGTTTTTTTTAAATTGATTTGTAAACCAGTTTTTCAAGTACTCTTCTCAGATGTTTTTCCCTGTGGAATGTTGTGACACATCAGTGCATGCAAACTAGCAGAGATGGTGACAATTATATGCACCTACCATACTTATATTTATTTAGAAGTATATTTATTTTATGCACAGAATAGAATCCACTCATTTGCAACACCCCAGTGGAAACTAAAATGTGCCAACCAATGGATCATCTCATTTAACAGAAGTATACTGCAATATTACGGTACTTTTTTTGGACTATGGAGGCAGATCATAGAACATGCATTTTATTTCTATTATTTCTTTAAGAAGCTAAAATAAGCAGTAATATGTTTTATGTTGCAGAAAAGTAGTCTATGATTTCATTCTGATTCTAGTTGGATCCAGCTACATACTGCATAGCATTAGCATGGACAACATGGACCCTTTTTACAGAGAGTTTGCCTGTCTCACCAGATGTGGCATAGACTGTAACTACTTTTTCTTGGACTGATAATGACATATACCTCTAAATTTCCAATTGGAATCTGGTACTATAGAGAAGGGAATTGTTTTGGATGATGACTGAAAACTGTTGTCCGATGACCGTTTGGAGGCTTATTGTGAAATGGTGTTCTTGGGCATCTGTCCTTTAGGAAATGGGGTTCTCTCTCTCGCTTGATATTAATTCCTCGGGCTTGCTACAGAACACCTAGGCAAAAATCTATTCATGCTATCATACCATTTAAGTGGTTGTGCAATTGTCTGTGAGCCAATTAAACAGAGTCTATTAGTTCAAAGAAGTAATGTTTTAATTATCAAGATAATGAATACATATCTTACTACTTAAAATCTTGTCATCTTTAAAGTGATGTAAAAATGTTCCCACACTTCACAAACCATAAAATAGTTTGTGTTGCAAGAGACCTATAGAACAGCCTCTTTACACTGGCATTAGGATTACTAGAGTTCTCCCCAAAAAGTCATGTCTTGGGAATCATCATCACTGGAGACAGCCACAACCTGCTTTGGTAACTTGTTCCATTATGCAATTGTTCTGTTAGGGTCACACAGCAGGGGCCCTCGCAGGGCGTAATTTAAATCCCGTATCAAAAGCCCAATCCTGCTGTCACTGAAGTCAGTGGGAGTTTTACTGGGAGTGGTACGTGTCCTAAAGGCATAAGTGGCACACAGGGCTTTCTTGTGAGTTTTTGCCACTAAGGGTGAGTTTCAGCCTTAGTTAATTTTCAACTGTAGCTGGGAAAATATAGGCTGTATCTTGAGAACTTAAATAGTAACTGAAGTGGTGCATAGACTATTCTGGCACAGGGGTGAATTTCACCCTCTGAGAATGAGTGGGTAACATTCAATTTAGAAACACTTAGCAGAGCATTAACAGAAGCAACAATATTGAGATTCTGAAAGGGCTGTATGTGTCATATCCAAAGTTCTGTGTTCAGTTATGAGCATCAGTTTCTATGGAATGCTCAACAACACTAAATATTTAATCATTAGCACACTGAGGACTTTATACAAAACTGGTGGCAAGCAGTCCTTATGTTTGTGATAGTTCTGTGATCCAGCCTAAAGCGAGGCAAAGCTTGAATGAATCACAGCCTGTGCTGCCACTCATGATTAGTGAGGGAAAACTATAGTGCTATCCATTTTACACTACAAATCTAGTATAACTTGCACTTTTCACAATGAGGCAATCTAGTTATTTAATGTAAAGTAGTTTGTGGGGAGGTGGGTAGGAAGAATGCTTGTCATATAAATGGTAGAGAAAATTCCTCAATAAATTATTTGGAAAATTTGTCAATGTTTTGAAAAAATAGGTCAACGTAACAAAGTGGTGGTACACTTTACACTTAAAAACTGCTGGATAATCATCATGATTCAGTTTCAGACCACCGCTATACATTACTAGGTTCAGCTATATCAAGAATCTTTTGATCTTCATCTGATTTAGTTTACTAGGCAAGGGCTAGATCCTCAGTTGGTGTAAACTGACATGGCTCTTGACTCACTGGAGTTGCACTGATTTACACCAGCTGAGACTCTAGTCTGAAACCAGCTGTTTCATATCATCTGCCACAGCAATGATATGCTTAAAGAATATCCATACCTCGGGGCAACTACTAAACCTATTCCATGAGAAAAGTATGAGTTTAAGAGCTTCGTCTTTCAGGATTTACTTTATTGGCTGGAGACCCCGGCCCACTTTGCTGCTTTTCATACTGAACATGTTGTTGCTTTCCTAGAAAGGCTCAACTTCAAAACACCCTTTCAGGTTAGAGAAGCAGCCCACTTCCCCCTCCTCCTAGCCACTTTCCAGGATGCAAAAATACAGGGTTCTCAGTAAAAGCAATATCAGCGAACAGGAATAAAGAATTTTTCTTAGAAAACACACACAAAAAATATATAAAAAAAAAAAAAAAAAAATCTAATTAATACTCACTATTAAATAGTAGAAACTACTCCAGGAGAAAAGAACACAGACAAAGGCTTCCTCCACAGAGATTAGAACACAGCTGTCCTGATTGGTCCATCTGGTCAGGTGATCAGGTATGCCTGTTAACCTTTCTGCCAGACACAATTCCTTTCCTATCCTATTTGTTTTTTTCCTATATCATATACTATCAACTACTGTTAAATAACATGTGAATGTTTGTACAGGTAAGCTTTTTTTATTCTGTTGGAGTGGGAAGAAATGGGTTGGAGAGGTAGGAATGTAGGTTTTTGTTAACAAGTAACATTACTTCCATCATTAATGTCACCATCCATATCAATAAGTTGTTTTTATTTCTTATTGAATTCTTCCTTTGAGGATCTCAAAGCACTTCACAAACATTAAGTTAGACTCACACTGCTCTGATGAGGAAAGCGAGACAGAGTTTTAGGCCCAGATCCTCAAAGGTAGTGGCAGAGATAGGAAACCTACACTCTATTGGTTTGCGCATTGGCCTGCTAAACCTAGGGTTGAGAGTTCAATCCTTGAGGGGGCCAGTTGGGGATTGGTCCTGCTTTGAGCAGGGGGTTGGACTAGATGACCTCCTGAGGTCCCTTCCCTGATATTCTATGATTCTATTGCTAACTCTATAATATTCTATAACGGTTACTGGATTTCACTAGACATTCAGAACCAGTTTTTAAAACATTTGATAGCACTGTATGCTGAGCGCCCATTAGTAAATGGGCCATAGATGCATGCTCTCTGAATCCTGAATTTCCTTTTTTCTTAGATTTTGCAATACCTTAAACTCTCTTGTCCCAGTGGGAAATTTCTCTCTTCTAACCTCCTTGTTGGTTCTACAGTCCCATCTCCATTACCTCAACCTTCAAAGGCTCTGTTAGAATTAGCAGTAATATAGGGTACTACCAGATACGAACTATAAACTCCTTTATTAAATCCAAAGGCCAAATGGCGTTTCTACAATTGCTCTGAACATGTCTAAAAAGCCTAAATAATAAGCAACCAATACATCCAAACAGTAACAGACATTCAGAAGCGTTTAAGATACGAATGGACTAAACCTAGAGGTGCTTAGTCTCATGTTGGTTGGTTCCATCTTGATCAGGCAGGTATTAGCAATGAACCCTTTAAGAGTTTTCCCTTTTATGCCCATTAACAAACAAGAGATGCCATTGCCAATTGCTACCTTTAGCTAAAAACCAGAATTTGGTTAGTTTGGAGTCATTGCTGGTTCAATGCCCACAATCCTTTTAAGTAGTCCTGATAACTGGGATTTCTTCTTTCTTCTGTTTTATCAATTACCTTTCAGGCCCAGTTTTTCAAAGAAGCCATATTCTTTCAAGGTCTTCCCACAACTGTTAACGGACCTGCAATTTGCAAGACCTACACAAACATATATTATTTTAAAACTAATTTAACCTTTTATTTTATTAAACTACAAAACACATTGTTCTTCATTCCTGAAAGGTCCCAGGCATATTCTGTCTCCGTATAAGTGTCTCTTCCCTGGCACTAGGCCATCTTATTATTTCATTTGTGTGTCTATCTCTCTCTCTCTCAACCTCCTTCCATGATTCTTTATGCTGTTATTACCAATCAAGACTTTGCTGCTCTTTTGGTACATGCTAAGTTGTCTACTTAAAGATCTCATCACATAGTATCTGTGTACCTCATAATTAGAACTAGCTGGAAACTGAATTCCCCTCATGGAAAAACTTCAAAAAAAAATTTTGGGAGGGAAAATCATTCTGAATAGGGATAAAAGGGCTGAAAACTCATAATTTTCATGGGATGGAAAGTTTAAAAATCTGTTTGAGGAACTGAAACAACAAATGTTTGGCTTGCTCCCAACTCTATTTCTAACCTTTTAATGTATTTACCCTCTCAACACCCTTGTGAGGTAGGTAAATGCTATTATCCCCATTTTACAGATAGGGAATTGAGGCATAGAGAGGCTGTGACTTTCCCACTGTCACACAGGGTATCTGTGGTAGAGCAGGGCTTCCTTAGGCCCTGGTAGCATTTTAAGTACTTGGACCATCCTTCCTGTCTTCATTCTGACACCGAATGAGAGTAGATGCTGCAAGATGAACTTAGCAAACATGTATAATTTTTTCAGTAATGATGAAAAAACTAAAGTAGTGGTGCCCACCTTGGTGAATTTGGAAAGGCTGAGATTTGTGAATAAACTTCAAATCCACGAAGTCTGAATGAGTTTGAAATTGTTTAATGCAGAGGGCAGGGAGAGGGGTGTCTCCGGGTGTTTGTGTGTGTGGGGTGTTTTGTTTTTGTAATTGTCTCAAGGACTAAGTCAGAGTTTTATACTGCTTCCCATGACCTAAGGGTCTGAGCACCTTCGACATAAAAGCAATAGTAAATACCCTAGTGGACTTCAAGGAAGCTATTGTACTCCTCCCTTTTCAGTGTAAAACTATGTTGGGGGTAGGGTTTTTTTAAAAAATATTTGATTTTCCTTTTTTGGTTGGGTGGGGTTTAGGGGCAGAAAGGATGTCAGTGTTATGTCACTCCTATGGTGGACAGGGGCTTCCAAAGGTTTTGCAGCATTTACTAAACACAGTAAGACTAAATTTGCCTGGTCTCCTCTCGACGTTTGTTGCATAGCTGGTCAAATCCCTTAGGCTAAAGAGTGCTTTATCTCTTTTGTGCCATCTTATTTGCTGTCACATGAAGCATATACCTTCCCATTCATGATTACATAACATCCCTGTGGCAACAAAAACAATTGCTTATGTGAAAAAAATATTAGCAAAATAGGATTGAAAATAAAATCTTTTTTAATATGACTTTAAGCATTTGGAAGTCAAGGGAGACTGCACCATTGGCTCATGGCAAGTCTGAGAAACACTGATTAATGAAAATCCTCTACCAGCCCTACTGCAGAATTTTATTTTTAAAAAGATCCTATTTGCAATAAGTATACAAGGATTATCATACAGAATCTTTTAGAAGGTACAAAGTAATATCTGCTTTTAACTTACAGTACTCCACAGTGCATATTTTCAACAATGAGATTGCTAGAGAAAGAAAAGATGCATACTTCCAGAACTTTAACATTTTATTGTTTATACAAGTTATAAAAATAGTTTATTTTAGCAAAATAGCACATTTTGCAAACAAATTTAGATTTTATACAGGAGCTAGATTTTTTTTTCCAAGTAGACATTAGAAAGGAAACACTTCTGCTTGAAGAACAATTACTTTAAAATATAGTAACAAACACCTTAAAGAACATTCAGACATACATTCCGATTAGTTTATAAGTAATCAAATAGTATGTTTAGATACTTGTTTAATAAACCTAGTCAAATCATATTATGATTTGTCCTTTTTGTGGGCATTTTTTGTACGTTTGCAACAGATTTAGTGGCTATGATGATGTGGAGTATGGGGATTTAATCTTTAAAACGATCATTTAATAAAATCTGAGTGAGACCAGCTTCTGTGTCTTACCAGTGAGCCTTTGGATAAAACAGATGTAACTAAACTTGAAGCCAAGTCTACATAGGGAAAAAAGTGACAGGGGTTGAAATCAGGTACACATATATATATTTGAGAATATTGTTCATAATTATTATATATAGAAAATCAATATTTTCAATGGGAGTGGAGGGTGTTCAGCACCTCTTGGGGGGGGGGAATCATTTCATTTAGGTGTCTAAATGTGAGTTTAAGTATTCAGTTTTAGACATCCAAGTCTGTGCATGCTACAATGTATAACTGACTTGAACAGAATTGATAAGGCACACAGAGAAGATCATATGGAGTAAATACAGTAAAGCACAGGGTGGTGAGCATCCTAATAAATGTTTTTCATTCCTCAGTTGTGACTGAGTGTTAAATTCATCATGTCTCTTGAAAACTAAGTGTCATTATGTTGTCCACCATCCAAATCTTTCACGCTGATAGGCGCACCCATTTATCAATAACTCAGTTCTGCATACATATATGCATGTGAGTAGAGATACTGGGGAAGATCCTCAGTTAACACATTGTCAAAGAACTTTAATGGAGCTATGACAGTTCAGACCCGCTGAGCATCTGCCCCACTGAGTTCAATGGTATTCACATGCATAAAGTTATTCACACCTGTCTGCAGAATTGGGGCCTGTGTCTGAGATCGTATCAACATAGGCTCTAGACGGCAGGTACTGTTTATATGCATGTAACACAGAGCCTAATGCACTGCGGGTCAGACTGGAACCTATGTGTTACAATGCAAATATTTAATAATTGAAACACTGGGCCCAGTCCTCTTGAAGTGAACAGTTTTAATGAGTAGGGACTGCAGCATTTAACGCCACATTAAGTCATATCCAGTGTGGAGTATGTCTCCCTCCACTTTTTTTTTTTTTTTAAAAAGCAGAGTGCTCCCATTTTGTCATCTACTTAAATGGAAGCAGGAGCAAAACCATCCTGTATAAGTTTGACACATAGCACATAAATACCATGGATGTGGGATCCCATTTTAAAAAATACTGTAGCACTGTGGAAATCACTTGTTCATGAGTTTCTTCAAGTAATAAGCTTTGTTAACACTACATTAAAAATAGTGGACCACACCTTTCAATATTGATTGCCTTTAAAAACTTAAATGCAATCATACTAAATGTAAATATGCTACATTTGCCAGGAGATTCTATTAAAAAATTAAATGAACATTAGTTAAGATGTTTATGAAAGTCCAAAATTACTATTTTGTTCAACTTCTTTACGAATCTCCACAATTAGAGAATATTTGTAATATAAAACAAACATTTAAAAAAAATATTTGAAATTGCAGTTTTTTAAACATTTTATCACTTACAGTATCCTAATGGAAGACAACTGTTATATAAGTGAATCTGTTTGTTCCTGTTAAAGAAGCTAACATTTGATATAGTTTAATTATGTTTCAAGATAATCTACAGTGCAATCTAAAATAGAGATCTGCTTTTAAAGTTATAAAAATGTAAATTTTAAAAAAATTTACACATCCAGTTTAAGCCATTATAAAACCATTTTAAAAGCAGCAAAACTTTGGAGGGCATATTTGCAGAAATCTGCACTCAAAAATAAAAAATGTAGTCAAATGTGAATAAATCCCATTTTACGGAAAACACTGATCAACACCAAAACAAAAAAGTTAATCTGACAGTGGTTTGAATCACTGCACTGAAAGAGTGCAAAGGATGCAGTAAAGATAACAGCAAAGTAAAAGTAGGAAATTCAGACCTCACTCCAGAAAGCACTGAAGCATGTGTGCAACATGAAGAATATGAATAGTCCCATTGGAATCAGTATTTTGTAGGATCAGCCTCTTCTAGGAGAAATTTCCTACAACTCCTCTAAGTATAACAGAATGTGTCTTAAAGTGGCACTGCAAAATGGCTTGGGGGTGGGGGGGAGAAGAGCATCAGGAATTCAAAGTTCCAAGACCCAATTAATGAGGTCTCCTATATGTTTTTTTGGTGTGTTTATTGGAAAAATCTGCAGAATTTGCTCTGTATGTGGTGGGTGGGGAACGAGGTGAAGGAAAGTCAGCTACACAATACACCTCAACTGCTACAGTCTACCTTTCCTGATCCCACCACATTGGCTTTGACATGACAGCAGAGTGCTACGAGAGGGTGTGGCCAACCAGGAGAAGTGACCTGGTAGTGGTGGGAAGACAATTACTCTGTGTAGCATAAGCCTTTCTCAGGATGGCATAAATCACTGCTATCCCCAAAAGCAGCAACTCCTTCTATTGCTTTTAAATACCATAGGGGAGGTATATCACACACACACAGCTGATATTTTTAAGGTACATACAATGTTTAGGTGGGCAGGAGCAGCTTATTTAGGGACTGTTAACCCTGACTCCTTGGAATTATTCTCTGCTTCACTAGCTATGTCTGATTTTTTTTTTAAAAAGCTTAAGTCCCACAAAGACTGGGAGCTAAAACTTGTATCCAAATTCAAAAAGTGGGTAAAACTTACCACTTTCTAAACCATCCACCATAAATTGACCTGGATATGGGGATTTAATATTTTAGCTGCTTTTTCAGTTCTCATTGTACCCAAATTGGGAACCATGACAGAGCTGTGCTTTTTAGACTCCATTTCAAATAGTTTATGAACTTGTAAACTTAAACAGTGATAAATGACATCAGTGATGTAAAGGCACAATTTGGGAATAACCTAGCTGATGGATAAATTTAGAGAGCCGGGGGGCAACCCTCCCTATTCTGTGCTTAACAAGAACAAATTTAGAAAGATCCCACACTATTTAGAGGACTGGCACAGCACACGCTGCGTATTATGAAAAAAAATCCCTTGCACAGCACTTCTCAGCTATCCTGGGTACTGACCGGGATAGTGACCTCCTCCCATCTTGGCTGTCTCTTTGAGGCATTCTGTTGCACTGCAGCTCACCCTACAGCTAGGCACACATCACTTTTAATTGTATCTTGGCTTTTGGGTGAGCACCTTTTAAAATAATCTCAGTGTAATTTCAAAGCCCTGCAACATGTCAGCTGCCACTTTCTCTCACACAAATGAGTGTACAACTGTACAGCCCAATATTGGTTAATGGCACAGAGGATGGCATGTTATGACAGCTTCCATTGACAGGAGACGCTGTGTGGTTTCAAAGCTCAAGTTTCATCATGTGACATAAGTTGAGGAGCCATCAAGATCAGGGCTTGGCTGCTTAGGTTAACATTTCTTGCATTAAAATAGCAGCCACACCAGGTGCAACTCTCCCCACAGTGTTCAGTTTCATTGGCAAAACACCCTGAATCAACCTGTCACAATGTAAAACAAAGTGCATAGCAGTGGGTTTTTTATAGTTTAAAAAGTTTTTACTGTTGCATAATTTCAGTGTAAACATTGTGAATAAAGAGAAGTTATCTAAAACAGTTCTACAGTCAGTGCAAGATTCTCATCTGATTCAACGTCCACTTAAACTTTAAATAGACAAGTGTTTCTCCCCTTCTCTGTTCTGTAAGAGGGGACAGAAAATATATATTAGAAACAACACAGAAAAAGGAAAATCACTTTCTCCCTTAACTTGGCATCTATTAATATTATACCTAATTTAACACACACAGTCACACTAAACATAAACATTTAATTAACCTTCCTAGCAATTATGTTGTAAGTCATTAAACAGTGAACATCACATTTTAACTCTATTTGAATTTTGTTACAAACTATGAAATATACCAGAAATACAACAGTGCAGTTAAATGAAAATAGCCAGGGCAGAACAGTATTTCTGAAACTGCTACTGTACTTGGGGAGTAAAGTGAAGCCACACAAGTCTCTAAATGGTAGACAGAGATAAATAGTTTGTCAAACTTAACTGATTTTCTTGCCTCTTATTTTATATACTTTGTGGAGCTTGGAATTTACAGGTCATAGAGCACAATTTTTCCTTACAGTAGATTTCTACTCATATAAGCAATGCTTACAAGAAGTGAGTTTATAATAAATTAACACATCATCAAAGCTGTACCCAGAGGGATTTAGAATGTTCTGCCTGTGAACATGTGAGAGACTGTCAGCTTTTCACAACAGGACAGTCTTTGCAGGGGGTCTGTTTACAGTACTGAACAGGCTGTAGATGCTAAGCAAATAATATCCGCTCTCCACCTCTACTCTGCTATCCCGGGGATGGCAACGGGAGGATGGGCTCTGGGCACGCAAGGGCAGCAGAATTGTGGTTGCTGTGGCTGGGTGATTAGTTTTAAAGGTGTGTGGGGTGGGTGAGAAGGGGACTCTCCTTGCCCCCGAAACAGGCCTCAGTGGGGCAGCGCCGGGATGCAAACCAACTCCAGCCTCCACTCTACCCTCCGCCCCTGGGATTGTCGGGGCAGCACTCAGCCCCTGCTGCGTGCCAGCCTTACCAGCTTCCTCTGGTTACTGAGGCAGAAGGTGCAGATGGGCCGGGGCGCCGCCGCGCTGCTGCCGCCCTGCAGGCGGGGCTGGTACTGCAGGCAGGGCTGCTCCGCCCCCTCGCCCTGCGGCTGCCGCAGCAGCACGTTGGCCAGGTGCGCGATGTAGCTGGCGGCCAGGCGCAGCGTCTCGATCTTGGAGAGCTTGCGGTCGGCGGGCTCGGTGGGGATGAGCGTGCGGAGCGCGCTGAAGGCGGAGTTGACGCTGTGGGTCCGGTCCCTCTCCCGGGCGTTGGCCGCCTGCCGCTGCTTGCTCAGCCCGCCCAGCCGGGGGCTCTTCCGCTTGCGCTTGCCCGGGCCCCCGGCGGCGGCGGGCAGGGACTTGCCAGAGCTGCTCTCGCTGCTGCCGCCGCTCTCCGGGTCGGACGCGGCCCCGCCGCCGGCCTTCATGGCGCTCCCGCCGGCCCCCCAGCCCCATGACTTTTATGCGCGGCAGCTGCCGGCTCGGCGGCCCGCCGCGGCCCCGGGTCCCCTCCGGCGGCGGGGCCGCGCTTTGAATGGCTGCTGCTTTTAGCTCGGCCATGTGGCCGCTCCGTAAATAAGGCGAGGAAGGTGGAGCTGCGGCCTCAGTGCTCCTGCCCGGCAGCCTTGCACCTGTTCCCCCGGCTCCGCGCGGCTCGGGCAGGGCGCCCCCGGGGCATTCCGGGTGGGAGCGCGGAGCCGAGAGGGGGCAGGGAGCGAGGGGCTTCCTGGGCCCCTAACGTGCTCTCCCCGGGTGTGTGTGTGTGTGTGTGAACACACCTGGGGGAGGGGGAGTCACTCGCCTTGCCGGGACCTGGCACCGGTCCCTACAGAAACCTTCCCGGCCTGGGGCTGGGTGGAGGAGCGCCTGGCTCCCTCTTCAGGCGCTGCTTCCCCTACAGCCAATGAAACAGGAAAGTTGGGACCTAAGGGCTCCAGGGCAGTTGCAAATAATAACCCCCTCCAAGGCCTGATGCCAATAATAAGAATAGGTAATATCTACCCACATCGATCCAACTGAAGGATCAAGACACTGTGCCAATCTGTTGTTGTTTAGGTTTATGGTGGGCTACTAATATGGAGTAATCGCTCTGAAAAATAAAGAACAGGCTTTGCTCAAGTGTATTTTCAAAATAACTGTTGGTTTCGAATGGACTAACAGGCACTCCAGCGCTAGTTCTTTCATCAGCTCTCGCACCAATTACTAGACCAGTGGTTTTTAACCTTTTTTTCATTTGCAGACCCCTAAAAAATATTTCAATGGAGGTGCCAGACCCCTTTGGAAATCTTAGACATAGTCTGCAGACCCATGAAGGTTCTGTGGACCGCAGGTTGAAAACCACTGTACTAGACGTACATATAAATCCAACTCCTGAGTCAATTTAAAATGTAAATCTACAGCAACCAATTTACTTATTGAAGGTGGTCATATTCACTAGTTTATTATGCCTCTTCTTTCCAGACAGCCCCTCTGCACTCAAACTCATGGTACAAGTTTTCCCAACTGTGTCATCTCTACCTGATTTAAGCAGTGCTAGATGACTGTTTTATGTAGCCACTGGAGTTTATTTTTGTTGTTGTTGTTTGGATTGGAAGGATGGATTAATATTCAGAGTTGGATTAGCAGTCACATCCTTTTAATCATAGGTGCATACACTTAGAATGGACAGCTGCTTTGCCACTCTTGGCTGGGAGTCATGTCCTCCGCAAATACAGTTAATGCATATATGTGGTCTCTTGACTGTCAGCACTCAAGTCCATCTGTTAGAATGGCACGGTGCCTGCTTAAAAGTTGGTTGTACCTTCCCTTTGGGCATGGGTGCTAGGCAACAAATGTGTTCATGTGAGCAGCTTACAGAATGCTTAAAATAGTATATATTTCTGCAGAAAGTTCCTTTTGTGTAAAAATGCTGCAGTGGTGCCTCTGTTTGTCAGTTGGTCTCATCTGTTGTATGTGTAACCCACACACCTCCTGGGTGTGGTGTTCTGGCCCATCTAGTGGCACCGAGACCACTTAGAGAGAGGGAGATTAATGTGTCTGCTCTACAGCCACTTATAATGCCGAAAGACCCTGGTTGTCGGCGGGCGGGGTCGAGCCTGGGACCTCTAAAGTTAAATACATGAGCCAAAAGCCATATGACCCTTAGCTAAGGCTGTAGAGCAGACTCATTAATCCAGTGGTTCTCAAACATTTGTACTGGTTACCTGTTTCACATAGCAAGCCTCTGAGTGCGAACCCCCCCATATAAATTAAAAAACACTTTTTAAAATATATGTAACAATATTATAAATGCTGGAGGCAAAGTGGGGTTTGGGGGTGGAGGCTGACAGATCATGACCCCCCAGGTAATAACCTCACGACTCCCTGAGGGATCCCGACCTCCAGTTTGAGAACCCCTGCATTAACCTCAGAAGGTGTGTGGGTTGCATACTTCCCCTAGCTGAGGAAGCTCGGGACATGCTTCAGAGACTTCCCAGTTGAAATCCTGGATGAGCCCCCACTTGTAACACTGACAGACCCTGGTCGTCGGTGGGTGGGCTCAAATCTGGGACCTCCGGAGCTTAGTGCATGCGCCTCTACTGCATGAGCCAAAAGCCAACTGGCTGTTAACTAAGGCTGTAGAGCAGACTCATTAATCTCTCTCTCTAAGTGGGGTTGGTGCCACTAGATGGAACAGAGCACAACACCCAGGAGTTGTGTGGGTTACACATGCTTTCATGTATTAATAATGGAATGACTTTATGGTGGGTTTTTTTTTCATTTTTTTTTTTTGCTCACTGGGAAATGGGTGCTCAGATGACCAATCTCTAAAATCAACAATCCAAGTATCTTATTAGGATATGGCATGCCTTTGCTCTCCTTTTCCAAACTTTATACTAATGTGGATGAATATTTGAAACTAGCATTCTTCAAAGTATTAATGGAAAGCGCATGCAAAGTGTTAAGTTTTTACAGTTGTGAATGTAATAGTTACCAGGTGAAAGATGGCCAGTTTTCAAAGGTGGAGCTTCTTAAGGGTTGCTTCAGCTCCAGAAAGAGATGGTTTATTTTATTCTAATTTCATTGCTATGGCTATTGTATCTTCTACTAAAGAATCTGCTGCAGTGAGGAACAATCACACTAGGGAATGCCCTTGTGACAGGAGAACCAGAGACTCTTTAGGTGTTCAGGGATCCTTGTTTGGAAGGTCATGGGGCAGCTTCTTGGTTGTCTTGCACTTTGTAGCCATTTATACCTCCATTCTGATTTGATATTTCCCACCCATATTGCATAGGTTTAAATGACTTTACAAGGTACAGAGGCAGTGGAGAATCAGGCCCGATAGGTTCTGAGCACAGTTGTCTTAGCAAGGTGTACAAGAAAATGAACGTGCGAGTAGATAGACATGCTCCCCTCTGATTGCTGTTGCAGCAAAGTGTGAAGTCATCAGGAAATGAGTTTATATTATGAATAGTTACATTTGTAGTGTAAGTTTACTCTGCATATATGTAAAACCAGATCTTTGTATCTTTTGTAATTCCTATACTAACCCTTTTCCCACAAGAACAGTAGAAAGATCTTACCAAGTCTAGCAAAACAAAAGCAAATTGGAAACTGCAGGCTAGATAATTCTGGAAGTAAGATGAACCAAAATGACAGGGACATTTTTGAAACACCGTGGCCTAGATTCTCAGGTGTACCAGAAGTAAAGAAAGAGGTTTAGGACAAGGGAGGTTTAAGCCACTGTTACACTCACTTGACTGAGGGCTGAACAGTATCTAAACATAATTTAGAGCAGCTTGGAGGAGATGCTGGTTTTACACCACCTGGGGATTCCTCTAATCCTGGGGAATTTACAGCTGCCCACCGTACAACAAATATAATGTATTTGCTATATACAGAAATATTAATGGAGGCACCATAAACCTCTTTCTGTTATGGAGATACAGTACCAGTACTTCTAAAAAAGTTAGAAATGGAATGTTACCGTCAAGTTGAATGCTCTACCAGCGATAGCGAAGCAATTCCTAGCTCCAAGCAGCTTGCGTTGTGATGTATTTGTCCTATAATTAAAGTGGGATTTCTTCTCTGGAATAAATTGTTTTTAGAAAATTTTTGATGTCATATGTCATTGTAAGCAATAGATTCAATGAGATGAAATGTGTTCATTTATTTTAATAGCAGTTGTGCCTAGAAGGAGGTGCATGGTAGAATCTGACATCACTGTGCTTGGTGCTGTACAAATGTATGGGAAATAATCCTGCCCCAAAGAGTTTACCGTTTTAGGCCCTGATCCTGGAAACACTTATCATGTGAGTAGTCCCTGGCTGAAAGTGAATAGTAATGAAGTACTACAAATGTATGTAAGCACAAATGTATTCAGGGTCAGAGACTGAGAAGCTAAGTAACTATTGTCTTTTTAAAAAAGAGAGACTTCTTAAACATTTTTCTGTGTTAAATGGAACAGAGAAGAGGAACTTTTTGTTTTCTTATTGGATAATGTGTGAGGCTCCTCAAACGTCAAAATTAAAATTGTCGGCCATATACAGTATTCCCTTAATCGCATGGTGCATATTGGCTATATAAGTACCTATTTAGATAGATAAGCACATGCAGCTGTCACTGATAGTTTATGCTCTTTGTAGTTTAACATTGTGTAGAAGCATTTGAAATCATGTGAGTTATAGCTTAATGTGGAGTGAGTGTAAGTATATTCGCACCATATTTTCATTAGAATTCAAAACTCCTAGTTCTGTCCACAAGAAAATTTAAGAGTGAGATGTAGCGAAGCACCTACAATTGAATCTCAATATACATTTAAAATAATGCTTTTGGTTTTGTTAGAAAGTAAAGTTCAAATCTATATATAAATTCAAATTCCTCAATTTGATCCTAATGACAAAACTCCAGTTGACTTCAATGGAATCAGAATGTCACTCCTGATATACTCTGATGGCTGAGTAGTAGGGAATTGCTTGTATATCAGACTCAGATGTTTGCTTTCGAGGGTTCTACTGTCTTTATCACTTCATCTGTGTCCTTTTTTGATAAATATGCTTATTGGAACTAATCTTCTCTTCCCTCTCCTCCCAAAGAAAACCCAATAAAACCTGTTGGGATATTTCCAGAATTGGAATGCATGCGGTAATAAACTGGCAAAATAAGGAAGGCAGGAGAGCGGCAATACTTGGAAAGAATAATACTGTGTCTGCTGAGAGAAATAAAACATCTTTCACTGGCACTACAGAAGTAGCTAATACAGAGGTTAAGGGCAAAAAGGTGGGCAACAGTTCTTGTTTCTACCTCTAAGACAGTTTGAGAAAGTAGAGTAAGAAATGATTTTACAGATAAGGGAGGCTTGTAAAAAGGCCAAAACATTGGTGACTTTAATTACTTGGTTATTGATTGTGCATAAATGTAATCCCAGTCTAGGGGGATCATGTTTGTCAAGGAAGATACAATAGTGCAGGATTGCTTTTTTCCCTTTTTACAATTTGCTGAATTGCTAATACAAGCAGGGCTGCATGAATCTAATATAGAATAGTGGGAAATATTTTATGTGTAGCTGACAGGACACAGACTGAAATTTGCCCTTGTTCTGTAAACACAGGTAAAGAGATATGAGGCCATTGTAGAGGATTGTGTAGCAATATGCAACAAATTGAAAAAATAAGAGTAAATCAAACTAACCACTAGACAGCACCATTCTGCAAACTGGTACATTAATTAAAGCCTTTACAGTTTTCAAACACAATATTATAGTAATATCAGGTATTAGTAGGAAAGAACTTTTGAAAAAGAGCATTGGGAAAACTATAAATATAAAGAGAGCAAGTTAGTTAAAGGATAATTAAAGAAGAAAATAAATCAATGGCTGAGAAAATTGTTTCACTTGCTTTGGAAAAAAAAGACACTTTAGAGACAATAAAGCCTTTAAACAGACAAACTTAAGTACTTTTAAAAATGGTTCTTAAATGTTTACAGTGAAAGTCTGCTCTTGGTGATATGCACAAGGTTTCTATTGAATGCAGAGAGATTCCCTTCAAGAGCAGAATTGCCACATAACATTTTAGATCTTTGAAGATAAAACTTTTTTGCCACCTAATTTTCTGATTTTTTTCTGTTTAGCAAATATTGATCCTCTGCCTGCATATTACTAATGGCTCTTAAATGGCGATCTGCTTAGTTTTTAACATTTGATGGTGGCAGTTTCAAGTCAAATGAACATGAGGCATATCGCTTGCCCTCTCAAGTTCAAATGACCTAGTGCTATTTATTCCCACCTCAAACAATGGTTTGTAAGGTGTATTCATGGACAGGCTTATTGCTTGTTCATTAAAACCATATACATTGGTGACAGCTGGAGCTTTATTCCATAACCTTTCTTGATCCATACTAACCAAACTTACATTGTGAGTTTAGTAGGGAGACAATATGCTTTATGGTGGTTCTGTATAGTTTGCAGAATCACAGCCTTTGTCAACATGGTTCAAAGTCCAAGAGCCAGTTTGACCCCAGTGCTGCTTCCAGACAGGTGTGTTACATAGTGCCTTTTTACATCTTTTTGTAAAGAGACAGTTTATCTGGATGTGGACTTTGCCATAATAGTCCATAAGAATAAGAACATAAGAATGGCCCCACTGGGTCAGACCAAGGGTCCATCTAGCCCAGTATCCTGTCTTCCAACAGTGGCCAGTGCCAGGCGCCCCATAGGGAATGAAGAACAGGTAATCATCAAGTGATCCATCCCCTGCCGCTCATTCCCAGCTTCTGGCAGGGCCGCCCAGAGGATTCAAGGGGCCTGGGGTCTTTGGCGGCGGGGGCCCCCTGCTTTGGCGGTAATTCGGCAGTGGTCCTTCCGCTCCAGGACCCGCTGCCGAAGTGCCCTGAAGACCCGCGGCGGAGGCCCCCCACTGCCGAATTACCGCTGAAGCAGGACCCGCTGCCGAAGAGCTGGGCCTTTGGTGGTAATTCGGTGGCAGGGGGTTCTTCCGCCCCGGAGCGGAAGGACCCCCCGCTGTCGAAGACCTGGAGTGGAAGAAGCTCCGGGGGCCCGGGCCCCGCGAGAGTTTGCCGGGGCCCCTGGAGCGAATGAAGGACCCCGCTCTAGGGGCCCTGAAAAACTCTTATGGGGGCCCCTCCGGGGCCCGGGGAAAATTGCCCCACTTGCTGCCCACCCCCCCCGGCGGCCCTGGCTTCTGGCAAACGGAGGCTAGGGACACCATTATGTAGCCTCAAGCCTGGATTACTACAATGTGCTCTACTTGTGGCTAATGTCTAACAGGTGTTTGTATCAGCCAGTGCAGAATGCAGTGGATTCTTTGAGTGGGGTCAGCTGGTTTGAGTACAAAGCAGCAAGTGTTCTGTGCTCTGCACTGGGTAGGTACCTATTGATTTCTAAATGTCATTCAAGGTGTTAGTCATTATCTCTAAAATCATGTTGCTAGGATTGCCTCTCCACTTATACCTTGAAATAGACTCATGAGGCCTCCGCTCCCCAACATGCTATAAAAACTCCACAGCCCTAACAACTGTTTTCCTGCACATAAAAGCCAGGGCTGGTGTTAGAGGGTAGCAAGCAGGATGATGGCCCAGGGACCCTGCAAAGCTAAGTTGTTCGGGCTTCGGCTTCAGCCCCAGGTCGCAGGGTTGTTTTTGGTTCACATACAGTATTAATTGGGAGTGGGGTATTTTTTTTCTTAGTAAGTAGGGATACCACTGTATATGTTTGAGTATTTTATTGATGCAAAGTGCTCAGGTGTCTCAGTGATGGACTTCAGCAGTTTCTAAAATAAATATAGTGTAGATTCCCACTTTGCAGCAACATCCTAAATCAATTTCTTTTGTGCAAGCTTTTCTTATAATTTAAATAAGATGTTCGAAGCCTTGGAAGAATGAATAACATTTTTGACAATTCAAATTTCATCCTCTTCCTCCTGCCTTTTACCATCTAGAAATCTATGACCTGAGACAATGCATAGAATAGTTCATGTGTGTCAACCAATCATCATAAGTGCTTTAAAATGCTTAGCCCCATTGTTACTCATTTTGCTGTGGGTTCTCAGACCCTGCAATAAAACCATTTCTTGTATTTGTTGTTATTCAGTGCTCTTCCAACAGAGTGAATGGAGTACTGAGCTTTTGTAGATACTTTAAGGCACACAGTTTCATATGCTTGTAGTAGGTGAATTCAAAGAAAGCCAATAAACCACGAAAAAATATAACCCTGCGTATAATTGCATATATTCTACAGTACAATTGTAATTGTAGCTGTCTGTACCACTCCCTCCCTCTCCCCCTGCTCCTTGAGTGTCCTGCTCAGAGATTCTCGAAAGATCTGACATATTTTAGATACTTCACTTTGTTCTTCTTAATGTATCCATTGAGCAGCCCTTATGATCCAGTTAACTAAATGGAATCATGACCCCAGACCTTTGTTTAAATTTAGATTAGAGGGAAGATTTTGCTCACAGTTCCACAGCTGTAATCCGGACCTACTCCATTGAAGTCAGTAGAATTAATCTGTATTTACAGCAGTCAGGCCCATAATATTTACCAAAGCATAAGCTAAATTTGAGACCACTTTTGAGTCAGTGCTAATAATGGACTGAATGTTGCAAATACTTACAACTGGGCCTCATGTTCACTATTATTTGTGATCCCTTTGATACCAAATTAACATGATTGTGAAACCAGTATTTTGAGCAATTTATTTATGGTAAATAACTACACTTATAATAGGACACAAAGGTAAAAGCCTCTATATTTTATGAAGAAAATGAGTTTATTAAAAGCAAAATAAACAGGAAATAAAAAAAAACCACCCTAAGATTAAACTGTATTCCCTAATAATGGAATATATTTTTGAACACATTAATTATTTAAATTCAAGTAATAAAGTCCATATCCTACAAGATTCAGAGCCAGATTCTAGACCCTGTATAAGATCTCTTTGGCATAAAGGGATTTACAGAGGCACATGGGGGTGATCCCAGTGCATAAGGTAGGAATGGGGTGCGTTGGGTTGAAAAGGGATATGGATGGCACACACAGCATTCCACGTGATCCTCAACTGATGGACTGGCCTACTCCACCCTATGTAAATTAAAGCAGACTGCTCTAATTTAATGTTTGGGGCTATTTTGGCCCCCAGTGGCCCCAGAATTTAGTGTGTGGAAAGGCATCTTAGAATAGAATCATCTTGGACCCTCCCAGTCTTCTTAGTTGTGTTCAGCATAGCTGAGAATCTAGCATATGTTCTTTCATTCTTGTCATTCTCTAGGCTGGGACAAGTTTCCAAAAACCAGGTTCCTGCCAGTCAGTTAATTACACCAGAAAGTGAACTGAAGCTTCTACAAGTATGAAGAAAAACCCAACATGTTTCCAAAACAGAACAACAAAACCCCTATACAGAACAGGTTCTTCTGAAAAAATACAGTTTTTCACATTAAGCCAGTGTCTCTGGCGACAAAATCAATAGGCGGTGATGAATGTTTTTCAATATTTCTTTGGAATTGCATATAGCGTGGAATAATATAGGTAAACTATGCCAAACCAAAGTTTACAATCTGTACCCATAAAGAGGATACAGCCCAGTGCAGAGCTAACACACAGTGATGACAATATATTTTTTGGCATGCACTTTTAGCTGTCTTTGTAGATAGGATCACATAAAAATGTAAAAACTGACTGCAGTTTGGGTAAGATACTTTGTCTTTAGACTGAGGGGCTGTGCCAAGGCATAATTGTCACACGTCAAGGTTCCAGATACAAGAGTGGATACACTGAATAGTTTTTCTAAGTGAATCGTAGTGTGGATTTCGCACCCAGAGATTTTTGCCTTGAATCTGTTCCACAGGAAGTGTTTTAAATACATTACAGATGGCACACCAAAGATCAAGCTTTCAGACAGAGGAAGCACTCTGCAAAAATGGGTTGACCTTTCTTTGGATGCCTTTGGGACCATTGCTGGGAAAGGATACATCACTCTCATTAAGATTCCTGCTGACAGTTGATATACCAGGTGGTCCTTCATAACACTAGTGTAGGGTCTTGTACCCGGAGTTTTTAGAAGCTTTTATTTAGGTGGAAATAATGATTGTGTGATATATTTAGTTATAATGAAATACTGCACTGTATGGTTTTAGTGTTTCTTTACTACCACGTTGTGTTTCTTGAGTACACTTCAATGAGGAGGGGTGGGGGGGGCTGTCATCGCCATACTCAGCATCACTCTGAAAAAGTGCATCCACATTAATAAGATCAGAAGATTTTGCAAAAGGAACTTAAAAACTATAACTGCAATATCTTCCACACTCTACTAGGTGGTATATGAGCTTTGCAAACAGAGCACTGTACTCACCAATTGGAGCACTGGATTGTATTTTATTTTCTAGCTGTATGTGTTTTCCAAGCTGCCATTGCTCTTATCACTAATGCTAGTTCCTCTTAATACATGCACAAATATAACTACAGTTCAATATTAAAGCCTACTATGGACCCTGTTAGAACAAAATGGCCTAATTTCCCCCTGGCCTCTCCCACTCCTCTATGCTGACTCAATTCCATTTCTGCTACAGAATGAAAAGTGTTGCTAAATACAGTGTATCAATTATAGGATACAAATAACATTGGAAATGCCATACTGCATTAAGTCCCTGGTCCAATAATTGTTAATGTATGCTGCCTCGGCGGTTATGAAGCCCTCCATAACAGACAATGATAGAATAACATCCCCATGTTTCTTCCTCCAGAATTCTTGGCCCCCAGACTGCGCCAGTACCCATATCTCCTCTAAACTATTATCTCTAGAACACTTACCGTATATACTTGATCGTAAACCGGTTCATTTATAAGCCAACCCCCCCGCAAGATGGATACGTAAAAATGGAAAATTTTATGACCCGTTCATAAGCCGACCCTATAATTCAGGGACCAGCAAACTTTGGCTCCCGGGACATCAGGATAAGCCGCTGGCGGCCAAATTGGTTTGTTTACCTCGAGCGTCCGCAGGCACGGAGGTAAACCTAAGTAAACAAAGTGTCCCGGCCTGCCAGCTGCTTACCCTGATGGGCCGGGACAGCAACCAGTGGGGAAATTTTCTGGGGGGGAGAAGCTGGGGGTTAGGGGAGTAACCCCTGTGACCACCCCCCACATGACTCCTAGCCCGGGACTCCCACACTCTCCCTTTCCCATCCCTTCCCACCTTAGCTGAGGAGGATGTCTCTGGCTTGGCTGGAGCTGCTCCGGCAGGCTTGGCAGTGTGGCCGCAGCCTGCTCTGGCGGGCCAGACTGGGCGGCGCAGCCGCAGCATGTTCCAGCGGACTGGGCCGGGTTGCATGGCCGCAGTGTGCTCCGGTGGGCCAGGTGGCACGGCCACAGCCTGCTCTGGGGGGTGGGGCCGAGCGGCCCAGCTGCAGCCTAACAGCCCTAGAGCTGCAGCTGCTTTGGAAGCTGGGGAGAGAGCAGCATGGCCCGAAGCGGATAGATTCTGCCCCCCCTCTTCCCTTCTGGCTCTGCTGGCTGTGCTGCCTCTCCTTGCCCCCTCTGTTGTGGGTGGGGCTGTGTCCCACCTCTCCCTTTCTATACCTGTTCATAAGCTGACCCCCTTCTCTGGTGCTTCCCTTTTTTACTAAAAAAAATTTGGCTTATGAATGAGTATATACGGTCCCCCCCCCTTTTTTTTAAAAGTCTCTGTAGCCAATATAACTGTGGTGAAAACCTTTGAAAATGTGAACTGGTGTGTAACTGATGTAGACGACTGCCTGAATTTGCAGACAACCTGAAACAATAGTTCTGAGAAATATGAAGTTCACCTTTCATCTTTTACCCCCAAATGGGACTACTCAACTGTTTAAGATTAGGCATGTGATTAAGTACTTTGCTGGAGCGGGACCTTAAATTCTTTATTTTTTTTAAAAAAATTACTGTATAAATTTCAGTCTATAACATCCATGTTTACCATATATGACTAGAGAAGGTTTGGGCCCAACTTCCGCTTTCACTTACACCATTGTAAATTTGGTGTAACTCCACTAGGTTATTCCCATTTTACATCCCTGTAAGTGAGAGAAAATTTTAGCCTTTTTATATTAGTCGGGCATAATATTTACCCTGTCCATGCCCCACATCAATTTTATTTTTGCATCTGTACCCAACTACATAGATGCTTTATACTGGAAAAATCTTATTAAACAACATAACCTTTCATATTAAAAATACCATCTGATCCTTGTCAAGTAGAATTTTGTTCTCTTATTTGGCATTAGGAATGGGTAGCTAAAGAAAATTTACTTTGACATATTCAGCAACTATATTGAAACTGCTCAAATGGTTTCTCACAGGAAATAATATATTTCTCCTGAAATCATTAAAATGAAATTCTTTACTTGTCTTGAGATCTTTGAAGTAATGGAAAGGCAGACTTGTGTAATTCTGTGCCTGTTAGGCATATCTGCATGCTGACCTGCCTTCTAGGCAGACCTGAATAAGTTGCCTGCCTGAAAGGTGATATACAAAGGCTTATAACTTACTTTCCAGGCAGACATGAACAGGTACCTGTCTAGGAGACATCCCCTTGTTGATGACCTGCCTCCAAGGCAGATCTGTCTAGTTATCTTCCTGTCTTTGAAACAGCTCCACACAGAGTTATGTTCTTGGCAGACTGAACTGTTAGCTGCCTGGGAGGTATTTTGCTTGATAAGATGCCTACTAGGCAATCCTAAACAATTATTTTACCCAAAATGTACCAACTTTCTGAAAGGCAGCACCTACAGTTTGGATTTGTAGATTGTATTTTTACAGTTATGTCTGATTGCTGTGTGATTTTTCACTGTTAAAATGTAAATGGGTTTTTTTGGCGGGGGAATTATGTTCATAATAATATAAAGAAATCTATCATGATTATGCTGCTATAACACATAACTCATGCATGTGTATACACATTTCTATATCAATAACATATCCACTGAACTCATTTTTTTTAAAATGATTTTATTTTAAAATATTGTAGTATGTTGAAGGGGAAAAAGGGAAAATGAGCACCGTATTTCTTAAATACAGCAGAGGGTTTTAAAAACTTCATCCAGAGATTGTATTGTGAAACAAATCTCCAAAAATGTATAAAGTATTGCATACTCCACAAGCTTATTTGTAAACAAATAAATGCTATAGCCCGAGCTCTTATTCAGTAAAGAGCTTTCATTTACCAGAAGAAGGAGAAGCAGAGCAGCCATTGGTAAGCAGCAAAATACAATTTTGTTCCCCTCCTGTTCTTTTGGCAGAACCAACTTGCAGTCCACAAGTTAGGATCAGAGGAATAATGTACTGATCATCAAGATCATCCTCCTGCAGCGGTAGATTGAAGGCATCTGATAGAGGATGCATTGGATATTTACAGTATTTCTAAATTTGGGACCTATTATCTCATTAATTTGCTAAGTGAGGAGAAACAAGATTGATGTCAATGTAGTTAATACCCATGTAATCAGTGAGTTCAGAAGCAGGCCCTTGTTCTTAGCTCTAGTTATGTTTTTTGATATACTCAAGGCCTGTTTGGAGGGAGGTTTCTCTTTTTGTAGGCAAGCTAATGTTTGATACAGTATGACAAATGTCACCTGGGAAATATTTTGATGTAAGTGAGGGTAGTTTAGTACAAGAGACTGCTGTCTACCCATGGATGCCCAGTGCTCCAATTATTCTATTCTCTGTTCTAGTCAGATTCTTATAATGCCCCATCACCATAGCCCCTGAACACCTTCCAGCAGTGCGTTAAGCAACATGACTAACACCTGTCACATATGCTTTGTTCTCCTCATCCTCTCCCTAATGTGCACGGGGTCATGTTTTTGCTTTGGCAGGGTTTTTTAAACTGTTTTTCTTTAGTGTATATGCGGCTCTGTGTTTGTTAGAGGAGGCAAATTAGAAGAAATGCACCTTGCACTTAGTGGAAGGTAGTGAGGATTGCAATGTTCTTTAGCTCCTGTTGGAGTTTGTTCCACAGTCTAGGACCCATCCCCAAGAGAGCTCTGCCTTCCGCACAGACAAGCTTCACCCTTATTGTAGAGAGTTACACTGCACCTGAGGAGTAGAAATTAGAAAAATAAAATGATGTGTCATGCAAGAATGGAAGAATGCTCCATTTTTCCCTCCGATCGCCTTCCCTCACTTTCTTTCTCTCCAATTTTTATTCCAGCATGTTTTGACTAATGATTACAGCTGAGGAAATTACAATCTGCTCATGGATGCTGCTGTACAAACAGAAAGAGGCCAAATTTGCTAGATAAATTATTCATTGTGAATTAATTCCTTGGGGCAGGACCCATGCTTAGTGCCATGGAGGCCTGATGGTGATGGAGCCTCTGGGTGCTGCCGCAAAAGGAGTAATTCACTCAGCTCTAGAGTTGACAAACTTCCCAGTTTTAAATTGCCACAAATGGCAAAGTCATTTTCTTCTGAATAAATTTTAGTTACTGTCATGTTGATGGAGCTAAATGGCATGGCATACTCAAGGGACAATGTGGGGTTTGTGCTGGCAGAGAGCAAATACAAAGTTATAATTTCTAATATTAAAATTTAATGAAACTCTATTTAAAATACATTGAAGTAATTTAAGTGGACTCCTAGTCCAATTATTGGAAATAACCACACTTACCCTCTTCTCAGACATGTGGAGAGGATTAATTCACATTTGTAAGCCACACTGAGACCCTTGGATCTCAGCGGGCACTTGAGAAGAACAAAGAACTAGAAGAGATTGGCAAACTGGGGTAGTTTTTTATTTACAAAACTGAAACCAGGATTGTTTGAATCCAGGTCCTACTTTATTCAAAACCCATATGCTTTGGGATTCTAATAAAACGCCCTGGTTTAGCCTGTCTCTCTCTTACACGCAGTATATTAATTCAAAAAATAAAACTTGGTGAGTAATGTGCCCACATACAGTTTAATCATTTCAGATAATTTGCTAAGGGACTGGGGAAACAAGTTAAAAAAAATTAGAGGAACTGTAGTAGCTTCATGTTTTTTTTATAAGAATTTTGTGCTTTTTGACTCGGTGTCCCATTCTAATCTCAGATATGTGGTGCTCGCCACATGTATCTCAGAAAATCCTCTTATATGGTACTTGTGCATGCATGCACAGTGGAGGCTATTTTGAGATGCAACATGCATGCAAGATAAGAATCTGCTCCTTAATGCATGTGCACGGAAGGAAAGAATCATTTGTCACATTTTCAAAATTAGTCTGCATTAGAGATGGGACAGAACCAGAAACTTTCTTCTGAACCTTAAACTTTGGTAATTTGAACAAAATGAAACAAGGACCTAAGCTCCCCCTAGGTCTTTTGTTTTGATTTTGTAACACTAAACCCAACTGACAAGATTTTGTGAAAAACAATACCAAAACTCCTCACCTTTACTCGGTATAAGTTACAAAATATATACATACACAATAGACCATGATCTGCAAGGTACAGTAAAAATGAGTTTAACCACCAACTGAGAGTGAGGCAAAGATAGGATAAAGCTACATTACTTCTCCCTGATCCTGGGCTGATTGGGGGACAATGATGCCTTTGTGCCGGCTCAGGATTCACCCAGGCTTGGGGAATCTTCCTCAGCCACTTTAGAGCAGTTTCAGGGTTCCATTTCAGGGACTGAGCACTTGGCCCAAGATCTATTCCATGCGTACCCTAAATTGTATTTACATCCATAGTTCTACATTGGGCCTGGATGGAGAATATTTGCAGAATGTCCATTTGTTCAGGGTCCTGCTGTTACAAAGGGGAATAAGGGCGGCAAAGCATGTTTAGGGATGAGCTGCACCTATCTCTATGGGCACTTCTTTCAAGTGACAGTCCTATACCTGCACATCTCCCAGAATGGAACCCCATGGTTCACCCCACTTTTAGACTAGATCACCAGGCAACAGCATCCCCAGTTTTCCAACTGTATTTGTCTCCAGCAGGTCCAACTGGGTTTGGACTCTTCTCTCTGGGAGTTGAGACCTGCTGATAAATGTAGTGAGGGAGAACAGCTTATTCAAAATAGAGTATGACTTATTTCTCCCTAGGAACTTCACAAGCAAAAAGATGTGTGTTAAAAATAATAAGTGTAAATGCATCGTCTCATCTTAACCTTATTCTTTCCTTGCCAGTTTAGGGGGTTCCACTTGTCCCAGTCACCCCTTCTGAGTTTTAGGTTCAGCCTAAATCTCTGCAAACCCACACACTCCAGGCATGTCTATATGGCGAGTTAGTGTGCAGCAAGCTAGGGTGGGAATCTGCAGTGCACCAGCCTGCTGCGCACTAAGTTGCCTTATGGAGCCTGCTGCTGCACACTAAAAGCTCCATAGAGCACTTGGATCTACTGCTGTTTCCAAGCAGAGTAGGTCAAAGCACACTATGGACTTTCTAGTGCACAATAGGGTCCACAGGGCCTGTCAGTTTACAGCAGGCTCGTGTGCTGTAGATTCACACCTGTGCAGTAAAAACCTGTCTGAATCTGTCCGAGTTCACAGGCATTTTCACTTTTATCCATTGCAAAGATCCTCTGTCTGCCCTGCTTCTCTGAATGTGATCCAAACTTAATTATGCCTCCTCACCACTGTCTCAGGGTTGGATTTCAAAGCAGTAAGCTATCTGCTTTGTCCTTTAATTTCTGGTGAGTATGTGGTGATAGCCCGCTCTTCCTGTCAATGAGCCAGTCTGCTGGAATTTACCCCGGGCGATCACATAATCCCCAACACAATAGCAAATAAACATGGACCTGTAATTTTAACAAAAATAATCCCGGTATCCCCTGTGTTCATCATGGCATGCAAGAATTCTCCCCTTCCACTTGATGCCCTGAGCAAGTGTCCCTCTCAAATGCATTCCCTGCTTTCTTGGAACTGCAAGGACTACTCCCTCGAGGCATACCCAGGAATGCATTTTTCCCTGGAAATGCCTGTTGTCTCAAAGGGGGAAGACTATCGTCCTTGCCCTCTCTGTACTTACCCACAGACAGGGGAGCTCAGGGAAAAGAGGTGCCCCCAGTATGGCCAGTGGCTCAATGTCAAAATTTGGCCTTAAGCTAATTACTTCGGCTAAACTATTTCTCAGAATAGACCCTGCTTCCATGCCAGACCCATAACACTGCCAGATCACTATCTTGGAGATTTTCAGACCTGCCCAGGGCATTTGGACATCCAGCTCCCATGAGGAAGCCAAAACCCTAAAGCAGCTTTGAAAATCTCAGTTGTGGTATTTTACCTAACAGATGCTGGTTAGAGACTCTGCAGCAGGGTGTGAAAACACACCCTCTCCAGCGCTGCAAATTGCGACGCTGCAAAGCGCCAGTGTGGTCAAAGCCCCAGCGCTGGGAGCGTGGCGCCCAGCGCTGTCCGTTATTCCCCACAGGGAGGTGGAGTACGGACAGCGCTCTGGCGCTTTGACTACACTTAGTGCTTCAAAGCGCTGCCGTGGCAGCGCTAGCGCGGCAGCGCTTTGAAGTGCTAAGTGTAGCCACAGCCAGAGGGCTGAATTCCGTTACAACTGGGCAACTCCAAGTGGGGTTGGTAGGTGTAACTCAGAGGAAAATTTTGACTCAAATTCAGCCTGATTCCTGGAGTATAAATATTAAAAATTATCTGTCTTCTCAGTTGGTCGGGAGCATTTCTCCTAAGGAAATGCTCATCATTTCCAGAAGGATTAGGGCTTATTTTACTTTTTTAAAATATGGATAAGTTTTAGAAAAATATTGGCTGCATGTGGTGGCTCTCTGGTGGGGGGTGGGGGGAGTTGTGGGGCAAAAATAGTCTTTCAACTGATCACATTAGAATAGTATGTTCCATATAGCTGTAAAAATATATATTCCACAAGATGGCAGTAAGTTCCTGCTCTTAAAAATGTGTTTAACTTTACTTTAACCTTGTTCTAAGTAGTGTTTCATCAGTAAAATTTCTTCTGAACAAAGATTGTTTTCCCTCAAAAGCTGAACTATGCAGATAGATTTAAAAAAGAAAACAATAAAAAACAAAGAACCGTAAAAATGGTGGACTAAACTTTAGTTTTAAAAGCAGTAACTTTAACTGATATTTTCTTAGTTCATTCTGACATACTGCAAGTATTTCAGGTGTTATGCAGGGTGTTATTTGAAATTTCATGCAGTCATCAAGAACTAGTTGGCTGATTATTTTCAAAGATTCAGAAAAGAAGGAATGGACAATTAAAGTCAGTAAGTCTGTTCTATCCTAACTCTTTTTTTCCTGTTTCTTCCGCCTTCTATCTTTTTCACTCCAGAAATCTCTAAGTGGTACAGTCAACTACTGATTGAGACCAAGGGAAAGATATAAAAGTGATTTTTTTTTCTTTTGTGCTATCAGCTCAAGAACACCTGGAATGTTTGTAATTAGATTGTTTTATAAATATTACATTACAGGACCATAAACATTTTAAAAAAATCAGTTTGTAGAGACTTGTTTGTAAGAAGTATGTTTATAATTCCCCCCTGAGAGTCTTTGAAGCTAATCTGGGAATAAATTAGAGGAAGGATAAACTATTTTACATCTCTCTGCAGTCAGAGTTTTCCAGTAGTTAATGTTACATTTAAATGGGTAGTGATATAAATGATTTTCTAATAACTTGTCATCCAAGATGTTTTGTAATTTTTTAAAAATTGCATTTTAATGTCATCTCTGCTGTCTTGTACAAGTCTTGTTTATAAAAGGAAAAATGAAGGGAGGAAAAAAAACCCTCTTCAAAAACACTTTCTAGAAGCTTGGCAGCTAGGTAAAATCTTATTACTTTACCTTGCAGACACGGCTTTGGATTCAGAAGGGAATGAATGCATAAAGACAGGCTGCATGGCGAGTTTTTAAAGTATGGAGTGGTACTGTTGATATCTATGAAAGTGATGACTCCTGCCCTGTTGTTTAGTTCTGCACACAACTGAGTAGGACATTTTTCTTGATTTCCACAATGAATTCCAGTCAGGCATAGACTAAAAGCACCATTCATTTAGATTAAAGATCCAGAAACTATCATGTTTGCAAGCATTTGTCACAGTTTAAGTAGCAGTGCATAAATGTCTTGCTGTTGGTATACAATTTAATGCCTGCTGACAACAGCTCAATTTTTAAAGTTTCTTCCACATCATTTTTTTTTTATTGTTTACATTGTTTTATAACCAGGCTACTAAAGTGTATGTAGAACTCTGCTGCTCCATCAGGGTGGCACCTTCTTTAACATATAGCAAAGTGGTGAGTCAGTGGGGCTGTCACAAGAAGGTTTGCCATTGGGCTGTAGAGCCTGGGGCCAAGCCAGTCCTGATTACAGAATGGGCCCCTCCTGCAGGGAATCAGACAAGAGTAGAAGGTGGCTGCAGTAAAGGGAAGCCTTAGAGGCTGCGGTAGGGATATTGCTCCAGCTAGGAGGAGTTGGGAGAAGCCTACTAAGGCAGGAAGGACTCTGACTAAACCAGGGGAATTTGGGTTGTCCCTGCCTGGACAGAAGATTTTTATGTTTAATTATGAACTGAGTTAGTAAATCAGATCCTAAGGAGGGTGATTGTAATTGGGCTGGAAAAACCTTGTGTGGAGTTTATTTGGAGATCCAAGAAGGGAAACTTGAGGTGAGGGGCTGCATGCAGGGCTGCTCTGAGGCTACCAGGGAGTGTTGTGAGGTGATCAGTCATCTACACGGGTTCATCTACAAGATGAGTTCATACTCAAAACCACTTAAATGATTCTCTTAATTTGTGATGACTCACCATGTTGTACTTTGGATGAGCATTGAACATGTGCAGTGAAAGACCCAGGGATTTTTCTTTGTAGTGTTCTCTGTCAATATCCAAGTTGTGTGACTAGTTTAAGGCATGAGAAAGGCATAAAGCCCGTTAAAGTAACTCTGTGTTAGCATCACCTGCTCCTATTAAGCAATATAGGCTTTTATGAGAATTTACCTTAAAATAAGTATGCCAATATGCGCACAACTCTGCTGATAGTCAAAAGCATTAGTTGCAGTATCCTTCTAGACCAGCGGTTCTCAACCAGAGTTCAGGACCCCCTGGCGGACCACAAGCAGGTTTCAGGGGATCCGCCAAAATAAACCAGACAGCAGGACCAGCATTAGACTCGCTGGGTCTCAGGGCAGAAGACTGATGCCCAAACTCTGCCATCCAGGGCTGAAGCCAAAGCCTGAGCAACTTAGCTTCATGGGGCCCCGGGCAATTGCCCTGCTTGCTGCCCCCTAATGCCAGCCCTGGCTTTTAATCTACTGGATATGCATGTTGTGGTACAGGCAGGCCGTGGAGTTTTTATAGCATGTTGGGGAAAGGTGGGGCTCAGAAAGAAAAAGGTTGAGAACTCCTGCCCTAGACCCAACCTCAACTACCAACGGGGGAATTTTTGTGGCCACTCAGTGGATATTGTCCAATCCTCGAAAGAGTGGTGTAATAGGCATAGGAAGGAGGAATTGTCTTTTGGGGCTGGAGAAGCCTGGAGATGAACTGATGGGATTGGAAGTCTGCCTTAGGGGGGAAATATTGGTGCATCTGGATCTGACCCTTGAAGACCAGGACTAACAGGCTTTTCCAGAGCTGTCTATGGGATTCAATTCACAACTGTGCAGAGTATAGCTTTCTTTAGTCAATGCTACCAGTCCTCTTCCATAGCCAGTAAATGCAGCCAATTCTTCTCACTACACAATAAAAGGAGAATGTATTTGAATAAACATCACACCCACAAAGTTCAAGCAAAGTTTCAAGCTTATGAAAACAGAATCCGTCCCATGTGACACGTTTAAACTGTGCCACTGCGAGAAAGCACAATAGTTTATCAAGGCCTCCATGAAGTGCCTTCCCATGAGTGAACAGCAGTTTAGTAGAAATGTAGTGCGAATAAATAGTGGCATCAGATAGATGAATAGCAGTGACAGAAAGAACAGAGGTGAGATTGGAATTTGGTAGCAGGTGCTGGGAACTTGACAGCAAAAAGACCAACAAGAGGGGGAGTTACTGTATGTAAATCCCTTATCTGCAGTGCTTTATAACATTGCTACAGTAATTAATGTCCAGGATGAAATATTATCTAAAAATCCTGAAAATGGAAAGTGAATGTTATATTTGACTTCTGCTTTCACACATTCCGAAGTGAATATATCAGAAGAGAACTAATTGTATTCTGAAGTTTAAAAAAATACCTATGCTGTACACCATCTGTTACACATTGCTGATAGAGTAATTATTTCTAAGTTTCCCTTTATTTGGTTTTTTGACCCTCTGTTTTGTTGTAAGCGTGATTGCAATATAATTTATTTGAATTGGAACATAAAAAAGTTCCAGAAATGTGGCATTGTTTTGCTTCAGTAAACTTGTGTTGTAAATATTGTCAAAATCTAGCAGGGAGGTGATATTCTGAAAATATTCCATAACAATCCTGAATTACATTCCCAAAAATGGGGGAAGGGGGGGGGCGGGGAAAGTTAGGGCTAGATTCACAAAAGGATGTGCCTAAAATGGCAGTTGGGCACCTAAATCCCAGAACTTGGCCCTGCTGGGATTCCCAAAGCATCTGCTCAGCTGCCACCAAATCCTGTAGATGACAAAACTCACTCGGTGTCCAAATTTTTGCACTAAAAGTTTCCTGGGCACCTGTTTCTGCTTCTGCATGTATACACTGCTGCTCACTCTAGGAATCCAGACTCCTAAGCCCCAGGGTGATGCACAAACTGGGAGAAGATGGGAGTTCCTCCACCTATCTCACCTGCAGGGCCCAGTATGGTAAGCATGCTCAGACCTTACCTACCAGATCTGGCGCCTATAGATGGGCTTGCACAAAACAGCCAGGGGGAAGTTCTTCCTCGTGACTTTTAGCCCCATGGTTAGGGCACTCAGCTGGGATGTGGGAGTTGTCTGGTTCAAGTGCACTCTGTCTGATGAGAAGAAGGGATTTGAACAGAGATTTGCCACCTCTCAGGTGAGTGCTCTAGCCACCTGATTATGGAATATTCTGATGTGGGGCCCCCTCAATCTCTCCTGTTGAAGTTTATTCCACTGTGGATAAATAATGAAATAATTGTTGGGCCAGAGAGAGAGAGCGTGAGAATTACTCTGTAGCTTGGTGGTTGGAGCACTCATCTGGGAGACCCAGGATCCTGTCTCCCTGCTCCAATGACTTTTAAAAACTATTTATCCACAGTGTAACAGCTTCAACATGAGAGACTGGGGGAGCCCTGCATGAAAGTACCCCGGTGTTCAGTGTTTAGGGCACTCGCCTGAGAAGTGGTAGATCCCTGTTTAAATCCCTTCTCTCCCTCAGATGGAGAGGGGAGACATGAACTCTCCCACATCCAAGGTAAGTGTCTAAGTATGGGGCTAAAACTTATGAGGGAGCTGCTATTCCTTCTCCAGCAAAAAAAGCCTCGGCACCTAACCCCAAAGAAGGGTCTGGAGCTGAGAATCTCAAGCAGAAGAAGGCACCTCCCTGCACCCCAGAATTAGACACCTATCTCTAGGAGAGGAGCAATGCTTAGGACGCAACCCTCGCCTTGGCATTTCCAATTGCTAAGGAGCTGATTAGCAGCCTGACTCTTGTGAATCTCATTCTGAGGTGCCTGTCTCTCCCCATTCATTGCACAGGCACCAGACTCCGGCTTTGTGATTCTAGGTGCCTAGAAATTGGGTGTGGTGACACTCAGCATTCCTTTGTGAATCTAGACCTTAATATTTTATTCAGGGACAATGGAGAACATTAATTGCTATTTTTTTAAAAGAAAATCTTGTCCTTCTTTCAAAAACTTAAAGTTTGTTTCAAACTGAAACTGTGATTCCTTCCAAGGTCACTTTACATCTAAACTTGCTAATATGAAAGATGCTGGAAGTTAATTTAATATTCCAATATAGTACTTTTTAAAAATCATCTAACACGTATATTGTAAGTATGACCACAGCTCTTTCAAATGAAAGTCAAGATCATTTGATGGCCTTTTTGTTAAATCTGATTGCATGTACTTTAGAAATAACAGTGATGTAGACCTTCTTTCCTGTTCATGTGAGCTGCAGAAGATGCTACCTAGCCTAGCACACAATGTTGTCCTGCATTGCACTGCCCCTGATGATAAAGGGAACAGTTTCAGGTGAAGTCAAGAGAAATTCTGGGACAGGCAGGGAAATAGCATCCCCCCCAATAAATGATTTGTAATTTATCCATAGACATATGCAGTATTTTTTTCCTTAACAAGTGTAGCCAACTATTGAAGTGGAAGGGTCTGGCCCTTGACCTCACATCACGGTTAGTCTACCACTGTGATTTCTCAGTAAATAGCTAACCGTGCCTATAAGATTAAGTGACAAATTCACATCAGCACCCAAAGCGCTCTAATCAATACCACTAATCCATCAAAGATTACAACAAGGAATCACTTGTGTTTCTGTCCTTTCATTCTGGGATTAAATGTAGACTGAAGTGGAAAAGAAACCTCAAAAAAAATATCCTAGGACAAGAAAACTACCCTTTAACATTTTAAAAATACTCTGGAAAGAATCATACATTGGTGCATCTGCTGGTGTAAATAAGATTTCCTTCCAAAAGCAACTGAAATATAACAAAACTTCTGCCAAATTGAAGAAATGTAAGAGATGCATAAAAAGAAAATTTAACATAGAGGAAGCCACCCAGACAACTTCAAAAACAACAGGTTCAGCTCACCTTAATCTGAGAACAGTTAATTTGCCAAAATGGCAGCTGCTCTTGAAACTGGAGGATAACAGCTAAATTAAAGTAAAGGGAAATGGCTCTTCAGAGTATTGGGCTTTATTAAAAGTCAATTAAAGTCAATGGGAGTCTTTCCACTGACCACAATGGGATCTGGATTTGGTCCTTAATGCAGCAAGTTGGAGATTTTCAGCCCAGTCTTATGACGTATGGCTCCCAGTGGCAACAGTTTATGGACTGTCGGCCTGATCCTGCAAGCACCAACACATATGAATCGTCCCATGGAAGCCAACAGGACTTCCCTTGTGCATAAGAGTTTGTGGGATCAGGGCCTGTATTGATAAGACCTGAGAATGCTATTAACGTAATGTTTATATTCTAAATAACACTGACCATTAGTACATGAGACCTGTTAAACAATGTTGATACGTACTTTCCTGGATACTGAATGAAAGGTGTTCATTGGATTTTTGGTGTTTGTTTTGGGTTTTTTTATTTGTGTGTGTGTTCCTCTTTTTCCTATGTCCTGTTATACTATTTGGTATTTTTTTTTATTATTTAAAAAATAGTAAGAAAAACATAACTTTCTACAAAATAAAAATGTTAACAAAAATAGATGAGTCTTTCCATTGACTTCTGTTGTCATTGGAACAAGGCCATAGGGAGCTGGTACCTTCCTTTACTACGAAATATAGCTCTCTAAGGAAAGCTACAATCATTTACTTTAACTCTAAGGCTGTTTGAGACTTGTTTTCTTGGCTGCAGAAGGTGTCAGTACTAATGCAGACAGGGATGAAATTTGAAGAAATTATAAGTAGTGTCAACTTGCTTTCTGGTTATTTACTTAATGCCTGTTTCTTTAGAATTTCATTTTATTATTATCAACATTTTCCTCTAATCATCACTACTGTAGCATAATTTCAACAGTGAAAACTAATTTCATGTAAATGTTGTTGTTGTTGTTCTGTTCCATCAGTGATGAAATTTTCATCCAGTCACTCCCCCTTTCCTATCCATTAGGTTATCTTCTCTTTACAGCTAATTTTCTGGACTTTCACACCCACATCATTTAAGAGAGATACTCTAAAATGCTATGATATTTCATTTAGCCTTTGATAACTCCCCTGGGTTGTGAGAGAGTGAAAATTACTTAAAAACAGAACAATCCCCTGAGGCTAACTTAGAAAATGTTGACTAAGTGCTGAATCTGAGGAGGATCAAAGTTTAGTAGGCCTGAGCCACAGCCTTTCTGTGACCCTCGTGGGCATTCTTACTTCACTGCTTTTGAACATTTTGTAATTCATAGATAGTGTCTGTGTCAGGCAGTTACAGGTTTTTATGATACAAAAGAACAATATCTCCCAAGGATTTCCAATTACAGCATAGCAATGGAAACAGGGTAGGGACAAAGATGAGATTGGATAGCTTTTAAAAAAGATGTGCTTTAAGCCAGCTTCTGGGAGCAATTCTATGTATGCCTGTATATGTGGGGGGAGGGGACAGGTGGATGGTCATGTTGGTCCATCCTGATCTTGGAGTCTGGGAATCTATGGAATCCCCCTGATCATTCCCTTCCCTGGTGGGTCATGGAAAGAACAGGAAGCTCTGCATTGCTCACAATATGCTCATAAAAGTTGCAGCTCTGCATTTGGTCACCTGCAGAAGGCAGGAAGGAATTTTTCCTCTGATGCACAATTGACTATGTGTGTTCTGGGGTTTTGTCTTTTTTTGTTTTGTTTTTTTGCCTTCCTCGGAAGATTCAGGGATTGGCTACAGCTGCAGACAGGAACGCAGATGGGGTGGAACAGTGCTCTAAAGTGATACAGAGAATCAGGGGTGAAAGTAACTGAAAGGACTTACTGGTATGCCAGAGTCCTGAGTGGGGGCGTGGTCTCAACCAGAAGAGGTGTGGCCTCAACCAGAAGAGGCGTGGCCTTTAAATCACCCTGGAGCTACCAGCTGCAGAGGCAGCTGGGAGCCGTGGGGCTGCAAGGAGAAATAAAGGGCCCGGGGCTCTGGGCCTTTTAAATCCCCACCTGAGCCTGGCTGCTGGGCTCCGGTGGGGATTTAAAGGGCCAGAGGCTTCGGCCGCTATGGGGAGCCCCAGGCCCTTTAAAGCACTGCTCTGAAACAAATTCATATCTGGGATAGCTGCTGAAGTCAATAGATGTATTCCAAGAATGAATCTGACCCCTTTTCTTTTTCAAGAATTAAGAAAAGAATTTGGGCTTGCCTATGATATATCCTTGATTGAAGTAGCAATAAAGTACATTAACAGATAATATCCTCTATTTGTTGATTCACTGGGGTAAAATGCTAATAACCTGTTTTATTAAATAGATTCTTTTTTGATCAATTTGAATTTGATTACACGTGCATCAGCTTCCATTTATCAACAAGATAATATTTGGCAACACATAACTTTTGCTTTTCCAGAGCTCTTTTATCAGAGCTCTTGCTAACTAGAAAAACTCCACACTTCTACGTATCGATACTCAAGTTTGTCATTTCAGGATGGAAAAAAAAATCTCTGCAAAATTAACAGCTCCTGTCCCAGGTTTTGGTTCATTCATACCATCTGACAGGTTACGGCTACAGTTTCTCTGGTAACTCTCCAGCAGTTTGGGCTTCCCAAAATATATATTCCATTTTATGTATTTTACTCTTAAATTTGCAGGGAGTAGTAGCAAGTGATACTTAGTCTTTCGTCACTGGTTGGGTGGCAGAACACAGGTAATGGAAAACAAAGATTTTTTTTATATGTTTACTGTCATTTATACACTGTCATTTTGTTACCTTTAACTTTTTTGCCTTGACTAGAAGGTGAATTCTGTCCTTTTAAAATGGTTACTGTTAACATTATGAATCTGAATTTTTTATATCTGACTGACTCATTTCAAGGGCACTCAATATGCTCTATCCACAGAGCTCTGCCTCAGTGCGGAGATCCTTTAATTGAAACCTGAATTCAATTGAGTTGCGTTAAATTCATATAACTACATATAAACAAACTATTCTGAACGAAAGTTGTTAAGGTTGCAAAGCCAATTGCTCAAAAGTTAGGAAATGCCAGAATTAAGGTTGCCCATGAAACTTTATTTGGGCCTGTTGTGGGATGACTGGCCCTGCAAGAAAGGGAGGAGGGTCCAGTGCACCTGGACTGATCAGCCGGGCTTATCACAAGGTACCTGCAGATGCTGCTGGATGTAAGAAGGCAACAGCTTTGTTCACTACACAACCACAATTCTTTCCCAGAGTACCATCCATGCTGTGGACTGAATGAGGCAGGGTCCTGTGTTGAATACAGTATGTGATCATGTAATTAAAGACAATGTAATCATAATGCATATGCCCAAAACGGCTGAATTAAGTTTGCATAGGCAATGCCTGAATTAAGTTTGCCAAACGTTTGAGTGCTTGATTTTGCAACCTTAACACATTTCTTTTAACATAGTTTTTAAATGTAAGTTGCTAACTGTGACGGGTTACCCCCCTGGGATGCCACTTGGAACTGGGGTACCACTGAGCCTGCCTGAACCATCAGCCTGGGCTCCCTTTCACACTGTGGTGCTGTGATAAGTGGCTAAGCTCTACAAGCTTGCTCTTTCACCGGCATACACACAAGTAGGGACACACCCAGCTGCAGTATTACACACACAGGTTCTTTAACCAGAATGCCTTGAATGCCTCATATTAAATGAGGATATCGCTATAATAGGCATCACAGAAATTTGGTGGAATGAGGGTAATCAATAAGACACAGTAATAACGGTACAAAATGTATCGGCGGAAGGACAGAATAGGTTGTACTGGGATGGGGAGTGGCACTATATGTGAAAGAAAGCATAGAGTCAAATGCAGTAAAAATCTTAAATGAACCAAGCCATACCATAGAATCTCCGTGGCAATTCTAAAGGGCCCCGGGCCCTTTATTTCTCCTTGCAGCCCCACGGCTCCCAGCTGCCTCTGCAGCTGGTAGCTCCAGGGTGATTTAAAGGCCACGCCTCTTCTGGTTGAGGCCACACCTCTTCTGGTTGAGGCCACGCCCCCACTCAGGACTCTGGCATACCAGTAAGTCCTTTCAGTTACTTTCACCCCTGATTCTCTGTATCACTTTAGACCACTGTTCCACCCCATCTGAGGTCCTGTCTGCAGCTGTAGCCAATCCCTGAATCTTCCGAGGAAGGCAAAAACAAAACAAAAAAAGATTCCATGCTTTAATAATAAGAATATAGCAATGGGGATATACTACCAACCACCTGACCAGGATGACTGTGAAATGCAGAGGTTGATTAGAGAGGCTATAAAAATAAAAAAACTCAGTTGAAATCCCCCATTTTTATTATCTCCATATTGACTGGGTACATCTCACCTCAGGACGTGATGCAGAGATAAAGTTTCTTGACACCTTAAATAACTGCTTCTTGGAGCTGCTAGGATCTGGTTGAAGAGGTGAATATAGCTGAACCGCTTGGTAACAATGACCGTAACACAATAAAATTTAACATCCCTGTGGAGGTGTGGGGGAAATACCAAAGCAGCCCACCATGGTAGCATTTAATTTCAGAAAGGGGAACAACACAAAAATGAGGAAGTTAGTAAACAGAAATGAAAAGGTGCAGTGCCCATAGTGAAATCCCTGCAAGCTGCATGGAAACTTTTTAAAGACACCATAATAGATTGGTGTATACATTTAAATGTATACACCAAATTAAAAAACATAGCAAGAAGACCAAAAAGGTACCACCCTGGCTAAACCACAAAGTAAAAGAAACATTTAGAGGCAAAAAGACATCCTTTAAAAAGTGAAAGTTAAATCCTATTGAGGAAAGTAAAAAGGAGCAAATGAAGTGTAAAAATATAATTAGGAAGGCCAAAAAATAATTTGAAGAACAGCTAGCCAAAGACTCAAAAAGTAACAGCAATTTTTTTTAAGTACCTCAGAAGCAGGAAGCCTGCTAAAAACCAGTGGGCTACTGGACAATTGAGATGCTAAAAGATCACTCAAGGAAGATAAGGCCATTGAGAAGAAACTAAATGAATTCTTTGCATCGGTATTCATGGCTGAGGATGTGAGGGAGATTCCCACACCTGAGCCATTCTTTTTTGGTGACAAATCTGAGGAACTGTCCCAGATTGAGGTGTCATTAGAGGAGGTTTTGAAACAAATTGATAAACTAAATAGTGATAAGTCACCAGGACCAGATGGTATTCACCCAAGAGTTCTGAAGGAACTCAGATGTAGTTCTGCAATTTCACTAACTGTAGTCTCTAACCTATTATATTAATCAGCTTCTGTATCAGATGACTGGAGGATAGCTAATGTGACACCAATCCTTAAAAAAGGCTCCAGAGGCGATCCTGGCCATTACAGTCCAGTAAGACTAACTTCAGTACCTGGAAAATTTGTTGAAATTATAGTAAAGAACAGAATTATCAGACACATAGATGAACATAATTTGTTGGGAAGAGTCTACATGGTTTTTGTAAAGGGAAATCATGCCTCACCAATCTACTTGAATTCTTTGAGGAGGTCAACAAGCATGTGGACAAGGGGGATCCAGTGGACATAGTGTACTTAGATTTTCAGAAAGCCTTTGACAAAGGATCTTAAGCAAAGTAAGCTGTCATGGGATAAGAGTTAAGGTCCTTTCATGGATCAGCAACTGGTTAAAAGATAGGAAACAAAGGGTAGGAATAAATGGTCAGTTTTCAAAATGGAGAGATGTAAATAGTGGTGTCCCGTAAGGGCCTGTCCTGGGGCCAGTCCTATTCAATATATTCATAAATGATCTGGAAAAAAGGAGTAAACAGTGAGGTGGCAAAATTTGCAGATGATACAGAACTACTCAAGATAGTTAAGTCCAAAACAGACTGCAAAGAGTTACAATGGGCTCTCACAAAACTGGTTGACTGGGCAACAAAATGGCAGATGAAATTCAATGTTGTTAAATGCAAAGTGCCGGTAATGCACATTGGAAAATATCATCCCAACTATACATATAAAATGATGGGGTCTAAATTAGCTGTTACCACTCAAGAAAGCTCTTGGAGTCATTGTAGATCAGGGGCGGGCAAACTTTTTGGCCTGAGGGCCACATCGGGTTTCCAAAATTGTATGGAGTGCTGGTTAGTGGAGTCTGTGCCTCCCCAAACAGCCATGTGTGGCCCATCCCCATCCGACCCCTCCTGCTTCTTGCCTCCTGATGGCCCCCCCGGGACTCCTACCCCATACACCCCCCCATGCCCTGTCCCCTGACTGCCCCCCACTGCCCCATCCACCCCCTTCCTGACTACCCCCCAGGAATCCCTGCCCCAATTCAACCCCCTGTTCCCTGCCTTCTGACCGCCACGATGCCTATCCACACCCTCACCCCCTGACCACCAACCCGAACTCCCCTGCCCTCTATCCAACCTCCCTGCTCCCTTACTGCGCTGCCTGGAACTCCGGTGGAGCCAGCCACGCCACCAGGCAGCACAGAGTACCAGGACAGGCCCCAGCTCTAGCAGCTGCGCTGCCCCAGGAGCTCGTAGCCCCGCCGCCCAGAGCGTTGCACCAGTGGCGAAGTGAGCTGAGGCTGTGGGGGAGGGGGAACAGCAGGGGAAGGGCCAGGAGCTAGCCTGGGCCAGGGGCTCAGGGGACAGGCAGGAGGGTCCCGCAGGCTGTAGTTTGCCCACCTCTGTTGCAGATAGTTCTCTGAAAACATCCACTCAATGTGAAGCGGCAGTCAAAAAAGCAAACAGAATGTTGGGAATCCTTAAGAAGGGGATAGATAATAAGACAGAAAATATCATATTGCCTCTATATAAATCCATGGCACACCCACATCTTGAATATTGTGTGCAGATATGGTCTCCCCATCTCAAAAAAGATATATTGGAATTGGAAAAGATTCAGGAAAGGGCAACAAAAATGATTAGGGTATGGAACGGCTTCCGTATGAGGAGAGATTAATAAGACAGAGACTTTTCAGCTTGGAAAAGAGACGACATGGGGCGGGGGGAATATGATACAGGTCTATAAAATTATGACTGATGTGGAAAAAGTAAATAAGGAAGTGTTATTTATTCCTTCTCATAACATAAGAACTAGGGGTCACCAAATGAAATTAATAGGCAGCAGGTTTAAAACAAACAAAAGGAAGTATTTCTTCACACAATGCACAGCCTGTGGAACTCCTTGCCAGAGGATGGTATGAAGGCCAAGAGTATAACAAGGTTCAAAAAAGAACTAGATAAATTCATGGAGGATAGGTCCATCAATGGCTATTAGCCAGGCTGGGTAGGGATGGTGTCCCTAGCCTCTCTTTGCCAGAAGCTGAAAATGGGCAACAGTGAATAGGTCACTTGATGATTATCTGTTCTGTTCATTCCTTCTGAAGCATCTGGCATTAGCCACTGTCAGAAGACAGGATGCGGGGCTAGATGGACCATTGATCTGACCCAGAATGGTCATTCTTATGTTGATTCTGCAAGGTGCTGAGACCCCACACCCCCAAAGCCCCGTGAAATCAATGTCAATGAAAGGCTCTCAGCACTGTGTAGGATCAGGCTATAACTGCTCAATAACACACACTGGATGCTTTACTAGTTTGCTATAATTTTTGGTGCTTGTGGCTTCTTGTGCTTCTTTTAGTTTCTAGTTTGTTTGCCCATCTGTTTTTCAGGATCAGCATAACTTTCTCTTAATTTCTCAACCTTTATCATATGCTCAAGTTTACTAAAGAATTTTTGTATGGGGGTTCTCCTTCTCCTGGGAGCTGGCCCTCCTGTGTTGTATTCACGGGTCTGCTACAGGCTTCTCATGACCTCAAACAAATCACTTAGGCAATAGTTTCAACATTGGGTCTCTAAAATTATTTAAGTTCAAGGGGTGGGGTCTGCATAAGCACAGTTTCTGCCAGACTGTATAGTGTGCAAGGTCAAACTTTAGTCCCGCCAGCCCTCCAATAGCCCTGTTTTTTGGTAAGTACTATTGGTACTTGTTTTCAAGTACATACCTAAATTTCCTGCAGTACTATGTCTTTTTGCTTTACTTTCTGCTATTGCTGTTACTGGTGTCCCTTCCCCTTCTGTCAATGGTTTTAGAGCCCTGTCCTGCGAGGTGTTGAGATTTCTCAGGTCCCTTATTTCAGAGGGTATCAACACCTTTCAGGAGTCACCCAGCACCATTCAGGATCAGGCCCTTGGACTGCACAATCTTCTTTAAAGGGAAGTGGTGGAAATGCTATCATTTAAGGCATTTAAAACTACACTGGATGGTTGGACAGCACAGTAGAAAATACACCACAAAAAGCAATCCCTCATTATTATGGAAATAGGTCCTCTCAATCTTCATCTATCTTTAACACTTGTCCTCCTCCGCTCCTCCCTTTCTTTTCACTCACACCTTACAAAACTGAAATTTGAAAGAGTGAGACATAAATTTGTATACAACACTGTCATTTCGTTTATTTTTTCAACTGAAAAGCACTTTCCTCTTTTTCCGTTAAGGAAATTGAGCTTCCAAGAACTTGATGTGCAAACTTCATTTTTATATCCTGCAAAATTGAGTATGCTGAATGAAACTGAAAGATAAAGATGTATTTTTTGACTACTATCAAACTAAAGCAATTTTAGACTAATTTAGCGTCCGAGGAACACAAGGAATACAATCCACAATGGCTGCCATAAGCACCAGTTACAAATATATATATATATATATTTAATCCATTGATCATGGATCTTTATCAAAGTCAAAAGCAGTTACCGCCAGTGCTTCAGCCTCAAATTTTGATATGTGAGACTTTGAAATAATCAACATATATAAATAAATATGATATGGATATTTAGGTTAACTGGATTGTGAGTTACTATACATTTTGAATTCTTTCCTTTGGCTAAATAAAAGTGGTCAGAATATATATATTTTTAAAGCAGGATAGTAATTATTTAGTTCACCTTTTTATTACCCAAAGATTGGTAAATGGATTTTCTTAAATTTTTTCCTCAAAATGCCATAGAGTGGAAGTCAAGCCTGGAAAAGTTCAACCACAGGGGTGAATTTTCTAAAAGTTATAAGTGAATGAAAGTTCATGTTATAATGGAAACAATTTTGCAACATTAACTATTATGGTCATTTCCTGCTATTTTTGCCATTATTGAATAATAGGTTTATTTGAAAATTCAGTGTTAAAACTCAGAAAAGAGACTAACACGGTACTGAAAATCCAGCTGTACTGTAATTCAAGGAAAGCTGCTGTATACATTAAAGAGATTAGCGGAAAGACTGATATGCCTTTAGCATAATTGAATGGTGGTTTTCAGCTGACTTGTAGTGGAAGCCTGCACACACTTACTTATAAGTATATGTGAATGTCTGATATTAATGCATTCTGTGTTTCCACTACAAAGAACCATCTCCTTGCTGATGCCACAAAAACCATCCACTGTGCTGATTTAAGAACTTAGGAAGTATGAACCTAGAATGAGGAAACCACGTGTAGTGGCTATATTTGTCTTTATTTTAGTTAGAAATTGTTCCTTCTTGTCTCCATTTTCTCCCAGTTTTCTCTAGCTCTTCTTAAAATTTGTATCCTGTATACTGCTTGTTCATACTGCAGCCCTTTTGTATTTTATTCTATACATTTTTATACTGTTGGTGAGAAAATATTCTGTCTAAAATCCTTTATGCCATGGACTGACTTAACCTAAATTGCCTGCATTTTTTTTTACTGAATATCCTAGCAGCTCATGTACCATTGTTGCATTTTTCTTCTGTGTTCCCTTTAGAACTTTTGTTATGCCTCAAAGTGGTTGCCTCTTGATTTCTTCTTAAAGAATATGAGCCTTATTTCTCTACTAAATCACTAGGTTACTCAGTTCACTGTTTTCCCTCTGCTGCACCTTCTCCATTTCTATAAATCCTTTGTATAATAATTTGGCAGTTCAGTTTCCACAGTGTTACAAATGGGAACTGTCGGTAAGCAAAACTAGGAATTCTTCCTTTGCTAAAATTTCCTGGAAAAGAAAATTGTACTAAGTTTCTTGGGAGTGACTGTCCTCTTGAAAATCTATTCCTATATCCTTAATGAAATTTAGTCTCTAGATTTATGCTTTTGAGGTATATTCGCCAGTGCTGAAGTGAAGCTTTTAGTGTAGATTAGAATTTTCCCTATTTCCCCATTTTTAGGTTGCACGTTAGTTATTGTCTTGTTTGTCAACTCAGTTATGTAATGTTAAAGCTCCTTATTTCTTTTTGTCATTTTGATTAGAGGTTTGGGCAGATCTTGGTTTTTTTTTAGCCTTCATACTTCCTTATTTTTAATCACCTTTTCTAACGTGACCTTTATTTCATTAAGCAATTCTTCCCCCTCACTGAAAAAGTAGGTCTTATTATGGTGTATATGTATTTCATAGAGGATGACAAATATAAAACAGTACAAATGCCTAGTAACCTACTCTTTCGGGCTTCATTGTCTATAGTAATAATAATTATTAATGCATTACAGTAGTGCCTAGAGGGCCCTAACTGGTATTGGGGTCCCATTGTGCTGACTTCTGTATATGCATATAGCAAAAGACAATCTCTGTCCCAAAGAGTTTGAAATCTAACTAGGAAAGGCAGACAAAAGTTGAGGGAAATTTGGTCAGAATATTCTTTCTATTTTACAGATGGGGGGAACTTAGGCACACACAAATTAAATGATTTGACTAAGGTCAGATAAGATGCCATTGGCAGAGCCAAAAAACTGGAGCCACATCTCCTGAAATCAAATTACAGTAAATTCATCCTTCCTCTCGGATCACTGACATTGTCTTTTGGGCTGTCTTTACTTGAAAATATTTTCCTAATTCAACATTTTGTGTAACCTTTGTTTTGTCTAGTAAGTCTGTTTTAGGTAAGTACACACATTTTAAGTGCTTAAGAGAGCATCAACAGAAAAGAGTCTAAAAAAAATAAAATAAAAACAAATATGTGGAAACACAGCAAAATAAGATTTTAGATTAGATTTAGTCTACAGTCATATGCTTTTGATACAGAGTGCTAGAATTTTATGGGTGGAGAGTATAAAAGGTGAAGAATCAAATATTTTATCAAATAATAGGGGGCTGAAAATATTGTTGTCTGAGTGTAGGAGTGCTTCTATATACTGATATACCTGGTTGGGAGGCAGGGTATATACTATGCATGTGCACCAGCAAGGACTTCACCTTGGAATTTTTTCCTTACGTAGTCATTGTGTTATTTTAGGGGTGGTTGGATGCATGACAAGTAGATCCTTTTCTGGTCCAACACACAGATAGTAGTGACAGGGCCAGATTTAGGGGCAAGCGACCCAGGCGACCGCTGCTCAGGGTGCTGTTTTTGTTGTTAGCAACAAAAGGGAAAATAGAATATTTCAAGTAAAATGTTTCAGGTATTCCAAATGTGGATTCATTTTTCACTAACCTCCTAGAATGTTCTGGACCTTTGTAATATCTCGTGGAAACATTCTGAGAACTACATTTTCCATGAACTTCCTAGAGTGTTGTCAGCCATGACCTCGCAGGTATATAAAGGGCGGGAAGTCACCAGTCAGGGAGATACAAGAACGAAGTGAGAGCCCAGCTGGAATATTGTGAACCTTGTTTTATTGTGCAATTGTGAATAAATCATGCAACAAAGTCATGAAAAGGGGCTACAAATGCAATAAAAATAAGATACTGAAAGTTTAACAAGCGGGGGGAGGGGCTCAGCACCAAAGATGTTCTCCTGGTGTAAGGGAATCTTTGTTTTTACCATGTTGTCCCTCACTTAGCCAGCTCGTTTTTTCAATAGTTGTTGTTTGCCCTCCATTTTGAGCCTCCTTCTTGTTGGAAGGTTTGGTTCCCTTTTTCTGTTAAGGGTTAATGTGGGAGCGCTATTTGTTCTAGGGCAAGCCCTGAGTAGTGCACATTGTGAATAAGTATTCGGCTGCCTCAGGGCTTTTTTGTTTTCCAGCCCTTGCATATGATGTATACAATTTCAAAACACTATGTATACCCGGCAAATTCAAGATGATGGTTTCTCAGTTGCTTAGATTTCATGCAGAAAGAAATGCCTTGCTAGGGCTGGCCAAGCTACTGTAGTTTGGCTAATGACTGCAAGACAGCTGAGTAGCTGAGACATAGCCACATGCTTATTCACAACGTCCACGACCACCCGCTTGTTGAACCAGAAGAGGATCTGCTTGTCATGCATCCAGGCAAATGGAATAACTTGCAGGATCAGTCTTTATATTGTGATCAATATTTCTTAGATGTTCAACAGAATATCATCAGTTTTAGATGCTTTGTTAATAAAAAATCACTCAACAAACTAATAGTTCATTTTATTCTTCCTACTACTAGTGTCCCAGTTAGTGTGAAAATTGAAATCTTCTGTTACCACTAATGTTCTTTTAATCTTTTTATTTATCTTATTTGTTTAGATCAGTCAATAGTAATTCCTAATAGCAATATGATCTTAAAAATTCAAGCCATAAATATTTTACCCTTTTAAAGTTCCTTAAAAGTGTAACTGGAATAGGAAATTGATTCTGCTTCCATTGGATGCAATAGACTGAATTGGCATAAATATTCCATAACCTTTCAGTTCAGATATTAAATTATTAATGACAAGAATGACATGTGACAATTATATTTACATAGTCAAAAAATAACCCTGATCTAGTTCACTTATACACTTTTTACACTCACTCTCTCTCTGTCTGTCTCTCTCTTTCACAGCCCAAACTCTTGATTGGAGACCCTGTTAACTTGTGAAGTCTGCTTGGGTGTTGGGCAACAATATCAAACTGCAATTTACACTCAATTATAGGAACACTGAAAGTTTAATTGAAATTAAAACTGGGTTGGAATATGTAGGCTGATCATAATTCAAATGGCATTTGAGGTGAAACCAAAATATAAATGTACAGGCAAAAATCTTGAAGTTGATTCACATATGAAAATATTCAAAAGCATCAAAGTGAATAAATTGTTTTCTCTTGTGAATTCCTTTTCACTGTTAACGGAACACTTGTAGTATTGATGATGTATCTTACAAGTTACCTAGATTGCTTTTTACCGCTGGAGAAAACAAAATTACTTTAATATTTTTGAAGATTTTATAAGAAGCATCATGGGAGCTTATTAAGTTCATTTAGAACCCTGAAGAAATTTTAACTGCAGTGCTTTTTTCCCAGAGCCACTTGTATTATTTTTGAGAGGGGTAGGGAGGAAAGAGCTAGGAAGGACCCTGATAACATAAAATAGAAAGAAGTAAAACATGACTGTAGCTTATAATTTGTGGAATTTGGGGGGAATTTTTGAGTATTAAGAGCCTATGGTTTCTCACTCTTGGGAGCTCTATTATCTATTAAATGTAAAACACCATCTAATGAGTGGTAATACCTGCAAGTGAAGTTCTGATACTATGCAACCCTCAAAATATCTCATTGCAGAGAGAATATAAAAAAGGCATGCAGACCTAGAAGCAGATTTAAAATAGGGGCATATGGGGCAATCCATATCTGAAAGATAATCTTACATATTTTTCCCCTGTTAGCTGTCTGCCCGTTCTACTATGAGTATTCTCTGAGCTTGATTCTTCTCTTACTTGCATCAGTGTAATTTGGAAGAGAATCTGACCCACTGGCTCAGATCATCAGCTGCTGCTATCATTATTTATTTGTATTACCATAGCGTTTAGGAGCCTAGTCAGGGATCAGGACCCCATTGTGCTACGCCTTATACAAACACAGAGCAAGGTAGGGTTGCCAACTCTCCAGGATTGTCAGGGAGTCTTCAGGAATTAAAGATTAATCTTTCATTAAAGATTGTCGTGATGAAACCTCCAGGAATATGCCCGACCAAAATCGGTAACTCTAGACCTAGGGTTCCTCTTGGGTACCATAAGGAAGGCGTCTGCTACCTGCATTCCTGCTAATGTCCTCCCATGGATCTCTTTCAACTGCTCTGTCCCTGTTTGGCCTTGTCCCATCTGACGGTCTCTTGTGTCCCATTCCCTCCACCATGCTCAGCATTCTATGTTCAGCGATGGCCTAGCTTCAGGACTTCCACTTTTTTTTGGGTGGAGGGGGGGAGGTTCTAAAAGAGTGCCCCTTCAGCTGCCAGGTAATTTTCCATGAGGTCTACCATCCCAAAGTGTCTGGTTGGTGTTTTTCTATCCACACCCATCCCTCAATCAGGAGAATGTTAACAAATTTCTCAAGCACAATATCCTCCGTTACCTGCACCCCGTTCACCTGTCGAGGGTTAGCCAATGCCAGCAATAATCCTTGAGGGACTGGGCCCCTAGCTAAGGGCAGGCCCTTGGTGGATATCTTTCTCTTCAGAAGTGCTGATGGTACATCTCTGGGGAGATGTGAAATAGTCTAAAATGGCCATCTTGACCTTAAACTACACACCAGTTAGTTTAACTTCTGTGCCAGGGAAGATAAGGGAGCAAGTAATTAAGGAAATCATCTGCAAACACTTGGAAGGTGGTAAAGTGATAAATAATAGCCAGCATGGATTTGTAAAGAACAAATCATGTCAAACCAATCTAATAGCTTTCTTTGATAGGATAACGAGTCTTGTGGATAAGGGAGAAGCGGTGGATGTGGTATATCTAGACTTTAGTAAGGCATTTGATACGGTCTCGCATGATATTGTTATCAATAAACTAGGCAAATTCAACTTAGATGGGGCTACTATAAGGTGGGTGCATAACTGGCTGGATAACCGTACTCAGAGAGTAGTTATTAATGGTTTCCAATCCTGCTGGAAAGGTATAACAAGTGGGGTTCCGCAGGGGTCTGTTTTGGGACCGGCTCTGTTCAATATCTTCATCAACGACTTAGATATTGGCATAGAAAGTACGCTTATTAAGTTTGCAGATGATACCAAACTGGGAGGGATTGCAACTGCTTTGGAAGATAGGGTCATAATTCAAAATGATCTGGACAAATTGGAGAAATGGTCTGAGGTAAACAGGATGAAGTTTAATAAAGACAAATGCAAAGTGCTCCACTTAGGAAGGAACAATCAGTTTCACACATACAGAATGGGAAGAGATTGTCTAGGAAGGAGTACAGCAGAAAGGGATCTAGGGGTTCTAGTGGACCACAAGCTAAATATGAGTCAACAGTGTGATGCTGTTGCAAAAAAAGCAAACATGATTCTGGGATGCAGTAACAGGTGTGTTGTGAGCAAGACACGAGAAGTCATTCTTCCGCTCTACTCTGCGCTGGTTAGGCCTCAACTGAAGTATTGTGCCCAGTTCTGGGCACCGCATTTCAAGAAAGATGTGGAGAAATTGGAGAGGGTCCAGAGAAGAGCAACAAGAATGATAAAAGGTCTAGAGAACATGACCTATGAAGGAAGGCTGAAAGAATTGGGTTTGTTTAGTTTGGAAAGAGAAGACTGAGGGGATACATGATAGTAGTTTTCAGGTATCTAAAAGGGTGTCATAAGGAGGAGGGAGAAAACTTGTTCATCTTAGCCTTTAAGGATAGAACAAGAAGCAATGGGCTTAAACTGCAGCAAGGGAGGTTTAGGTTGGACATTAGGGAAAAGTTCCTAACTGTCAGGGTGGTTAAACACTGGAATAAATTGCCTAGGGAGGTTGTGGAATCTCCATCTCTGGAGATATTTAAGAGTAGGTTAGATAAATGTTTATCAGGGATGGTCTAGACAGTGTTTGGTCCTGCCATGAGGGCAGGGGACTGGACTCAATGACATCTCAAGGTCCCTTCCAGTCCTAGAATCTATGAATCTATGGTAGCATTGGGCATCCACAGGGACTAATCAGTCCCATCAGGTTTGGGGCCAAGATCCTGGTCCACCACAGCAGCCACATAATTAAATCTTATTAAGAAGGCTTTGGGGTCATCCTCTGGGCCTGTCTTCATCAGTCTGACCAGGATCCTTGGCTTTGGGATCCTCCCAAAGGGCCCTGACCCTGGGTTAGCAGCAGCTCCTGGGGGTTATGGTGGACCAGGTGGTGTTGCTGTCCTTAGTGTTGGGTGGTCAGCTCTCAAATGAATTGCTGCTGCTCTTTAGCTTTTTGCTGCTGGTGTTGTGGGGCCAGCTGTTGTAGGAACTGATTCTGCTGGAGTGCCTGTTGTTGACTATCCACCACCCACTTCAGCAGCTTATCCACATCCATGTCAACCCCCCCCCCCCGCCCTTTTATTTTTCTTGGCTTTTCTGCAGGCCGTCCATATGTCCTTCAGCAGGACTGGGCTGTAATGCGCCCATTCACCACAAGTTGAGTGAGGGTTGGCCCCTGCCTAGCAGTGATAGTCTGTGGCATCAGCTCCGCATAGTGGTAAGAGTTCATGGCACCAGCTCTCCCACTCCAGTGGGTTCCAACCTAAAAGCCCTATTTGGCATGGTATGGAAGGCATTTGCTACCTGCCTGGGTTGCTTCCTACTTCTGGACACGTCATGGCTTGTGGTTGTCCCTTGCATCTTGGACCACAGGCCTCTGAAGGCTGGGAGTCCTGGCTTTGTGCAGCATTCCTCCTCCTGAGGATAATTCAGTATCAATCTAGGCACCATGTTCCTATACCTTCTGAGATATCAGAGAGGAGTTCTTTGTTTGTTTTGTACATTTTATTAGATTTCATATTTACCTAACACATTGTCAGCACTCACAATAATAGTAACAAAACCTGCAGAGATTAAGTATCCTTATGTATACTATGAATAATAATCAATCTTAATTGTTTCCTTTACTTGAGAGATTAGAATTTATTAGGTTTTATTTATTTATAAACCTTACAATACTATTTATTTATTTATTTATGGACATTTAGGTACATAATCGCCTATAAAAATCTCTTTGATATTGATATTGATTGATGAAATTGATATTTCATTTCATTTTGGCAATTCATAAATACATGAAGTTGAAATATATCTTTAAATAATATTAAAATTGTGACCCAAATTGAAGTTACAGCAGCATGAAATCCGGACAACCTGCCAAGCTAAGTTTGAATTTCCTAATTTTGATGATTTATGGCATAATCTGAACACTAAACATATTCTTATGTTGAATGTTTTTCTGAATTTCCAGCAGGGTTTTCTTTTTAAATACAAAATGGGGTGGGGAGAGGGAGACTGACTTTATCATTCTGATTGGAAAGGGGCAAACACACAGAGCTACAATAACTTAAAAACTCTTGTATTTTATCACACCACGTTTAAGCAATGAGATTTGGTGGATGGTGGTGTTATGGCAAGATAAGCACTCCCCCTTCCCTCCCCGCCGAGGTGTACTGAGACAGAGTGTAGCTGATTACCTCTAACTCCCTTGGGATATAATTATTTCATGATAACTATGCTGTTGGAGCGGCCTTATTGCTGTTATCAAATTTCTTTCAGCTTTATATCTAAACACATTAAACAATGACTTTGGCAACTGTGAGGTCCACTGAGATTAATCTACCTTTTCACAATGTTTAATTGGCAGTTGGAATATTTCTTCAAGTCTGGTTTTAATTTTTTTAATTTCCTGCAGGAATTTCTTCTTGTAGCTGGAACAACAGAGGATTCTGATGGCATCCAAATGTATCTGAAATGCACAAAGATGAATATAAAATATGTGTAAAGTAGGCTAAATTAGAAAAGTAATCTGGTTAGCTAACACAGATTCCAAAGTAAGACTCTGACCTTGCAAACACTTATGCTCATGCTTAGAGTTTAACACACTAGTGTTTGCATCGTCAGGGCTCATGCAGGTATCCAATGTACCCAACTCTTTCCTTTTTATTTAGGTCCTTATCATAGCTTGTCGGTGAGAGATACAGAAAAGTACATAAGCAAAAGACTGAACTCAGATTTAAACACAAGGGTCTGATTCTACAAACACTTACCTATATGAATGATTCCATTTCATGCAAACATTTCCAGTAACAGTGGAACTACTAACATGAGTAAGGATTACTCACATAACCCCTAACTCTTCACTGTGATGCTCACTTTCTCCATTACTCCTCCCAGCACCTGTTAAGCAAGCGGGTGGTGTGTTCTGCAGATGGATTGGCAGTGGCAGGCACATACAATACAGTTGTCTGACAAGACTGGAGTTTAAGCGTGTATTTGCCACCACGTCAGCCGCTAGACCAATTTCACTTTTTAAAGGGGGGTATGATCACACAGTGATTTCACAGAAAGAGAACGAGCATGTAATTTATAATATAAAAATTAAACTTCTGTTTCTGATAACTTGATCTTGCATCAATAATCAAATAAAAATAATTATTCAATGAATATTTGATGTACTTTATTGTCACTTACAGTAACTCTAAAGCTTTCCCAACAATTTAAAATATGGAAAAATGGACCAAAAGTTAGAGGATGGAAGTAAATTTTATAGTTGGATGTAACAGGATGACAGGCTCTAGGACTTGCCTGTAGATGCAAGATTATTGAGCCATCATGTTTTCAGGTGTTGACCCCTGTCTGGAGATGCAGAACTATTTCTGTTAACTCCTGTAGGGCCAATTAGCTTTAAGAACAATAAAAGGTTGATGTGTCTGTTTGGAACAGAGGGAACTCTGGGATGTGATAGAGAGATTCTGCAAAAACAAGCAAAAAACTACCACCGAGGAACAGTGCTCAGAGAAAACTTAAGGTGAGCTTTTTGTCTTGTTATAAAGGACTTCAAGAAACTAATATATTTTAGACCATATCCAAAGTATGTAAACTCTTTCCAGAGCAGGGTGGGAACTCCATTGCTTGCAATCGGATAGAGATAAATTCACAAGGTTTTACATTTATTTATTTAATAAATGGTGTGTGTGGGATGGTGCTGGTGGGGTTTAGGAGTATAAGAAAAGAGACAGACCTGCACTTTGGCCCATGACATCCATATATATTAATGCTGCCATTACTGAGCTTCTGTCCATTGCACAAATCAGTTTATCTTTGCCTTTTCTCTACTCTAGCTATGCTCACTCTATCACATCTTTGTTCTCCAGCAAGTGAGGCATGCAAAGATGAGATGCATTTAGTAACGTCCTAAAGTAGGAGTTGTTTGTGTTGCATTCAGAATAGATCTATGTCTAATTATATTAACACACATTCAGTCATAATATAATAATCTGATCTAGATGACTGCTGCATTACCACCTAATAATCTATTATGGCAGAGTTTTCATAGTGGAGGTTAACATTCTCAGGGGGATCCCCTGGAGAGCAGATAACTAAAAATGAGCAAGAACTCAATAGAATATGTATCTGAATAGTGAATTAAGATGTGGAAATCACATTTTCAGTAATGAGCAGGTAAAATGATAATGGAGTGGCTCAAAATGACTGCAGTTTGAAGTAGATTTTAATTGATAGAGACTTGTAATGTGTATGAAAACTGTGCAAGTTAAATGTTGAATCTAAGACGAGGTTGATAAGAACCCATGGCACTTTTTGCAAAAGTAAAGGCAGAGGTCCAGTGAATTCTAGTCAAGTTCCATTTTGGGTAATGACATTCTGCCTGCCTAAATTCCCCCTGCAGTTTGAACTGGCTATCTTATTCTGTCCTACCCATAACTGTTATACAGAATTCCTTAAGTTCTGTCAGTCTCTGGTGTTAGTCCAGTGCAGTTAATTTTTAAACCCTGGCCTAAATTTTATAGAGAAATGCAACACCCATGGTGAATCAAGGTTAGAATTAAACAAAATAACCCTCACTCAGTCTGGAAACCCAGACTGTTTTATTACCTCATGAAATTGTGGTAATATGTGAAGCATAAAACAGACTTGCACTGTACGTATGCTGAAGGTGGAAGCTAATAAGATGTCACAAGAAGAACATGGAATAATTAAAAAAAAATCTTTCTGGGTAAACTGAAATGCTGGGTGACCGTGTGGGGAAAAGGGGAAAGGGCAGCATTTTCCCCTGGGTGGGCTCCTGGGTAAGAGAGAAGGACCATCTCAGTCCTTGCTCTCAGAAAAACTGAAGATTGCTCCATCCTAGCACCTTTTCTGATTTCCAGGGTCACAAATCGGCCCCTAAAGAGGCAACGGAGAAGCAGAGCTTGTGCTGCTAGCAAGCTGTACTGGAGGCAACAGGCTGAATCCTCAAAAGTGCTAGTGGAGCATTCACGCACCTCTGCATGCCAAGAAACTCAAGCAGAGATTTTGCTTCTTGCAAATAAAGAGAAAAATCTCTTGTCACTTATCTGAAATTGTTAGCACATACATGTTAACTGCAAAATATTAGAAATTCTCTTTTCCAACCTGCCAGCACCTGAGTTCAGGATTTTACTGGAGAACCTAATGGTACCTGTAGGCCAGTGGCCCTAATCCTCATCTTGGGAAAAGTAGTCAGCCATACCCACATTAGTTTCTGTCCCTTTCAAGGCTCTGTTTATTATCTTTCCAAAAAAAGAAAGAAAGAAAAATGTGCAAAAGTAACACAAACAATCAGGTCCTCTAGTCTCCAGTAGCTACCAAGTGGGATCTTCTGCAATTATGGGGGTGGGGGTGAGAGGAGGAGAAAGGGGATTTCTCACAGGGCCCATTTTCAGGAGCCTCTTGCTCTGGTTACAGAAAAGCCTGCTCCCTCCTGGATCTCCCCACAGTGCTGGGCCCTCTTTCAGACTGTCCAGCTGAGATTGTGGGCCACTCATGAGGTAGTGGTCAGCTGATTCCTAGCATCTGCTTGCTGGCTTCTTTCTGGAGCAGGATCAGCTGCTCCCTGACCTCATACTCCCTTGGCTACTAAAGAGCAGCTCACCCTGTTCTAGTACCCTTTTAAGCTTATACCTAAAACACAGCAGAGAGTTGTCATGCTTTCCAGTTATGTGTCTGATGTCATCCTGTGTTTTAGTAGAAATGGTAATTAATTACAATTTAATAGTGTCAAGTGCAAAGTTATACACTTATGGACTAATAACAAGGATTCTGCTATAAGCTGGAGGCTCATCAGTTTGGAAACAACAGAGGAAAAGAACTTGGGTATTGTGGGTCAATCACAGGATGACTATGAATCGGCAATATGATGTGGCTGAGAACAAGCTAAATGCTACCCTAAAATATATCCAGCTAGGTAGAGATAGGGAACCATTAGTGCCATTGTACAGGTCACTGGTCAGGCCTTGTTTGGAATATAGCTCTGGTCACCTATGTTCAAGAAAGATGAATTCAAACTGGAACAGGTGCAGAGAGCTGCTAGGGTGATCAGGAGAATGGCAGGACTATTTTACAAGAGGATATTAATGGAGTTTGCTTTGTTTAGCCTAACAAGATAAAGGCTGGGAGGAGTTATGATTGCTCTCTAGATACATTCTTTCTTTTTTAGAGAGCCTACCAACACCAGGATTCAGCCTCTACAATGTGTTTATAATTCTAAGGCTAGCCATATACAATGTCAGTAATGGTCTCATACACATTGTTAATAATGCTTTATCAGTACTATTCGGATAACACCCTACATGTGCCAGGGAGGGCAAAGAGCTGTTTACGCTAAAGGACAATGTTGACACAAGAACAAATGGATATAAACTGGCTATGAATAAATTGGGGGTCCTGCGTTCAATTCCTGCCTCTGCCACAAATTGCATGCGACCTTGGGCAAATCCTTGGTCTCTTTGTGCCTCAGATCCCTCTCTAACATGCAGATATTTAATACTTCTCTTTCACAGAGGTGTTGTGAGGATACATTTATAAATGTTTGTGAGGCGCTTCAGTTGAGAGAGAGATACTGGACCTAGACAGATACTTTTTAAGAAAACAAGCAACAGACAAAAGGTTGGGGAGAGGGATGCAATCAAAATACTTGTACTGTACAGTAAAACTTATTTTAGATCAAATATAAACTCAGGATTAGATCCGTAGCTGGAGTAAATCAGTGTAATTCTATTGCCATCACAGGAGCTGATTTACTGAGTGCAGGGGACTGGACTAGCTGACCTTCAGTCCCATGCTTCTGTGATTTCTGTTCTTTACATTGTCTTGTATGATACCTCTTCAGCCAGGCACCAAGTGCAAATTCTGTTGCTTAACAAGAAAAGAGAACATTGTGTGCTTTAGAAAATAAAATGGTTTCCCCTTTTCCTTTGAAAACATGGCCCATACAGAGCCAAATCAATGACATGAATTCCTGAGCATTGAAGGTATTACAAAAACATCACCAATGATCTGCTAACACAAAATTCAGAATGAGTCAGCAGGTGAGCATATGCACATAAAACAGTAAATGCAAAAGTGTTTCTGGTCCCCTCCACTTGGTCTGAATCCTTGGCGATGTTTCTGTAACACACTTTTGGGCTCTACTAAATGTATTTTGTTTCTCTAAACATCAGGAATAGAGATTAGCCTGAACCAAAACCACAGATCCTAACCCTCATGCTTCTGAACTCTGAGGAAGTTCTGATCCTGATCTGGCATAGAGGCAGGTACCAGAGAAGGGTCCAAGATTAAAAGTTTTGGTTAGAATTTTGTTCTTACTTTGTCCTTGGCCTTCCATTTATTTGCTTTCATCTCTGAGGTTTGTCACTAGGATTTCTTTTTAATAGATAGAACATTCAATTCTAAAGGGATTTCCAAAGGGGAAAATTCTGACTCGCACTCCAGTGGGGATATGTGCATGGGTGGGATTACAGGATCCAGCCCGTGGATGGAGTTTTTGTATCTTTTTGTGACCTTCGCTTGTACCATAAGGATCTAAGTGTTCCAAACTGTCCATGTTAGCTAAGTATAAAGAACGGTGTGTCAGAGTTTCAGGGTTTATTCATCATTTTAAACTTCTTGATGTAGAAAGATGTGGCCTAAATCAAATCTTTTGGAACAATTTTGATGTGGCTTCTTTGAATGCATGCTATTAAAATGCAGGCAGTAGCAGGTATGCTAGTTGACAATCCGTATTTGGTTGCCTTTTACAATAACGATGGCTGAAAATGTCACTGCCATTATACAGCACATTTTATGCTATTTGTGTAATGCCCTTAAGCATCCTTTCCTGCTAAATAGAACTGCAAATTACTGGACCTGGGTAATCTTCTCTCAGCAGCTTGGTATTTATTTTAATTGTCAGACCAATTATTGCAGCCTTCTGGTGGATTTGTGAATATTGCTTTGTGGACAACTAAGGAAGAACATTAAAAAATCTTCTAGGAATTAATATTTTTGAAAGAACTATATAAAATATTTTTTAAAAAGTTTAGGGCCCAATGCCATCAAAATATTTTTTATCACCTGCAGACTAGTATGTACCCTCTACTGATTGGGGGAAATAATTTAATATGATTGTAGAAAGTTTGCTTTTAATTTGCTGACATCCCATATAGTGCAGGAAATATAAACTGGTTGTAGGAGGTCATGAAAGAAGTTTAAAAGCTTTGGTAAATTTATCAGCCTGGGCTGAAAATCATTTCAGTGAGTTCTTATAAACAGGGTCAATGGGATCTCTCTTGTAATGGGCTATGAAGTCTTCAAGTGCACTTTTCCTCAGTCTTAAAACTCTCGTACTCAAGGCCATGTACTCTTTTAAAGTCTGCAAAGAACCACTGCAAGAGTGAGAGAATTTATGCTGATAGAGAGAAGCGGTGACTTAGACCAAAAGTCTAACCTCTCCAAATGACTAGAAGGATAGTGACTGGATAATGCAGTAAATGTCAGAGTGCAAGCCAATCATTTTAAATCTAAACCCTGTTTTTATCAAGTGTGAGGTCTTAATGACTTCAAAGGCTAGAAACCTGATCTTGTAATGCTTGTTGTGCTTCATGAAAACCTTATTTTCTGTATCCCTGGGTGTTATGTCAAAGTGTTCAGGGAAAGCAGGTACAGGTAGACTAGAGTGAAAGGGGGAATGCTGTTGGTGGTAGGAAATTATTAAAATGATGGTTAGGTTTCCTTCCATCTCATATTCCATTTAGAAATGTGAGAAATTGAACAGAATAACTTGCATTAAAATGTATATATAATAAAAAAAATAAGCTTAAAGTCTCATTCTGCAAATACTGTTGGTCAGAGTGCTCAGTACCATGATAAATTCCATTGACTTCAATGGAATTAGTCACAGTAGTAACTAAGGCCATGTCTACTCTTATCCGGGATCGACACTGCTGCGATCGATGCAGCGGGGGGGGGTCAATTTAGCGGGCCTAGTGAAGACCTGCTATATCGACTGCAAAGTGCTCTCTGGTCGACTCCGGTATTCCACCGGAAAGAGAAGATTAAGGTAAGTCGATGGGAGAGTGTCTCCCATCGATGCAGCATTGTATAGACACCGCAGTAAGTCGACCTAAACTACATCGACTCCAGCTACGTTATATATGTAGCCAGAGTAGCATAACTTAGGTCGACTTACTGCGGTAGTGTAGACAAGGCCTAGCATTGTATTTGTCCTTAATTTGTCTCCCTTATGCTCATTCTTCCTTCTCTAACCCCTTTCCCATCTTGTGCTTCATCATGTGTCTTTTCCTGTGTCTCACATAGAAATTTCTAAGTACCCGAATTTTATGTGAGTTTGTGTTTACAAGTCATTCCAACATTTCAGGCAAAAATCATCAAATTGATTGGCTACATATAGCTGTATGGTAATATAACGATTACAGAATCTTTTGGTTTTCATTGCTGAACAATGAGCACAACCAGAGATAGACTAAATTGAATGCTATGGTAAGGAGACTTTGGTCCAAATGAGTTCAATGGGACTATTCACATGTTTAACTTAATCATGTGCTTAAGTCTTTACTTAAGCCTTTGGGTAGAATTTTGTCTTAACCTTTATAAGAAATTATTTCTTCTAACTTCTTTTGTGACATTAACCCCTTCATTCTTCCAATATGTCTAACAGGAATTAGAGTACCTTGGTGTAGACTTTACCCATTAACCAACTCCAGGTTTTAATACTCTTTCATAAGTGGGGTTTGGGATGCAGAGCACATTAATTAGCTAAATAGCTTTCAGCTGTAACTTTTTTTCAGACACACATTTATTTCCCTCCCAAAAGTTTCTCCAAAATGACAATCCACACTAAGTACAATTACTATGTTTCCCATCCCAAAGGGAAATGGATGTTTTTCTTCTAAGAACTAAAATTCTGTATGGAAAAAAATGGTGTGTACAAGATAATGGAATATTTTATTTCACTTAAACACCAGGGAAAACTTCTTGACAGCATGCCTACTAAACAGTGGAATAGTCTCCCATGGGAAGTGATGGATGCTCCTTGGTTTATGGCAGATGTGATCTGGCTGATGCCTCCTTTTAGCAACCAAGAAAGGTTAGATGTCCAGGCTGATTCTCTTAGATCTTATCAGAACTGTCGCTAGTTTTCAAATATATCACCCAGGACACTTTGCTGAAGTTCCCAAGATGGGGTAGACAGTATCGCTCCTGAATTGTTCAGCTCTTTCCTTTAGGAAAGTAGTATTAGGCAATTGCAGTTGAGTGGTTGTGCTGTTAGTACAGTCCCAAGGGTTCTCTCCCTTGTCAGGGCCAGCTGCTTTTGCAGCTATTGTGGGTTTCTGCAGGCTGCCCCTCTCCATAGAACAGGGATTTTTGGCACCTCCCCTCCACCCCAGGATGACTTTTATGGGACCTCCATTCTGGATTAAGTCAGTGGATGAATTAGCTCCACTGTCCGAAGACACTGGTAATTTGATGCAGTCTATCAAACCCTACATCACATGAGAGCTTGTCCATACCAACATCAAAAGGAAATTTCATATGAAGGACTTAAACTTCTGTTACCAAATGTCAGTAATTGATAAGGGCCATCATATCATGAGTTTGGCCAGTTGGTAGCTATGCTCTTGATCCTGTTATGACCATGCTGTGGCTAAAATTTCTGTACTAGATGAACAGTGTAAAGAGAAGATTCTGTACAGATAGAAATGTAATTTACTGATCAGCATGTGGTTCTGCTGGAGCTGAAGGACATAGTTGGCACAAGCCAAAAGCAGTCAGCACCAGCACTTAAAACAATGGCCATCTTGTTTTTAATATCACTCTGTATGTCCAGCAGTAAAAGAAAAGCAGCCTTCCAGAGGAAGAGAAGAGACTGGCCTGTAATGGGAAACTACATTCATTGTAATGGAGGAGAGAGATGATTTGGGTTTTATTTCCAAATGTCTCCCACAAGGGCTAGGATTGCTTTCAATCTACAGCCATAGTTAGAGCTTGTTGGGAATTTTCCATCAACATTTTTTGCCAAAAGTTTTTGACTTGGGAAAATGGAAATAAAATGTTTGTTTTTGGGTTGGTTTGGCCCAAATTGAAACACATCGAGATGGCTCCATCCGACATTAATCTCTGTGTGTCAGAACTGCTGTGGTGCCTCATGTCCCCATTCTCCCCAATGGTTTGAACTCCCTGGCTGGACTACATGTCCCACGATTCTCCATGGTCTCCCCTCTGACTGAGCTGCCATGGTGCATCATGGCTTAGTCCACAGAAAGTTTTGATATTTTGACTTTGTCCCAATTTGGGACAAAAACAAATGTCGAAATAGCAGGACTTCCCATGGGGTGGAAATTCAGATTTCTAATCATCTCTAATAATAATTTACTTGCCAAGACTCCTGAGGTTACCAAGTTTTTGGCTTCTGGCTGGGGTCTCCTATGCCCTGGGGAGCTAGTAGGGGAGGAGGCACAGGAGAAGAGACATGGTAGGTGGTGGAGGGAACAAAGAATGAGAAGAGGGAGATGCCCAAGAGGTGTGGGACGGATCCTGCATAGGTCTGTAGAAAGATTAGAATGTTATCCTTTACTAATCCTAAATACTGAACCTTTAGAGGTTCTTCCAGATGTGTGTTTTTTTAATGTTATGGTGGCGGGTGGTGGCAGTGGGTTTGATATGCTCTTTTATGCCTTTGTGATGCCATGTCATCAGAAATGATAGACAGAATGTAACATTAAGTGGACTTTTTAGACTTCTAGGATTCCAAGTGTTAAAAAATCGTCTGAAAACTTTGTCCCTAATCTTTTAAGATATTGGTATAAAAATTCACCAGAACTCAGGAGATATTCTTATAGAAATCTACCTGCACCTGAGTACCAGAAATTCACCAGAAACCTTCAGTGGTCAGATGCACTTCAAATAATGTTTTTGTGAAAAGTGATGAGAAATGTATAATAAAACCACAGCAAAATGTTTTTAGTAACATGTTCCAGTAAGTGAACCACTGAAAGTTAAGTACTTAAATTAAATGAGCTGAACAACAAACTTTACCATGCGTGGGACAACAAATAGCTTCCTTTTTCTTTCCAAGCTTCCTTGTCTCTAGTATGTCTATAAAAAGATAATGGTTCAAATTCATTCCTGGTGTAGCTCAGTTAACATCAACACAGTTAGAGCAAAGATTAATTTAACCTGATGCATCAAACATCACCATGTTCTAAGTCCCAAATTACTTTTTAATATAAGAAATGCCATCATATTCCCTATTTGCATACCTGCATACCCTATTTGCTTGTTAGGGTTTTTTTTTCATGTGCTTGCACAATTTATCGCACTATTCAGTAAGAACGGTTTAGGGTTCAATCCGATATTCCTTATGCAGGCCAAATCCCTTTGCGTAGAGTTCAGGATTAGGCCCTTGGGAAGGAACATGATTATACTTTTGTCCCCAGTGGAAGTCTTTTGGTATATCCACAGCAAGTTCATAGGTGAAAGAAAAAGCACTGTAGCCACTTCTGCATTTGCCACTCACTCTTCTTTTAGGAGAGGAGACTTTAATTTGGGGGCATTAGTGACACGGATGATGATTTTATCGCCTATCCATCCTCACTTAGGCCCCAATTTAGGAAGGCATCTTTCTTCAGGACAATATTTAAGTATGGGCTTAACTTTAAGCATGTGCTTAAATAGCTGCTTTCCTGTATAGGCATGGACTTAAGCATGAGCTTCAGTGCTTTCCTGAATTGGAGCATTCATAATTTCCACTTTTCTTTGCCCTTTTTCATTTTATAGAGTTTTTCTCTCTGTAGGTTCAATTCATTCCACTTCCACCACTTGTTGGTGTCCCCCTGTAGCACACGCCGAAGTTCTTTGCTGAATCGAGGCCTATGGCTGTAACTGTCAGGTGCCAGATGATTTTTATGCTTAAACTTAATCTGTGAATGAAAAATGAGGTTACAAAGGCAGAAAGGCCTGATCCCCTTCAGCGGGAATCGATTGACAGCAGAGCGCTCTCTGGTCAATCCTGGTACTCCAGCTCTCGGAGAAGAGTAAGGGAAGTCGAGCAGAGAGCGTCTCCCATCAATACAGCGCAGTGAAAACACCGGGGTGGGTTGACCTAAGCTACGTCGACACCAGTTACGCTATTCACGTAGCTGGAGTAGTGTAATTTAGGCAGACTTATCCCCTGTAGTGAAGACAAGCCCTAAGTGTCAAATTCTGCCCTTTGTATTAATTTGTACAGCTCCCATAGAACTTGTGTATCAAATTATGAAGACAACATTTGACCCTATGAAAACTATGAAGAGAGGTTTCAAGATTTTGAGAGAATCCAATATTTCCTCAAATGATACATTTATTCTTTTCTTACCTTTTATTTTCAAATCCCCTTTTTGATCAATCTCCTCTGTTCCTATATAGTTTTTATCAGTAAAACTCTTTCTCTGGAGTATCCAAATTTGGGCCTGCAAAACATCTATTAGCAAATTGTGCCCCTCTTTCTGCTCGCTGGTCTCAGGGCATATCTATTCTCCTGTTTCTCTACTTTTCACCTGCATGGACAGGCTGTCCTTTTTCCTGTTTCCCCTCATATTAAAGCCGTTTTTCTCATATTAAAAAATTTGCTAAACCATGTCAAATGAAAAAATGTTTTTTCTCCATCATTCCCTAAAATCATACAAAATAGCCTTTATGTGCAAACTGTCTTGTATTCTTTATTATCACAGGAATGCCTATAGACCCCATTGTACTAGGTGCTGTATGGACATGTAACGGACCGTCCCTGCCCTAAAAAGCTTGAAGCCTTTCAGCAGTTTGACGAAACTCTCACACACTGTAATCCTGAAGACATTCAAGTTGATTAAAAATACGATCTTCATGACCCTTCTCAGTTTCCATTAGTATCATGTGCCAGGAATGTCAGATGGATGCAATTGCTTATATATTTTGATAAGAAGAATCTTTTTTTAAAAAAAAATCATTTCCTCATTCCTGAGCCGAAGCTAAATCATTTGGCGCTAACTTGTGCCCACAGCTTTATACACATTGAAGTAGCAAGGTTTAAATCCTATTAAACTCTTTGCTGTCTTCATCTAATATTAAAAGTTAAACACGCATGTGCAGAAATATGTGTTTTCACGAATACCATGTCACCCAAAATATAATACAGAAATCTAGAAGGTACAAAATCTGAAACAGGATTGTTATACTTCGGAGTTAAGATAAAAGGAGTTATATTTTTAAGCACTGTGTATGCTTTACACTTACATGGAATTCCTCCGTAAAAACAAGTAGATCCTTTCTTAATTCTCCATTCTTATTTCCATGGTGGCTCCCTGGAGTAACAGTTTATACGAAATTCATGTAAGAACTGCAGTGGTTCAGCTGCATAGAATAAGTGGTTGTGTAGTCCTACACATGGCAGAGCCAGGCTCTGTGCCAATCCCAAATAAATCAGCATGGTGGAGAATTACAAGGTAGGCCAAGGAAGAGAGGGAGGCATGGCTAGTATGCCTCTGGCTGCCCAGATCTATTGGATGTAACAAAACTGGCTTATTCAGGGTGATGCAGTGACATTTACCTTTACTGAGTGACCTGGCTGTTGATGATCTTTTCTGTTGAATAGCCTTCCACAAGGTATTCTAGTCTTAAACGCTTCATGGTACATTGGAGGGGAGAACCTTGGTCACTATATATTTCTCCGTTCCTCCTTCTGTGCAAAAGAAATACAGTGAAATCTGAAAGTCTTCCACCCCCATATACACATAGTAGAAAAAGAACTAAATGGAATTTCATGTGTTGATTAAATCTACACATTTGCAAGTCAATATGAATTATGTTAAATGTGCGGGATAATCAAACAACACCTGCATTTACAAATTTCATCAGAGACGTAAGGTAAATATATCCACAGGCGTAAACAGCTGCAAAACCAGATTTTCCCCACGAAGTACACTTCCAATTATACTTTTTGATAAAATACTAGTAGACAACTTTCATATGTAACAGTCTGCAATATTTAATTATTAGGCACGTCTTCATAATTAAGAATACAGAATGCGGTAAAAGTCATAAGAAAAACGAGTAGAGCTGAGTGAATATTGCTGCATTTTTTCCGTGAGTGGCAGCTTGAATTTAAATGCAAATTCACTTTGGCTATGCTCACACTTCTTTGGGGTTTGCTTCCTGCAAACATTCAAGCAGTTGAGTTTTACTCACAAGAATGATGGTGGAAAGCAAATCATGAAATTGCCTGCCCAAGCATGGATACATTTATATAGGATGGCACCTTGCTTGACACAGTTGGGGACTGTGATGGTTCTTGGGGTACCCAGGACTGACAGTCACCTTGTTTACCCTCCTGCCTCCAGCAAGAGGGAGACTTGCTATGCTTAACTGGGTGTCAGCTCCCTGACACCACCAGCCCATTATCCATCCAGACACTCTCCTCTGGGCTATGCCAGCCCTTACTTTGTTACAGGTTAACAATAGGTGCACCCCAATCCCTGAGATCCTTTGAAGTGTTCCCCTGTAATGCCCAGCTTCTTCTCCAGTGAACGCTCACAGAAACACCTGGTCTGCTGTCCCCAAGAAAACAGTGCATACACCAGCTTGAATGAGTCAGCTCAGGATCAGCTCCTTATAGAATACCACAGCACTGAGATACATTTATAGTGAAAACAATGTTTATTATCAAAGGTTCTAGGTTCAAGAGAGAGGACAATGGAAGCAAAAGGGTTGCATTGACTTCAGTGGGACTACTTACATGGTTATAGTTAGGTACAAATTTAAAGTACGTTGATGAATTGGGACCTGAGTACACATCTTGTGCAGGACATGCCATTCTGCTGTTGTCCACCAGAGAGTTCTACATGAAGGAATTTTATTGTGAAATTGTTTTTCATTAAAAAAAACAACTAGGAAGATCCAAACAAATTTACATTAAAAGAACATTAAATGGCAAAGAGAAGCACTGAAAAGTTAGAGAATGCCAAAGGCAAGATTGCCCGTGCAATGTTAATCTTCTCAGCTGTTGTATTTGTTTATTATAACATCATCTTTCATTAGGATGATCATATTGTTTTTTTCTGCTGGATTTCTACCTTTCTTTTAATATAGATTTTGTAGGTTTTTCTATTTTCATTTATTGTGCCTTCCCAACCCTCACCCTGACTCTTTTGTTTGTTTCATCATCTGTTATTTCTTGTCTTCTAGATGGTAAGCTCTTTGGGGATGGTCACTTACTATATGTTCATATGTCACCTAGTGCAACAGGCCCCCAATCTGATTGGTCTCCCAGTGCTACCACAGCATAAGTGTTTAATAATATGGAACATAAGGCCTGCTAAACCCAGGGCTATGAGTTCAATCCTTAAGGGGGCCATTTAGGGAACTGGGGTAAAAATATGTCTGGGGATTGGTCCTGCTTTGAGCAGGGGGTTGGACTAGATGGCCTCCTGAGGTCCCTTCCAACCCTGATATTCTATGATTCTACTTGGAGACTTGTCTTTGCATATGTGTTAGTGTAGTGCTCACAATATATTCCAGACAGACTATACTGACACAATTGTCTTCCAACTTCTGATGTACCCCAATATGTCATTACAAAATCAGATGGTGCTGTTTGAATTGTCATTTGAATTAATGGATGGACCTTTTATGACATATAATTAAATAAGGTGGATCTCACTTATCACAGCACACTATTCTAAGGGCCCCGCGATTGGAATTTCCTCCCAAACTTAAAGATGTCTTCCGAATGACACCTGATCCAGAGCTCCAAGGCCAAGCTGCCCATTCGCCCCTCCTCCGCAAAGGAGCCTCACTTCAGTCTTCACAAATGTTTTCGATAGACCTGGCTCCCAACATTGCATTTTCAATTTTACTGATCAAAAAAGAGGTAGTTTTCTGATGTGAACAGACAGTAGATTCCAGTTCCATTTTTATCAGCTAACTACATTGGTATCTTGAAGCTAGGAAGTAATTACTTCATCAGTCTGCGTACAGTGTATGAGAAAATACAGTGCATTCCAATAAATATTGAATGAATCTCATCTATTCCTGTCTGGAGTTCAAGCACTTTTAAACTTCCTCATTTTAGGCTAAATAAAAACGTGCCAACGTAGTGATGGAAAATGAAAAAGAAAGAAATCAGAGCAGTATAGGTAATCAAAACTGTGGCACATACCAGTAAAATTTTGAGATACCAGACTCTGTATTCACATTGTTCCTTACTCTGCAAATCCGCCTCACACACCCTCAGTGCTCCCTGTTAAGCTACACAACTACAGGGGCTTTAACAACACACCTCTACATCAGAGAGCTTAAACCTCTACATTTTGAGCGTATGAAGTTTCAGAAGACTAAAACTGTGGGATAGAAAGGTTTTTGATCATCACGCAGTTATGGTAATAGACCTGGGTGCTTTGCATCCTCCCAGTTGATGAAACAGGATGATAAATATTGTGGTCTATAAAAAGGATAAACTCGAAAGGAGTTTTTATCTATATAGAAAAGGATGGAGGCAATATTACATGCCATATACAGACTGCTTACAACTGTGGAAACACTTCTTGGCATGTGCTGAAATTATAATACAAAAATATAATGTTTACAAAGGTGCTTTTTACGGGAGGTTGAATGCATTGGATAGACCCTGATTGCAATCAGCTATTCTCCAGAAAAGCTTGTATTGAAAAGTTATAACTGTACAAAGAACAACAACTACTCATGAAAATAGCTGCAAAATGAAATTCAGTGTAAGATCATTTAAAATAATGTATCTTTGACCACAGGGTAATAACAAATAGAAAGATAGTGCAAAACATTGACTCAAAATATATTTGTAATTTCCTGTAGAAAACTATCTTCAGAATATCTCTACAACGTGCAGGTAGGTGAACAAGAAATTAGTAGAAACCAATGTAAACTAATGTACATGTTAATTATTTTCAAACGATAATGGCTTACATAAATATAGCATGTTGTATCCACAAGGAGCTTCATGATTTCACAAACTATAGCCCTGATTCTCCTTTTACTTATACCAGTTACTCCTGATTTACGTTGGAAAGTCAGGCCTATATATCTATGTATGAATATAGTTACAGTTATAACTACAGAAATTCATCCATCAGTAAAATGTAGTTATCTCTGGCATGAAATTTGCCAGTTGTTTAACACACAGCAACACTACATAAAACAGATCACAACGTAAAGTATACAGTGGTTGCCATAAAAGTCTTTATATAATTTTTTATATTAAAATAGTTGTATGGCAGAAGTGAAATGATAAATCTGTTTGGTGTTGATGAACGTATGGCTTTCAAATTTGTATTTTTCAACTATCTTAATGATATTGAGTAGCAGTTAAACTATGTATTATTTTGGTAGACTCTATGGTGGTAGATGTTAATGTATATTGGAAACAGACCCTTTGGTAGGAAACGGGGTTTTACAGTCTAGTAATATGCTAATATGAACTTTACATATATTTTTGCAATTTTTAGGGAATAAAGGTTTTGTGTAGCTGTAGCAGGATAGAAGATGACCATAACAGGGAGCACTGAAGGTGTGTTAGGAGGATTTGTAGAGTAAGGAACAGCATGAATACAGACTCTGGTGTATCAAAATTTTACTGATCTGTGCTGCAGTTTTTAAGGTTGGGTGGGCTCTGTAAGACAAGCAGGGTGATGGACAAATGAAAGATTACTTTGCAGGAGGGAGGTTATTGACATGCGACCTCCAATTCATTGAGATGGGGTGTCTGACCAGCAGAATGGGGAGTGGCCAACCCTGGGTCCTATGAAGGCAAGGGTGGTCCCATCTTTCCTCTCCTCCTTTCTCCATGTGTTGGGGAAAGGATAAGGAAGGGTTCACACTACACCTGCTGGCAGTGATTGGCCAGTTTGGGTGAGGCATGTTAAATTGATTGGCTTCTCTGCCCTTCCAAGGATATAAAAGTTCATCATAATAACATCAAGAACGTAAGGATGGCCATACTGGTTCAGACCAATGGTCCATCTAGCCCAGTACCTTGTTTTTCACCAGTGGCCAGTGCTGGGTGTTTCAGAGGGAATGAACATAACAGACTTGGTAGAGTGGTCAGTTCCTAGGGTAAATTTGAGTGCAGACAGGGTGTGACAGACTGACAATTTCCAGCAATATCCTGAATGAACTTTATGGAATTAGGTTGAACTTTGTTGAATTAGGTTTAATATCTTTGGGGGTCCTTTGCAATTGTGAATGTGTTATTGTGGAATTGTATGTATATATGCAGTCTCTATAAGGTATTAGGAACTTCAAATAACTTTTAGGAAGTGAGTTCCTAGGAATTAGCTGGGCAGAGGGGAATGCAAATGGCCCACTTCGAATCCACCCTTTGAAGCTATGCCCTGGGGAGGAAATCCCATTGTCTACTAATGACTTGCTCTACAAACTCCATATCAGAGATCCTTTATCTGTATCAAGGATGGACTAAATAGTGTGCTTCTTCTGAGCTGAAGCTATGAGGAATTTATGACCACAAAGAAAACCCACTGAGTGAGGTGCTGAAGGACTGCTTCTGCCAGAGCCCATGTTAGAGCTGGGGTGATGTTTGGTAAGCTTATTAGCATGTGTTTAGGTTCTTTTATTAGTTTTTAATCTCTTCTCTGAAGAGCTTTTACCTTAAAAATAAATTAGGCTCGCAGAGAAGGTGCTGTGTGGCATCTTGTAACTGTAGCAATTACTATTAATTGTCTCTGAGGAGAAAGCAAGCAGGTGTGCTTGGGCAGCCTGTCTCTGCTGGGAATAACGCAGTGAAGGCAGGGAACTGCAGCCTGGAAATATCTCAGTCAGAAGGGAGAGAGATGCAGGGTTACCACCCAAAAAAGGGGGGAGCTGGAAGCCTGAGTGTGGCCCTTGCTGGGCTACTCAGGGGAAGTACAGGCGCAGGTGCCCTGAACTATGACACAGACCTCACACTGTCAGCCTCTGCATGAGGGAAGGGCATTGAAGATAATGTGTAAGATTTTTGTCACACATATTTTTAGTAAAAATCACGGACCAGGTCACGGGCAATAAAGAAAAATTTATGGAAGCCTGTGACCTATCCATGACTTTTACTAAAAATATGCATGACAATGTGGAAGGCTAAGATTTTTATCTCCTATACCCTTCCCTCATGCAGAGGATGCAGAGGCTGACAATGTGTGCTCTGTGTCATAGTTCAGGGCACCTGCGCCTGTACTTCCCCTGAGTAGCCCAGCCCGTGGCTCCTAGCTGCGCCCCTCCATGGTGCCCTGTCTGCCTGTGGTGGCTCCCAGTTCTTGGCGCGTCCCAGCCACTGCTGCCGGCTCCCAAGCACCACGGGTGATAGGGGGACCTTGCAGCTCCCAGCCGCTGCAGGCTCAAGTCACGGAGGTCTCTGGAAGTCACTGAATCCATGACTTCCATGACAAAATCGTAGCCCTAAAAATGTGGGATGAATTGCTGGTTGAGCATAGGTAGCGTTTAGGCTGAGGTGTGCCTACAGAGGCAACATGTAGGGGGAACGCAGGGTCATGTGCCGCCTCCACCCCAGATTTGCTGCTTGGCTTGTACTGAGCATGCTCACATGGACTCAGCATGGCCAGTAATATCTGCTGAAGTCGCTGCCCTCATTCTGCCTCCCCCCCACACTGTCGGCAAGTGCGGGTTGTCTCTGTTTGCCTGTCCTCTTAGCTAAGCTGTTTAACTCACATACTTGGTCACACAGTGGACCCAATTAATTGTGTGGTAGTTTGCTGAATTCCAAGGATTCTAGTGAAATTATAACATCCCCTGCTTGGAGGGTTTACAAACTATTTAAACATACAAAACTTGAGCTAATGGTCCTGGCATACCATTGCCTGAGCCTTGAACTTTTGAGACTCCATATCAGTCAAGTCAGTCTGTCCACAAGATAAATAATTTTCATTTAAGGTTGGTTTGACACTACCACCTTTTCAAGTATCAAGACAAGACACAAAACTGCCTTACAGTCTACATAAAAGACAAGACACAATGGGTGAGAGCAACAAATGATAGGTGGCGGAAAAAGGATGAGATAACCATAATAGGGTGACCCATTTGTTCAAGTTGGTTGTTCACACACAGCTTGCTGTGTTATACCTGCTATAGCTAATGAGTCATGTGAGCTTGGCCAATTGCATCCTAAGGATTTCTAGAGCTGACAAAGAACAGTGGTTCTTCATTTGGTTAACAGTTTCTAATGGGTTTTTTGCACATCACTGTCTGCCACTGTACTTGGAAGAAACCCAAAATGCTCTTGGATCTAAATGAGCTACATGTTATTGTCAATGTGAAAATAATATTTTACCTTTTGAAATTAGGATTAGAGAATTCCACTCATGAATATTCAGTTCTTTTCACATCCCTGTCCTGCTCACAGATCACGCATGTGGAACATTAATAGCATACTGGGCACTGAATTAAATTCAGTCTTTATACTTTGGAATTCTACTCACTTTGGAGGTCACTGAGAGTGGCAAGCCTGCCTTTTAGCTTTAAAACCACTGTAAACACGTCTCCAGCTGCTGCTTCCAGCCATCACTGAGAAGAGTGTTAAACTATTGCTAGGAATGAAGCCTAATATACAGCAAATTAATTTACTGTGGAAAAAACCTCCATGAATCATTTGAACCTGACATGCCAGCTTAATGCTGAATAGGAAACTGTAGTATAAACTCCCTTGTTGCTGCAATCCTTTGATCAGCAAGAGAGGAGAAGAATAGCAAGTTGTTTGATCATTTGTCTCTCTGGTTCTTCTCTTGCTTCCAATCCCCTGACTCCCCCTTACTGTTCTTCGCCTTCCTTTGCTACTCTAGCATTTTACTTCCTGATGCAACACTATTGCTGTTACTCTCCCATATCTGCCATTCCCTCACTATTGATCTCTGGAAAAAAATAGGAGGTTTTTATTTAACCTGACTTAATTACGCTGTGGAACTCACTACCCCAAGATATAATGGAGCAAGGAGCTTAGTAAGATTTTTAGAAAATGATGAGATAATAGATTTAACAGAGCATATTAGTCACCTACTATGATGTTAATTAGAATAAAAAGTATATGGTATATTGTAGCTCATGTTTCAGGACATAAGCCAACCACTCACAACTTGGCATATGGAAGAAACTTCCAAACTGGCATGGTATTGCATAATTGTCCACTATAAGGGACCAGCAGTTTCATCATGTTGGACGAAGTGGATTATTGATCTCCCTATGAACACTAAACAGAAAACAGCAGGGATGAAGGGATTAGTGAGGTACATTGCTGACTTTTGGGGGCTTATTTTCTGAAATTCAAATGCAGAATAAAAGTCAATTTTTCAACCTTGGCCCAGATTCTGCTATGGAACAGAGGTGTTTGTATCTCTAAGTTACCACTGCATCCCCTGTATCGTGAAGCCATCTGGTGTAAAGTAAAGCAGTCTAGGGAACTGAGATGTCATTCTGACAGCAGGGATTTGCTGTGGCTGCTCCTCATGTAGCTGCCCAGGCCCCCATGGACAGGGGAAGGTGATATGGGAGGAGGCAGCGGCAGTGGCATACAAACTGTTGTGGTGGAGCTGTACCACCTGAAGAAACCAGTTAACCCAGCTTTAGGGCTGGTTTGTGCAACCAACATACAGGAAGGCCTGGCCCTTTAACTCTGTATTTGATGACTTTTGAGTAGATATGGGTCCAAGAAGCAAAATTCAGTTGCAGAATTCCCCACAGATGGGTATATTTAGCCTGAGAGTTTTGGCACACAAACGCTGTTAACGATTAACATAATTATATGAATAAAAACACAAGAGAAGTATTTTGGTGACTTCTGGCCTTGCAAGACATTTAATAAATAAATAAATAAAGGATAATTGATGTTTGCAGTGTTGTTGTAGCTGTGTTGGTGCCAGGATATGAGAGAGACAACGTGGGTGAGGTAATATCTTTTATTGGACTGACTTCTGTTGGTGAAAGAGAGGAGCTCTTCTCCCTTTATCACATTGTATTCCATAAAGTTAAGCAGTAAAATAGGATAAACAGGCAGGTGTTAAGTGATAATCAAACTTCTTACCGTAGGTGTTACAATACAAGCGGTGCAGCTCCAGTCTCCTATCTTTCAGTAGCTAGACAGTAATTGTCTGATGATAATCATGTTAACTATACTCCCTGGAGTTACTTTACTGCTGTTAAGAAATATCTCCAGATCCCTTACATGGCTATGATGAAAAACCCCCACATTCAATTATTCTACTGAAGGTTGAATGATTATGATGCATGTTCCTTGGCACAATGATTTACCCAAATAGAACATTAGAAGTTTTCTTCTGCTAGGAGAGATAATATTTTAAAGTAGAAATAATTAAAACCACTGTGGAAGCTTCATTCATTGCTGAACATGGGGGCCTGCTCTTTGGTAGGACAAGTGTTTTATTGCCTGTACACTACCTATCTGCCCAGCAAGAAGGAATGCTAAAGTAACTGATTATATTAACAGATTATTTCTGAAAAATGTAGCTTGCAAGGCGAAATCTGTTTGAGTTTTGGCATGAAAAGTGAATGGAGATTACTTCCTGCTATTTGTCTTGGTGAGTCTGTCATTCCCTTATGAGCAATGATGGTACCTGATACAGCCATATGCATTGTGCAACTCTCATACACAACCCAAAAGGCACTCGTACTGAATTATGTTTGGTGGTACTATTGTAGGAGGTTATTTTAAGAAGTACATAGTAGCAGCTCTGCTAGTGCGACAGACAGTTTGGAATACCAGCTTGAACAAGCAGGAAAGGAACCTAAAACATAAAGGATTCCATTGGCTCAGATGCAGCAGCTGGTGGATTTAGATTAGGTTTTTGCAATAGTTGTCACAATGGGTAATCAGTTCGTGGAGAAACTCCAAAGTCTGGATTCAGTTTGGTTTCTTACCCAAAGTTATCTGAACCCCTTTGAGTTTTGAAGGTGGTTGGAAAATGCATTGTCCCAGGATTTCTAGGGTTTCTTTGGTTTGCTAGTGCTGGAAATAAAAACTTTTTGACAGACTGGGACTGTTGTCTAATGATTCAAACACAGATCATGCTGTGTGACATTAGGCAATCGTAAATTCTGGCCCCATTGAAGTCAATGAACTTCCATTGACTTCGACAGGGTCAGGGTTTCTCCCTTATCCACTCTCTTTCAGTTCAGCCATCTGTCAAATAAGGCTGATAAGTTACCCACCTCAGAGGTGTTATGAGACTGACTTACTCAATGTTTGTAAATCTCTTTGAGAGCCTTGGACGGAAGTGTTAGTTTGTTTATTAGGCTTTCCTTTTCTACTCCTGGCCAGAAGTGAGAGATACAAAGGTTCACAAAGTTAACGTTTCTTTGAATGTCAAGAATTATTTGGTTTGAACTTTGAACATGAAATGACAAGAAGCACTATTGCCCTTGTATTAACAACATGATGTGTCCCATTCTGAACAATTAAACATACTGGGCCAAATTCTCTTCTCCCATATGTTGCTTACGTCAGTGTAAGAGAGGACAAAGTTTGGTGCACTATTTTTAATCACACATTGGCTTCAATGAGAAAGCTTAAAATAACCTGAAGGATTAACATGCATGGACATTTGTCTTTGTCGCTACAGGGGAGAATGATGATATAAAATGTTGCCACTTTTGCAGATTGCAAAAAGGGTATTAAAAATGTTATTTACTTGTATGAGAAAACCAGAAGTTCCTTGTTATAAGAAGTCACAGAAGGGTTGGTGGTTAGTTTTTTTTCTCTTATAAAATATTAACACATGACTGACTTTTTTGAAATAATAGCATTACATTTTAAAGTACATTAACTCAAAGACTTTGTAAAATTAACATTGATCTTTCTTACAGCAAACGCAGAAAAGGTTTTTAGGACAGAGCAGCCAATGAGACTTGCTTTTAAAGTAACTTCTGAGATTTCTCTCTCTCTCTCTCTCTCTCTCTCTAAAAAACATTTTTACAGAAAGATGTAAATTATTTTAAATAGACCTCAGGCCTGCACAGCTATTTTGAACATGTAACTACTATTTGAAAAATGTGAGCATGCCATTTAATCCATTTGCAACAGCAGATTGGTATTTCTCATTTTGTTTTTGTTTTTTTCTAAAAAAAGATCTAATCAATCAAAGGCTGGTGAACCTAGAGGTCTGTTCAAGGATCCATGTCTCCCTGCTGGCTGTGTAACATTGGGAAGATGAGGGACATTCTAATGGTATATATCAACCATAACAGCCTTCAGTTTCTTCTGTGAACTCTGTTTCCTGCACTAATACTCTGGATCTCTCAACATAATGAATGAGCTAAGGGACTTGCAGGAGTTTCAATACCATTTGTTTCTTATCCTAAAGGAAAATATGAACCCTTTTGTCAGATAGAGCTATGCATAAAAATAAGGGCTTTCTGTAATACAAAAGTTGAAGGTGACCTATGCTAGTAATTGATACAAAATCATTTTTTGGAAGCTGAAAAAATTTATCCCTGGGTATTTATTTGTTCTATCTTGCATTTCACTGTTGTGTCTTAGGTACTGTACACTATTTCTCAGATGGAAGATTCAAACAGGAGTAGATACTGTAACATATTAATGAACTGGTTTAGTATCTATTAAACATTTTTACATTTTTTTCCCATTGGATAACTACCCTGAACTGTGCAAGAGAGTTGTTTATAGGAAGTATTGTACACATCCCACAAATTGCATGTGATTTGTGCATGCACAGATGCTCTGAAAATGTATCTCAAGATGGCTAACGACTCAGGACCAGGTTGTGATATCATTTCTCACAATGAATGTTTATTTATGAATATGTATGGAATGAATTCCATATGTAACTCCATTGACTTCAGTGGAACTGCTTGTGGTATAAGGTAGTACCAGCATAAATATCACAGTCCTGCCTTTAGTTTGCTTACAATGGGGTATACAAACCCCACAGTGGGCAACACAGGGTTAATGAGCTGTTGTGCGTTCAGGTGGCCCTGCCCTGCCAAACCTGTGACAGATGTCAGACTTGGAGGAAGGAGCTTAAAGCACAGCACTGCTGATGGCAGACCTCTGTTCTGCTCATGGAGAGAAGGCAGGCTGAAGGCAAGAACTTCTCAGGCAAACCACTGCCTGAAGGGAGGGAGGGCCTGATGCTGATCCACCTTTGACAGGACTATGTTAGCCTGTGAGCCTAGCTGACTTAACACAAGCCCTTTGAAGGAAGAGAGCTTTACCACACCTGTGGGACAATCTATTGGAATTCATTTATTTTTGTATTCGTTGATACTTCGGAAAGGGCTGAGTCTCTCTTACGACTGGACTGGTGTTGCGGAACACCCATACCTCGCAGAGCAGAGACTCAGCCAGGGCCTAGACGGTGCCTTGTGGGAGGAACTCAGTGAGAATATCCAATAAGTTTTGTATAACCCTTTATTGCAATGTTATATGATTTCCGCAAGGAAGGCATGCCATTTATTTATTCTGGACTTCTGTTTTATTGATTTGAATAAAGTAGTTTTCATGATTATTAGATTTATCTGATGTCTACTAAAAAAGACTTATGGACAATCTATGTCCTTCTTTGAAATTTAAGGAACACTGCGCATAAAGTGAGAAGTTTCCAGGCAAAGGAAAATTAGTGCTTTATATTGAAATTACAGTATTTTTTCAATAACTTAGAGGGGACATTGCAAAGTGAGATTAAAGTAGGTAAACTGTAAGTGAAACTAAGATGATGAAGAACAATCATAACTTTTATTTAATGTTACTTTTAGCATTAACGGAACTTTTGTAAAATCATATGCCTGTATCTGATGCTGAATGAAAGATTTTGTTTGTTCAGAGGTGGAATGTATACTCCATATACATACTACCCTGAACATATCACAGCACAGACACTTATGTATGGGAGAGGTACCAGAGAGGTTCTGAAAGACTGAGGAAAAAGAAACCTAGTACATTTTTTTCAGAAAAGGAAAGAGCCTGGCAGTTGCCATCCTATACTTTCTAGCACTAGTAAATTAATAAAGTAACTACTAAGGGAAAAATAGAAGCTTGAGCAAAAGGTACCAAGAATTAATAAAATACATTTGGAAGGGATTTTTTTAAATTGAAGTACAAATTTAGTGGGGAACGTCGTAAGTATGCTTGATTATAAGCATTTGATATTGCATGTCACAAAATCTGACTCTAACAGATAGGAACATTATGTGAACTGAATGTATGCTAAATACAGTGACCAAAGGATGGTGACAAATGGTGGAAACATCTAATGGAGTATCTCAGGAGTGGGTGACAAGGGCGATCATATATATAATATTTTCAGCGATGACCTGGAGGAGGGTGTAAACAATGTGTTAACAAGATTCACAAAGAATACTAAATGGAAGGACTTGCAAATATCGGTAGTTCTTCGAGTGATAGTTCCTACGTGTATTCCACATGTGGGTGTGCATGTGCGCCATGCACCTGAGTCTGGAAGTGTTTCTTAACAAGTCTGTTGACCCATACCTGCATAGCCCATCTCCTCATGCTCCCAGCTGAGGGTATAAGAGGTAGTGCAGGTCAATGCCTTCCCAGCTTTTTTTAGTGTAAGTTATCTAAGTTAGTATAGTGAGTGTAGTTCTTCTTTCCCTGGTCATGGACTGTATTTACTCCCCCATCCGCCCAGGCACTGTGACCTGGATTCCTGGTTTCAAAAGCTGTTTCCTGCTTGCACTCCTTCTCTGTGAGTGATGAGCACCAGTGGTGCCCCTACTGCCTTGATGAGGCACACATCACAGCTCACGGCACCATTAGCAAATCCTTCCTGTCCCAGACCTGGGAAGCTTGCGATCTTCACCTTCATAAATACCAGATGGAGGAAGTGATGAGACCCAGGCTGCTCTGAGTCGGTCTGGCTTTGGAACTGGTGCATTAAGAACCACATGATACTTCAAGCCTCCTACTTACTGGGCACCCAGAATTCTCTGGCCAACATGCTCAGCAGGACTCCGAACTTCAATCATGAGTGGGAGCAACATGATGCCACGCTTCTGTATCTCTTCACCAAGTGAGGCACTCCCTGATGGGACCTCTTTGCTACTCACAAGGACAGAAAGTCCCCTTCTATTGCTTGGGAGGAGCACTGAGGGATGGCTCTCAAGATGATGAGATAGGTGAGCTCCACTGTCTTTTCCCTCATTCCTCTCCTGCCACAGGTGCTATGCAAGATTTACCGGGACAGATCCACTGTCATACTCATGGCCCCATCAGTTCTGATTCACAAACCTCTTCAGACTCTCCACTCGCATATCACACTATTTCTGCATACTCCCGAATCTGCTCACACAAGATAGGGGGAGGTTTCATCATCACAATCTGGGCCCTCTTCACCTCTCAGCCTGGTATTTGGATGGGTGTCGAGGGTAGACCAGGCATGCTTTACTCCAGCTCAACAAATCCTTACCCAAAGCAAGAGAGAATCCACCAGAGCCTGCTACCGAGCTGAATGGAGAGGCTTCACAGCATGGGCCCACTGCCACTGCCATTCACTGAGTATGGTGTCTCTTCCAGTCATCCTCGACTACTTCCTCGTTCTCAAGAAGTTGGTGTTGGCCCTCAATTCTATTCAAGTGCACCTGGCAGCACTCGGTGCCTTTCTCCCTCTCATGGATGGTGCATTGGTGTTCATGTATCCCACCACCATCCGCTTCATGAAAGGTTTACTCAACACCTTTCACCAGCACTGAAGCCTATGCCACCATTGCATCTTAATCTCGTTCTCTCTGCTCTCACGAAGCCACCCTTTGAGTTGGTAACAACATGCTCCTTCTCCCACCTCTCAATGAAAGTGACTTTCTTAGTAGCCATTACCATGGCCAGATGAGTCAGTGAATTCATGGCCGTGAGGGCAGACGCTCCCAACACAATATTCCTCAAGGACAAGATGTCCTTATGGCTGCACCCTAAATTCCTCCCAAAAGTGGTGTCTGAGTCCCACCTAACTGAGTGCATCTGCCTGGTTCTCCACCCCATACCGCACACCTCCCCTAATGACAGAGCCTTGCATTCCCTTGACATATGCCAGGCACTGGCATTCTACGTCCAAAGACTTCACCCTTTTGCACATCACCAAAGCTATTTGTGGCCATTGCCAAATGGTCCAAGGGTCAAGCCCTCTCGTCCCCAACGGATGTCTAAGAGGGTCTCAGGTGCATCTGCAAATGCTACAACCAATCCAACCCATGCCCATCTGTAAGAATCACGGAACACTCTACACAAGCGCAAGCCACCACATCAGTCTCACTGGTGGATGTGGCCTGGCAAGACATCTGTTGTGCAGCAACTTAGCGCTCCATCTACACATTCATGTCACACTATGTCATTGCCCAAGCAACAGCTACAGATGCCGCCATGGGCAGACTGTACTGCAGACCCCACTTCTATTGGCATCCTCACACTCACCTCCATGCTGATCTCTGCTCACGAGTCACTGATATGTGGAATACGCATAAGAACCATCACTCAAAGAGGAGGAGGAAGTAACTTACCTGTAACGGGAGATTCTTCAAGATGTGTGGTCCCTATCTGTATTCCACTATCCACCCTCCATACCCTCTGCTTTGGACTAGATTCTATGCCCTCAGCTAGGAGCACAAGGGAACCCATGTGCAGGTCAACAGACACTGCTAAGAAATGCTTCAAGACTCAGGCACATGGCATGCCTGCACACCGCACATCTCGAAGAACCTCCTCTTATGTAAGAGATTAATAGAAAAACCTAGACCTATTAGAAATATGGGCAAAAATCCTAGATGAGATTCTGCTGTAAAATTACTGGCTAATACTTCTAGAGAAAAGCAATAGAAAATATAGAGCACCAAAGGGAAGGAGAAAGCTGGAAAGCAGTAATCCTGAAAGAGAACTATGGTGGGCTGTGACAATTGACAGAAAACTAGATATGCTTTTAATATGAAATGGTAGCAGAAAAGGACAAGCAGTTTTGAGCTGCTATGCAGTTGAATAACAGTGCAGGGAAATAAGCATTCTCTAGTCAGCGCTGGAGCATCCACTCCTGGAATACATGTTTAGTTCTAGGAAGTTCTGCGCCCATTAGAAGCCCACTTTGGGGTAGACTGAGCATTTAGGCATAGCCTTGTGTTAGGGGAGGGCACATCAGGAAGGAATTCTGATGTATTCACTCACAATTCTCCAATTGCTCCCTTGCTCCTTCTTCAGTTCTTTGGGAGAATAAGGGTTTGTCTATATGAACGCTTAGTTCCCTGCAAGCGAGGGTGTAAATCTACCCCAGCCTAGCCTGTCCCGCATTAACAGCCCATGTGGACCTTTCAGCCACGCGCTATAAGTTCCCTAGTGTGCTTTGATCTATGCTGTTTTGCAATGGGAGTAGATCAAAGCACACTAGAGAACTTTTAGTGCACGGCAGCAGGGTCTACACAGACACTTAGTGTGCTGCAGGCTAGAGTGAGGTAGATTTACACCCCAGCTTGCTGCAAACTGAGTGTTCGTCTAGACAAGCCCTAAATTACTTCACTGCTTTTAGGAGTACAGCTTACTCGCCTTCCCCTATAAACAGACAGTTCTGGGGAGAGGGTGTGAGCCATGGTCCAGAACTGCAGTCCGAGCAGCCTGAACAGGAAGGCGGAGGAGAGTCCTTCCTCTCCTTACTAACCTGCAGGGCATTTTACCCATTTGCTATTAACTTGAATAAAAGCAGGATCAAGGCCTATATTCCACAAAGCTATTAACAAACTAATGAACAGCAGCAAAAGCGATCAGGGAACTGCAGGATTTGACTTATCAGGAATAACGAAGAGTTAAATGCATACAGAATGGTGTAACTACTAAGGGAAGTGGTGGGGATATGATGGTTATCTACAAATATCTGAAGAATGTAAACAACGCAGAGAATTAGTGAAATTGGTACTAGGAATAATGGGATATAATTAAGTAAGGGAAAAATTAGGCTAACTTCTATGAAATCCAGCAAGATGTCCCTATGCTGGTCATGTGGTGATGTGATGTCCCTATAATGTGATATAAGATAACTGAGAGATATAGAGTGCATAACATTTTGTGACCTGGGCAGTGAGGTGAAGTTGTTGTGTATGGGGTTATGAGACTTTCTGTCTGAATGTATTGTTCTGGCTTAACGTGTGTGTGTGTGTGTGTGTGTGTGTGTGTGTGTGTGTGTGTGTGTGTGTGTGTGTGTGTGTGTGTGTGTGTGTGTGTGTGTGTGTGTGTGTGTGAGAAAAACAAACACGAAGGCAATTCCATGACAGTAGCATACTTCTAGACCCCAGCCTGAAGTGACACAGCTGTTCTGCCTATGCTGGGACCTAAGAAATCAAAGGGCTATAAACAGTTCAAAAGGGTCTTAAGAAAAGTGGGCAGGGGAGGTTGATCAAAAGGACCAAGCAACTTTTAAGTGAGACTCTTCCTGAAATGGGGTGTGAAATAGTTTGTGAGTTAAGGGAATGGACTCTGCCAGGAGGGTCTACAGGAAGCTTAGACCTGCCAGGTCCCCATGTGGTTAGACACCTAGTAGGCTAGACATGCATATGGGTTGTTTTATTGTTTTAAAATCTGTTTTTTCTTAAATGTTTTTGTTCTAATTAAATACTTTGCTCTAAGAAGGCTTTTTAGTCACTGTTTACCACTGTCATTGCTTCTGGGAGGAAGAGACTTGCAGGTGCTAGACATAAGTTAGAGAATCTGAGAGTGGCAGAATCGCATGATTCCATCCTGAGAGAAGTGAGTCCTGAAGGGGATGCATTCGAAGAGACCAGGAGGGGTCAGACATGCCCTTAGCTCAGTAACAGTGACAGTTGAAGACTTTTCACACAGGGCATTGTAGAAAATTTATTTTAGGGAGCAAAATTGCTTTGACAAGGAGATGGACTAGATGATTTAATAGGTCTTTCATACCTTTCTAGTTTGCTCGATTTTGTGATTCATTATAATATCGTGCCAAAATAGCTAATGCTATATTTATTTTAAGGGATAAAGAACAGAGTGAAAAAACACAAATTTTAAATCTAATTGTCAAGTGAAAATTGACAATTTATATTGGCAGTGATGATTTCTGTGCTTACAGGAATGAAAGTTGTTCTGGCTTTAAATCCATATCCTGCTAGAACAATATTTGGTCAGATAGCATCAATCTCATCTAGGTTAAAAAACTACTTTTGCCTTTCTTACAAGAAAAAGTATTATTGCAAGCTTGAAGTATGGAAGAAAATGTTATTGCCTCCAAGGGGGCATGCCATCTTAATAAGTCTTATCTTCAAGACAAGAAAAAATGTACTTTCCAAATCCTGCTTGCATTATAAACCACCACTTACAAAATCTTTGTTCTAAGTGCTGGCAATTTTACCTCGGGCAGACATTTTAGTGCATTTAAAAGGTCTCCATGGATACTAGTAAACCTAAGGTGAATCCTAAAGCCCGATGGATATAATAAAATCTAAAGTTTTTGCTTTTCTAAGTTTTTGCTAGGCTTTTCTCTTGGGCATTAAAATGTAACTGTGATTCTTCTTCAAGAGATGTCCATGTGGGTTCTCCACTTCAGCTCTAGGTGCATCCCAGCGCCTTCGATTGGAGATTTCTAGAGCAGTACCCCTATGGGCCGCGCACGTGCTTTGCCTGCCTCTCGAGCTGTCAGTGTTTGAATAGCATGTGCACGGCCCAGGCTCCTCAGCTCCTTCTCTACCGTCCCCAGCTAGAGATGGAGTTCGGCCGTGCTCTTTGAGATTACCTAGTTTGTTTGTTTCTCAGTTTAGTTAGATAGTTTCAGTTGCTAGAGTTACTACTTAGATAAGTTACATTAACTGTTACATTTATTACTTAAAAAAACAACAACAAAAAAAACCCCTCCGCAGTTTCGGACATGCCTGGCTCCTCAGGCTTCAAGAGATGCGCCTCCTGTAAGGATGCCATCCCCACCTCGGATGGGCACTCACAGTGCGTATGCTGTTTGGGGGAGTCTCATGTACCACCAAAATGCGTCCACTGCAGCAAAATGAAAGCGCGGACCTGCAAGGACAGGGAGCTCAGGCTTAAAATGCTGCTCCTGGAAAACTCCCTCAGACCTGCGTCTGACCCTGGCCAGCAAACCTCTGTGACATCCTCCAGAGGCAAAATAAAAGCAAAAAAAACCGGCCAGCTTCCTCTCCCCTCAGGAGCTGTTCCTTGGGGAAGAAGTTAAAACCGTCTCTCCTGTCTCTGGTAACTGCTGCTCCACGGCTCACCACCTTCCACGCAGCAGGCACCTCAGGCAACGACCATGAGTCGGCTGCCCCACTACACAGTGCCGAGGCTCAGGGTAGGGTGACCAGATGTCCTGATTTTATAGGGACAGTCCTGATTTTTGGGTCTATTTCTTATATAGGCTCCTATTACCCCCCTACCCTGTGTTCTGATTTTTCACACTTGCTGTCTGGTCACCCTAGCTCAGGGCTTCCAGTTGCCCACCTCTTTCAGCTCTCCTTCGGCCACCTCTGTCAGTACGGTGCTGAGAGCTGCTACAGTGCTGACAGTACAAGTGGCTGCTGTGGCACCATCCTTTGATCTTGCGGCGCTGCTTTTGCAGCCGCTGCTCTCAGCACTGAACCTCCTGACGTCTCTAGCCTCCCTTGCAGTGCCTACCTCAGGGGCTCCTACTCTGCAGAGCCAGCTTGCACGCCTGGGACACCCTTCGGTGTGCCAGCAGATGCCCCAGCAAACTCTGCCTCCACCAGCTACACCGGCACTGACTCCTGGTCAGTCAGCTCCACTGCAGTGTTTACAGCCAGAGGAATTAAGGGCACGCCATGCTCCTGACTCTCCTCTTCTCAGCGCTGGTCTATCACTGAGACCTTTAGCACCCTACCTTCAGTACTCCTCTACCACCTGAAAGCCTCTCTTAAGTCCCTGGATATTGACATCACCTCCTGGGAAACTCTGGCACAAGACCGATCGACATGGCGTACGCTGATCCATCAAGGCTGCCAGACATCTGAAGCCAGAAGGATAACTATAGCACAAGAGAAGCGAGCACTCTGTAAAGTCAGAGCTGTAAATGTTGTAACAGTGGTGCCCACACATGTCTGCCCGACATGTGGCAGAACATTTTGTGCCCGTATTGGCCTTATCAGCCACCTGCGGATGCACTGTGGACAGCTCACAACCTGCTAGATGTCAAGGTCTTCTTCGAAAACGATGGACGAACATACATACATACATACATACATACATACCTCTTGAAGCTCCTCTAATGAAGTGTGGGAGGAAGAGGAAGAGGAATATGATGACCAGATGTTTTTCTCTCAATACTCTCTCCAGATTCAGTTACCTACAACTGGGAGACGCATTACAGCACAATCTCCATATCCTCAAGGCTCTCCACACTGGTATGGCAATCCCTGGATGGGACCACCTATGCCCCTCCCTCCCCGGGGAATGGCCACACTGGGGTCCATGGACCTACACCACACCACACTCACGTCTTCCGCAGGCTGCCCGGAGGAAAGCTGTCAAACTCTTCCCACTGCCTGCTTACACTGAAACCCAGATAAGACCTGAAATGGCCGCCATGCCTACAGAAGACACTGCCCCACACGCCTCTTCTATAGCGATAACACCACAAGACGCACTGGTACCCCGACCACATCCCACTACTGATGAGTTCGCTCACTTCCAAGAGTTGTTTCAGAGAGTAGCAGAAGCACTCAAGATTACCCTGGAGGAGGTACCTGAAACACACCACGAGCTTACCGACATTCTGCAAGCTTTGACCTCCTCCAAAATAGCCCTACCAATTAATGGGGCCATTATGGAACCTGCTAAAGCTATTTGGCAGACCCCAGCTACAATAACACCCACTAGCAAGAGATTGGACCACAAATATTTTGTCCCATCTGAAGGTTCTGAGTTTCTATTTACACACTGCTCACCTAATTCACTAATGGTTGACACGGCCAGTCAGAAAAACAAATACCAACACTTCAGCTCCATTCCTTCAGACAAATATAACAATTTAAAACAGTGGTGTCCGAAGGCCAATTGATCTCCCGCATAGCTCTTCAAATTGCCCTCGATGCTGCAGACACAGTGGCCAGATCCACAGCCATGGCTGTCATCATGCGGTGGGCCTCATGGCTTGCTTCTTCCTGCTTTTCGAAGGAGATACAGAATACAGTTGAAGATCTCCCTTTTGATGGAGACAAGCTCTTCGCCTCTATAACCAATGAGGTCCTTCACTCCATGACAGACTCCCGTGCCACACTCCGATCCTTAGGCATCCAAACACCTGCCTCAAAGGAGAGACAATATAGATATCAGCCATACCAATGGCTGCGTTACCATACCTTTGCGCAACATCCACCTTCTAGACACTATGATATGCAACAACAACAATGACACAGGCCCAGGAACCAACAATGTTGCCCTCCGCAAACAACGGCGACCCATCCTCCTAACCCAAATAAACAAATTTGAAGTCTTGGTCAAGGTTATAGAAAACCTCACACCCTCTCCAGTGCCAACTCCTACCAACCATTTTTTTGGACACTGTGTACGTCCATTCTTGGCCAACTGGAAACCATCACTACGGACAGATGGGTCCTGGAAATTATCAGATTGGGTTATGCCACCCCCCTCCTCTCCTTACCTCCCACCCCGTCCCTCTTCAGGGACCCCTCTCATGAACAATTGTTCTATCAGGAGGTACAACATCTCATACATCTTGGAGCAATAGAGGAGGTACCCCCTCAACACAGAGGGAAAGAGTTTTACTCCCACTACTTCCTGACGGAAAAGAAAAAGGCTGGTTGGCACCCTATCCTCAATCTTCAATGTTTGAACAAGTTTGTCAAGAAACAGAAATTCCAGATGGTTACTTCCCCAATGATAATTCCGACGCTGAAGCAAGGAGATTGGTTTTCAACCCTCTACCTCTAAGACGTATATTTCCATGTCTCTATCCACTCTGCCCATCAACATTTCCTCAGGTTTGCTGTGAGAGCGCAACACTACCAATACAGAGTCCTCCCATTTGGCCTCTCCACCACACCACGTGTCTTCTCCAAGGTACTAGCAGTTGTAATAGCACATTTCAGGAAAAAAGGAATCCTCATATTTTCTTACCTGGACGACTGTCTCCTCAAGTCTCCCACTCAGTTAGAAGCAAACCATGCAACTCTTGCAACCCTTCACTGCTTCCGCAGTTTGGGCTTGCAAATAAACAAAACCAAATCTACTTTACAACCTACCCAATAAATCGACTTCATCGGGAGCCCACCTCAATTCTACCACTAGTGGAGCACCCACAGGGACATCTCTCTCTCTAAGAAGAGGTTACTCACCCTGTGCAGTAACTGACGTTCTTCGAGATGAGTGTCTCTGTGAGTGCTCCACTACCCGCCCTCCTCCCCTCTACTTTGGAATTCGCAATGCGCTCTGTTGTAGAGAAGGAACTGAGGATCCTGGGCTGTGCACGCGCTAGTCAAACACTGACAGCTTGAGAGGCAGGCACAGCGCGTGCACAGGGGTACTGCTGTAGAACTCTCCGATCGAAGGTGCTGGGACGCACCTTGACCTGAAGTGGAGTACCTATAGGGACACTCATCTTGAAGAACAACAGTTACTGCACAGGGTGAGTAACCTCCTCTTTTGCTAGTCTTATTTAAGTGTATACTTGGCAGACATTCTTAAGAGAAAAATAGTTGAAATAAATGTATTCTGCTAAGAGAAGTAGTTGAAGATATAGCACTAGAACTATTAAAATGAGTAGAAAATTAGTGAATTAACAACATAACCAAAAGGTCCATTTGGGTCACAAGGCAGAAAGGCCATCTGGCTTTCCTAATGATAGTGTGAACAGCTGGCACCACCTTATTATATATTGATAAAGTCTGGTGACTGCTGGATCACTGTAACGAAAAGAGAAGCTACCCTTTCTACTGATGACAAGCTGAATAACAGGTAGTAATTAATACAATAGAACAAGAACATGGCTAGGCACAGAATGTTTCCAATAAGTATAAACATGCTTCCCCCACAGCACAATATCCTACTATCAAACATAGGGCTCTAGGAAGCAAAGCCTAAGTATAGGGGCTTTTCTTTGCAAAAACGCTGTGAAGCACAGTGAGTGTGAAGGAAGAAACCTTTAGCTACAGCATGTTTCTCAAGTCCATGACTGGTTACTACAAAATGCTGGGTGTGGAGGGAATGGAGCCCTCTCATGCCCTCTAATGCAAACTTTAAAGCCTTGTCTTCACTAGGGGAAAAAAGAGTGTGTTCTTGAGTTATATGTAATATAGTTGTAGCCATGTCAGTCCCAGGATATTAGAGAGAAAACTTCTGTGTGAGTTCATTTAAGAGCATAGTGACTGTCTGATTTCACCCACCTAACTGTTGTTGGGACATTTAATGCACTGGATGAGGTGTACCACATGTTGTGATAGGAGTGTGGAGGATGCCATCTCTGCCTCAAAGAATTCTTTCACAACAAGAATGACACCACTCATAATGACCATGTTCCCACTGATATTCCTAAGAAAAAAGAATAATCTGACTGGAAACTGCAGTGTGGCCTGAACCACACTCTTGATCATTACACTGATTTGCTTCAGGAAGAAAATTGACCACAAAATCCTTAACAAACATCACATTCACTATAATCTCTCCACTGCCAAGAGGACATCCGTACGGTCCCTGAAATCTAACCACCAGATAGTGATCAAACCAGCAGACAGAGGGGATGCCACTGTAGTCCTCAACCATGATGATTACGTTACTAAGGCCAACTGACAACACTCTGGCACCACCTATGATAAAGAACTCAAAGAAGACTTCACACCACAATTCACACAGGAATTTAAGGATATCCTTAAATCCTTCCCCAAACAACCGAGTCTACAAACTTACTCCCCACAAACCCACCCCAGGAACTTTCTACATTCTTTCCAAAATACACAAACAAGGGAACCCAGACAGGCTGATCATATCTGGCCATAGTCAGGACTCATAGAAACCATCCTCAAACCACTCACTACACAAAGTGTCAGCTTCCTCCAGGACACTACGGACTTCCTGTCCAAATGCCGCAATATTTACATCTTCCCTCAGAACACCATCCTCTCTAATATGGATGTCACTTTCCAATACACAAACATCCCTCACAATGACAGCATAGCTGCCTGCCTCAAATTTCTACGAGGCAATGGACAACCCTCAGATGTCCACCCCCAAACACATTGCCAAACTCATTCATTTCATCCTCACCCATAACAATTTTACATTCAACAACAAAAACTTTGTCCAAACCGTGAGAACAGCCATGGGTACTAGGATGCTCCCCAATATGCCAACCTCTTCATGGGTCACAACACCTTCAAAAGATGAGCCTGAGAAGTTAAATTCCTATTTCTGCTAGACATTAAAAATCATGGACTCCAGAGACAATGGTTTCTTGGCTAACTTCTGTGAAAAGAACACATAGCTTATCATCACTAAGATTTTACCTTGAGTCAGCTAACTAGAGTAATGAATCCATCCTTTTTTCCTAGCCATGACAAGGCCTGAGGGTGTTTGTTTGCATGAATTAGGATCCCGCAAGAGGTAATGCTGATCCATCAATATTAACTACATTAGGAATTTCCCTGGAGTTCCGCTAGAGATGATGCATGTAGATCTGCTATTTGAAAAGATGACCCTCCCCAACCATCACAACCCTCCAAAACCTGTGGAATCCAGGCTGTATCAGCTGGAGGGAGAGGGCGCTGAATGGTTTGGAGAAAAGAATGGTGCCACGGAGCTCCCCTTTCTCCCGGACCAGCCATTCTCTTGGCTGGTACTTGATGCCTTCCAGCCCCCTGGGGCACAGGCTATAATAATGGTTCTAAACGTGTGATCTCATGCAAACCTCACCCTGCCCCCAACCACCATTAATGCAAGATTAATTAGATTTTTAAACTTACATCAGGAAAGTAAGATAAAAAAAATTGCCAATTCTATTTTGTTTGGAAATTTAATATGTGAAACACCGCTTACAACTGTATATGGTAATGCAGCAGCATCTGTCCTGATGGTGTGAAAAATGTTTATAATGAGTTAACTGTTTCTCCGAGTGATCAATAGACAGAGAAAATCAATGCAAAATTCAGACAGGACCACACAATGTGGAATGTAGTGTTCCTTGGAGCTAGGCAATCGACAGTTTTGTCTCGCCACAAAACCTCTCCATTTGACTTCCCAAAAGTCTGAATCTATAAGAATCTGCACTGAAATATAGAAAACATGCCCTAAAATGTCATTGCTTTCATTTTTGATATCAAGAAAAAAGTCTTTTAACAAACTACTCCATTATTAAGTCCAGCCTCTAGGCAGCGGCTTTCTGCTGGCATTTCCTGGATAATAGTAAACAAAATTACAAAAGTACCATTTGTGAAATACTTGCAAAATAAAATACCTTTTAGAAGGTGGCAGCTTGCGTTGTGCAGTATTTATAAGAGAGCTGCAAAAAGACAGAATGAAATGTGAAGGGAAGTCGCATGGAAACAATTCTCCTCTTCCTGCCCTATGGGGAGTTTTAATTACATTCTGCTATTTCAGGGTCATCCCTATTTATTTACCCATGTTCAATCATTTTTTAAACTTGGCCTTGGTGTTCTAGTGTGCTGCCTGTCTAATATACTGTGTCCTACATGATTTTCTTAGTCTGTAATTGGCCATGAATGCTGTGATACTTTCATATGATACACAGAATGCTGTGATACTTTCGTATGAATGATGTTCTACAAAAATTCTCACTTTGTGATTTCCCATGCAGAGATACTGAAAACAGTGAAGTGTGGTGAAAATCCCCCAAGAATCAGGGTGTTTAACATTGCTTTTACACTGCTTTTAATGATGCTTTGAGCTGCTTACAGTGACATTGTATTCTACTGTGAGGCCTGATATACACGGGGGAAATTTCCTCCAATGTTCAAATTGGTTCAGATAAATCCGTTTAAAATCTAGTTAGAGCCAAATCATAGACTGGACGCCTGGTATTCAGGCCACTTAGAGTATGTCTAAATTGCAATAAAACACCTATGGCTGGCCCATGTCAGCTGACTTGGGCTCGCTAGGCTTGGGCTGTAGGGCTATAAAATTTGCAGTTGAGATGTTTAAGCTCGGGCTGGAGCCTGGGCTCTCAGCCACAGCCATGGGTGTTTTTTACTGCAGTGTAGATATACCCATGGAGTCTGGCCTGAGGTTGGATCTAGCTGTTTTAAAACCAATTGGAATTTGGGGTCAGTTTTCCTCAGTGTAAATTGATACCACAGAGCTAATTCTCCTAAAAATGCAGCACCTAGTAAGTGTTAAGGGATAATCCCTTTGGGATGCAACATTTATCTCCTTTGAGTTATCAGAGCAGGAGAGAAGCTGCCACTGTCTTCTGGAGGCACAGGTTGAAGTTTTAAGAAAGGATGCCTCGTTATACATTTTCCCATCAAGGGATGTGGCTACACTAGTTTTTGTCTTGAGTTAATTAATTGTCCAGTTAATCTGAGGCAATTAACAGGTTTGTAACGGATAGTCTGGACACTCTCTAAACATTTGTTCCAGGCTATAGATCTTTGTAGGTTAGCCCAGGGATCACTCAGCAATTGCCAGGAATAAAGGGAATTCTAACCAGATGGAATGATCATGAGCCAAGTAGGAATTTCTGCTTGTGACAGTCTGTACCTCACAGAAGCACCCTGGAACCCCCGCCCCCATATTCACTACTGTCTTATAATTGATACGTTTGGTACAAAGGTATCAATGTGAGGTATCATTTTTAAAGACTTGATCTGTTGAACATTAATATCCTGTATTCGCTATCATTATATGTGAAGTTACAAAGTATTGCTCTATGTGTTACTGAAATATGTTGTGAGGTTGGGAACACGTACAATCAGCCTTTCAGTTACAACAAAGGAGGACCAGACTGACATTGATGGCCCATCAAGAAAAGAATCCACTATCCCAGAGACTCCTTATAGAAGTCATATATGTAAACTTCTTGATCAATGGGGACTACCTGATGCCCACAAGGATCTTTCTAGCAGTGGGAAGAAACTTTGAACTGGTGCAGTTTGGTCCCAGGCTGGAAAGTGGTCCAGTCTGTGTATTGAGGAACTGTAACCTGCTTGTACAATCTGTAAGGGTGAGACACTGCTTGATGCAAAACTTGCTTAGGCCTGGTCTACACGGGGGGAGGGGGGGGGGCGTTGAACTAAGGTACGCGACTTCAGCTATGTGAATAGCGTAGCTGAAGTCGAACTACCTTAGTTCGACTGATTCACCCGTCCAGACGCCGCGGGATCGAAGTCCGCGGCTCCCCCGTTGACTCCGCCACCGCCGTTCGCGATGGTGGAGTTCCGGAGTCGACGGGAGCGCGTCCGGACTTCGAACTATCGCGTCTAGATTAGACACGATAGTTCGAACTCCGAGAAGTCGAACTCTCCGCGTCGACCCGGCGGGTAAGTATGGACCTACCCTTAGTTTGTTTAAGTTAAAATTTAGGATGTGGATTTATTTTTGTTTCTTAAGTAACCAGCTTTGATCTCTATGCCTGCTACTTATAATCACTGAAAATCTATCTTTCTATAGTCAATACATCTGTTTTATATTTTACCTAAAACATTGTGTTTTGGGTGAAGTGCTTGGGAAATCTCACCTCAGACTACAAAGGCTAGTGCAGGCAGGGGCGGCTCTAGCTTTTTTGCAGCCCCAAGCATGGCAGGCAGGTTGCCTTCGGCGGCTTGCCTACAGGAGGTCCCTGGTCCCACGGATTTGGCAGCTTGCCTGCAGGAGGTCCGCCAGTCCCACGGCTTAGGCATACCTGCTGCCGAATTGCTGCCGAATCCGCGGGACCGGGGACCTCCCACGGGCAAGCCGCCGAATCCGTGGGACCAGCTGAAGGCTACCTGACTACCGCCCTCGCAGGGACAGGCAGGGCGCCCCCCGGGGCCTGCTGCCCAAGGCACGCGCTTGGAACGCCGGTGCCTGGACCGCTGCCAAGTGCAGGGATTGGCAACTCCTGGTGCACGGTCCATCAGGGAAATCTGCTGGTGGGCCGGGCCAGTTTGTTTACCTGCAGCATCAGCAGGTTCGGCTGATCACAGCTCCCACTGGCTGTGGTCCCCCATTTCAGGCCAATGGGGGCTTCAGGAAGCGGGCACGGGCCGAGAGATGTGCTGGCCGCTGCTTCCCGCAGCCCCCATTGGCCTGGAGTGGTGAACTGTGGCCAGTGGGAGCCGCGATTGGCCGAATCTGCGGACGCTGCAGGTAAACAAACCGGCCTGGCCCGCCAGCAGATTTCCCTGATAGGCCGTGAGCCAAAGGTTGCCGATCCCTGGGCTAGTGTATGTCTACTCCACACTGAGGGAGTGGCAAACTAGGTAATGAGCTTATACTGGCCAGGCTTCTGACCAGTTCAAGTCTGTACAGTTCTGGGATACGAGGCTGAGGAGCTGGGGGGAATTGGCTGAAGCCTCCCTATTGATGGTGTGTCCCTGCCTGATGTCTGTGTAAGTGCAGCGCCTGTCAGAGGCTTGTAGCTTGACATCAGTATCACAGTGTGAGAGGCAGCCCAAGTTGGTGGGTTTGGAGGGCTCAGTGGTCCCATAGTCTAGGTTGCACCCCAGGGGCGCCGTCACACTGCTATTATAGTGAAACTGAAAAAATAAAACCGACTTTATTATAAGCGGATACATGAAGAAATTGCATAAAGGCAATGCCACTCCATAAGCCTTTAATTAAGGATTTATTATACACTAAAAAACTCATGGGGACCATCTGAAGAAAGGACACAAATTCTTCTTGAAGGGGTCCTAGGAGCCTGGAGGCTTAATTATTGTTGTCTTTTAATGTTTGTAAGACAGTCAAATATGAGCGTGATGAGGGTTATCCACTAGTCAGACAAAGAGAGCCACAAATGGCCAGAGCTGCTGCAGAAGCATAGAGCATCTGGAGAGAAGGACCCAACCCCCTGCTCTTCCTCAGAGTTTTGTAATAGTCCTGTTGGATTCCATGAGTTTATGGGTGGGAAAAACCCCATTCCTCTGATGACACACTATGGGCGAAACCTCTGTAAGGAAAACCTCCTGGGGATTTGCTGTCCATTAATCCCCGCCAGTGGATTTTCCTGAGGGAGGGGGCGCTTGGGGTCAATAATACTTTACAAAGAGGGAAAGTAACAACACATACATCTCATACATGAGGTAACTGAGGCAGTCGGTGTCAGATCTAGGTCCTAGGTTTCTTGCCTCCCATTCCCAAGCCCTTGGCTGAGACTGGCTTTCTAAGTGAGTTCCATAATACTGGAACTAAATGGGCGCATCTCAGAGCAACATTTCTTGTCAAGTCCTATTATCTCCCTTAAAATGAATGAGTTTTATCCATATTATATACCTCTTGATAAACAAAGTCACGGTGGATTCTAATCTTAAAATACTGTAACTCCCATGAGGAAAACAAGTTAGGTAGCTGACTAAGTGACTTTTAATTGTAACTCGTTGGTCAAGTTTGATTTTTGTTGCTAAAAGATTATTATTGTGTGACAAAATCTCTGTGTACCAAAGGCCAAACAGACTAATGTATCACACTTAAGAGTATTTCACCAGAGACAGCTTACTTCAGCGGAGTTTTGAGAGCCCGATCTCTCAAAAATAAATGGTTATTAAAGTGAAATATTGGGCTACATGTAATATTACTTAGCTTGTTGCATAAGAATGCTGAAAAGATGTTATTGGTAAAGTTAGTGACTGCAGTAAAGAGAAAATTAATATAACAGCCAGGAAGATATGACAGCTTATGGAAAATCCATTTTTTACCTTAAAGGGATTGTTCATAATTGTTACTGCTTTCCCCAAAGTGGTTAGAAAATAACTTACTTTTTCCTTAAGCGGCAGTAGCTATAATAAATTTTCATAGTTGGTTTATCTGCAAAAAACTGAGATTCCATAATAAAATAATACAACCTTAGTAAAATTAAGTTTATTTGTATTTTCTCATTTATTTGTGCTCAGAATACAGGTTTATCAAAATCAGAACATGTAGAAGAAAATGTGCATACTATTTGTAGTCATGGTGTGCATTAATAACGGTGTTACTGCCTGGTAACACTGCACCATTAACACAATTTAGCACTACTTATTTGCTGTAAACTCAGCTATGCACCCTCAGGCATTCATGCAACAATATACAAAGCCTCTCCGTTATGTTTGCAACATACAAATTTCTGCAAATTTGCCCCATAAATTTTACTCCTATATGGTGATGTGATGAAAGTTTTAGGGCAGGGGGGAATTGATTGAGCAGTGTATAAATTCTACTGGAGCTTTCTCAGGCAGCAGCCTTCAAATTGCTGCCATCAGTGTTCCCCATGGTGGGAAAACTTAAAGCAAAAGAATACCCCCTTTCTTGTCCTGCCTCTTGCTGTTTCAGAAAACAAGCATATAAGCTTTAGAATACTGATTTTGCAACATTGTGGACTATTACTGTACAATACTGTCTTATTTTCATGATGAGGATAGATATTCTGCTCCCTGGGTACTATAAATGGGGGCGGGGGAGAGGGAGAGACGGTTGTGATGAGCTGGTGAATTTTATAGCTCTGTGGATATCTTCTGGTTGCGCTAATGGAATGCACTGGACCTAAAAGCCATGCTAGGGCAAAGCTTGTGTGAGATTCAATGTGAATATTTCACACAGTTCAGATAGTCAGACTTCTGTAGTATTGTGAAGGCCAACCATTAGAGAGCAGTGGTGCTCATAGACACAAGATAGTGCTTTACAGCTGTATCTTTAGTTACCAAAGGTTACCACTAAAAACTGGCCAGCCTGTTTCCTGAAGTGAAGACAATTAATTTGTTGCAGCTGGAGTATGTGCCTACTGAAGTTTAAGTGCCAGTCCAAGGGTTTTATACTAGACTGAACTTACCTGGATAAGCCAACATATAAAGTAAGAGGAAAATAAGTCTTGTAACTTTACTAAATTAAACAATTCTCAACCACTGTGACTGGAATCATCACATACAAGCAGCACTGAATTTTATCCAGCTCTGTCAACTGGCCATCAAGTGCTAAGTCTCTTGTAATGCCAACATTCAGAGTCAGTTCTGTGTTTTGCTGGTAACAATTGAAAAATAATGTGAACTATTTATATTAAAAAGTTTTCACTGACATCTCTTCTAGAATTTCTGATACAATCGGTTTTTATGTATGTAACCCCGACCCTGAGGCATGCTGCAGCCTTCTCCCTTTTCTCCTCAGGGTTAGGGCTCTAGGTTTACTTATAAGGATGCCTGATGTCTCCACCCAAGAAAATACCTTCTAGTGTGGACAACACAGAGACTCATCCCGAGGGAAAATATTTAACACAGTCTCGAACAGAGGAGTGTCGGTCAGAGCACGCAAAAATAAAATAGTTATCACAATTCTCAGAGTAATAAAACCGTAACTGGGGCTTTATTAGGTTTGGGGAATGCAGAGTAAGAGACAATGGAAAAGGGGATTAGGATAATAAAAGACGAAAAGAACAATACATAAACTCTACCCCTCCCAACATTCACAGCCAGTGCAAACGACTCTGTGCTCCCTCCCAGCACCTGTCCAGCCCCAGGCAAATAGTGAGTTTAACCTCAGGGTATGTCTACACAGCCGACATTGGTGGCAGTACTTTAACGTGGCTATGTAGTCATGGTGCCAGGGTAAAACCACCTCCGCGAGGGGAATGGCTCCCAGCATTGTAGCACTATCTACACGGCCACCTTACAGCGCTGAAACTTGCATCACTCAGAGGGGTGTTTTTTCACACTCCTGAGCGAAGAAAGTTTCAGCGCTGTAAGAGGCAGTGTAGACCAGGCCTTACAGTGATGGGTGGTGCCGGGCTGAAGTCAGTGGCTGGCTTAAAACAAAATAGGAAAATAAACCAACAAGGTGTTCTTACAAAGTACCCGCACCAAGGATGGTAAGATCCTTATGGCTCTCTGGTCTGGATTCCAATGTGCAGTTAGGCTGGCTCTTGGTAGCCTGACCATGACTCCCCTGAGCCTCCTGGCTTTCTGGTCTCTGCTGTGATGATCATGTTCAATGTTCCAGAAATCCCAAAAGGATTCCTTTCGGTAGGAATGTGGAAGGGCCTTCCCTGGTTATGATGCTTCTCTCCTTGCTACACTCCAAACATAGCCAAAACCGAAAGTAAAGCCAAATGCTTTGTCTCTGAGTTCTGGCTTTATGGTTTTGGTAGTGTTGCTAGCCTGTTCTATCTCCACCTTGGGTCCTGGGCCATCTGGAAAACAGAGTCCTGAACCTCTGCAACCATTGCTGCTGTAAATCCAGGGGCAGTCCCCTATGTGCTCAGTGTGGTATTATAGGAGCACCCCCTCCCTCTATGTGCCCCCAAAGGGTTTATTTATATATTGTTTGGATCTTATGTAACATTTTAATATAAGATGTTCAATTTAGAAAACTGTAAAAATTGCATGGTTTACAAACCTCATAAATTCCCCTAATAAGGATTTTCTTTGCCCCCCAGGAATTGGCTGTGGCAATTGTACAATTGATTTTTAAAGGGAAAAAATCTATTGAGTGTCCTAGTTAATTTAAAAAAAACCATGCTTGTGATGTAATGTGCCTTGAAAGTGGTCAAGACAGCAGATGGTCTGCAAAACACATTAAAAGCTAACAAGTCCAGTTTGTGTGGAGTTGACAGCAGCACTAAAAATGCAAAAGAGAAGTGCCCAGCATTCTATTACTCTGATGTGATCCATATATAACATCCTCTACATTTTTATTTTTTAAATGCAACCTGCAGGCATTCAAGTTCATGCCAGTCTTTACCTAATACTATTGGAGACATGTTTTCCTCACTCTTATCCCCCAATCTCTCCGTGCACTGGACATTTTTTACAGTCTTTTTAATCTGATAGCAAGGGTAGGTTGCATTTGTGATTATTAGTAGTCAGAGAAGGCATGTGGCTAGAGAAAGGAAGGTCTGCTCAGCACTCAGGAAGCTGTGAGGGCAGGAAAGGTTTCTGGGATAGAAGAAAACTCCTCCATCCTGCACCCAAGCAGGAAGGGGATAATTTTTAGGGGGTGGTGGGTGTGTAAATTCAGATGCATTGGTAGGTGGAGAGCATGCAGAAGTAGAACACTTGGCAGCATTTTGTATCCTGTTTGAAGATCTTATTAAATGTCTTCAGTGATGGGGTATTTGAACTCCATACTGGCTAGGAGGGGTAAATAAGCTGCAGTGACCCCAGTCAGCCCCACCTTGCTTCACCTGTGCTCCATGTCAGGCCTGCAAGGAGAGGTTAAAAAGGGACCACAGCTCAGTTGGGGACTGACTGGGAAGGAGAGCAGTTGGGCACTTTCCACTACCTGTGGGAAGCCTAGCTGGGGTCAGGTGTTGACTAAAGACTGCAGTCTGCCAGAGCCTCCCCTGTGGGAGGGTAGGCCTGACACAGACTGTTAGTTTGATTTGGTTATCAGGAACCTGGTGGTAGGTATAGCTGCTGTAGCTGGGATCTGCCTGAAAGACGGGGCTGAAAGTAGAGCCCAGCAGGGCCAAAGATTCTTTTGGTTTGCGTTCATGTTGGACTTTGACTTGGGGACTCTGCTCTCCCTTGAGGGGTTGACTCTCTCTGACTGGGCTGGAGGCCTAAGTCACATCTATAAATGAAGGGTGCTGATGGCTCCGCTGGGAAAACTGAGACAGTGCTGTGCCATGCTGTGAGGGGGAGTGCATAGATGGCTCCTCTGCCACACTCCCAAATAAATCTTCTTTGGAAAGGACTGGCTCACTCCTAATCTGAATTTGAGGTGGACAATATGGTGCTGAGTTGATACGTTTGGCGAATTTTGGAGGAAGTTTGGGCTTTTGTGAATGAGAAGGAAGAAAATCTAGCAATATGGAGAAACAATGAGGTAGAGCAGGGACAATCCACTTCTGAGTCAAATTTAATGTGAGGTCTGTGTATAATATAATTACACAAACCCCTCAAACTATATACAAAAAAGCCCGTATTAAGAACGCAAAGTCAAGCACTTGAAAGCTGGTAAATGGCAGGTTTACATTTGCCTGTCCAACCTTAATTCAGCTCCCTTGTATGTCTATCCCATGCAAAGAATGAGCGAGAGGCCTTGTGGGGGGGAAATGTGATGATGTAATTACTGTATCATAATGAAATTTTTTTTTTTAAAGTGGAGCAGAATTAAGCTTGCATGGATAATTGTAAATCTGTCATTTCCTAATTTCCAAGTGTGACATTGCAACATAAATTATGTTCTCTTAACAAAAAGAACAGGAGTACTTGTGGCACCTTAGAGACTAACAAATTTATTTGAGCATAAGCTTTCGTGGGCTACAGCTCACTTCTTCGGATGCATAGAATGGAACACACAGAAAGAAGATATTTATACATACAGAGAACATGAAAAGATGGAAGTAGCCATGCCAACTGTAAGAGGCCAAACAATTGAGATGAGCTATCATCAGCAGGAGAAAAAAAGTATTGGAGCATAAGCATAAGCTTTCGTGGGTGAAAACCCATTTCGTCAGACGCAAGTGGGTATTCACCCATGAAGCTTATGCTCCAATACTTCTGTTAGTCTATAAGGTGCCACAGGACTCTTTGTCGCTCTAGGCTAGATTGTAACTTCATAATCTAGCCCTATGCAAAGACAAGTAGCTACTCTGTTCTCGGAAGATACTTCCTCTCTTTGCGGAGTCTTTCCCTTTTTTTAGAGAGTCAGAACTTGCTCACATTCATCCTTTATATGCTAATGTGAGGGCTATACCCACAGCTGATGAAAATTGACTTCAGTGGAGTTATGATGATTTATACCAGCTGAGGGTCTGGCCTTCAATCTTAATTTTGGTGCATTCTCCTACCAGCAGCCAGTGGCTGAGAGTGAAGCAGCAGGCAAACAGTCTCTTTTGTCTACCCTTTAATGTTTCTTGTAAACTCCCCTAGAGTTGTTAACACAAACTATTGTTTCCATGGAAAATAATGTCCTACAGTCAAATTAATTTGCACTGAGATGCCTTAATGAAGCTTCATTATTAAGCCATTTCCATGATATTTGAATGCCCTGTATTATATAAAAAAGGAAACAAAAACATGCAGTCTTTACTGAGAGAAGGTTTGACCAGACTGAAGGCTTCAATCTATGTTTTGATGACAAGAAAAAACAGGTTAGGTTAATTTCTACAGCCACTTCTATGAGAACTTTTCTGTCTGGGTAGTTCCATTCCTTAGAAAATGAGAATATTACATCTCTCCATAAATATTTTATGAACTATAATGTCATCACTCTTAAAAATAAAATATTAAACATTGTAAATGATATTTGACCTCTAATATCTTTTTTTTTCCAGGCTCAAAAACCACTCTCATTTAAAATGGTTTCCTGTCATGAATATTTTTTTTTAAAAAAAGAAAGGAGAAATACAGTGTGGCATTTGTTTCAAATTTCAGTTTGAAACAGGAATTGACAATAAAGTGTCCAGAATTAGCACCATGTTTTCGTCAGTATCCCCTCAACATTGTAGGCAGGGTGCCAGATATGTTTTCATGCTTTGAGTTACATATTAGAAATCATGTTGGAACTATGGAAAATGTATTGCTGTGACATCTGCAGACATTTTCAAAATATACTCCAATTGTTTCACTTATGATTTTTCCAGATATATTTTGTAAGGCTATTTTTAAAATGTGTTCTTAAAGTTGTCAGCTGAACACAGGTACTATATCTCTGAAAACAAGGATGAATTCATTAGGCAGGACTCCTATATTTTTCCCAAAATTGTTTTACATAGTTGAATAATTGAAGCTGACCCGTTCTTCCCAGTTATTCAAGAATATGACTATTCTAGATATGGAAATAGGCCCATTAATCCTCTTTGACTTCAAGGAGAGCAGGATTGATACTCTGTGGCATAACTACTTCTGAGAGCAATGTCTGACTCTAGGGCTCTGGTTCTGCAATGAGATCTTGTAGCATGGACCACTGCACCCATGCAGAGCCTCTGCTGACACTAGTGGGGCTCTGAGGTGCGGGATGTCCACTGGAGCTGGGGGACCGGCGACCGGTAGAGTGCCCTCCGCGGCATGCCGTCGTGCTTGGGGCGGCGAAATGTCTAGAGCCGCCCCTGCTCCCAGCACAGAGAGGCTACTGGACTGACTAGAATTTACGAAAGTTTGCAAGGAAAGAACTTGTCCCCTCTCTCTCTTCTCTCCCCCCCTTCTTTTTTTAAAAAAAGAGAAATCAATATTTTGTTTCTATTTCCAACCTACTGTATATAAAATATTCAGTACTGGCCACTGTCTATGCGCCTTTTTTTTGTTCCCTCAATCTGAGAAATGCTGGTCTCCCATAAAATCTCTATAGTGTAGGGTAAAAGCACACAAAAGACCAGATTTCACGGTCCATGACGCATTTTTCATGGCCGTGAATTTGGTAAGGCCCTACTTATAGCCACAGTCTTCAAAAACACATCTGATTACTTATACCTCATCATTGTTGTATTTTAGGCTCTTTAAGTATTTAAAAACAGAAGTAGCAATAACAATTTCATTTTTACTTCTCGGGTGAAATAGCTTGATTAGTTCACAGATGTATTGTCCGTTTGCTGGTTTATATTTACGTGTGTTGAGTATGAAGGGATAGCAAAGTCTAAGTGAGTTTTTCACTGAGTTCTGGAAGTGGGTAGTTCTGTGGTCATTCCTATCTCTTGTGGGACTGAATTCCAAAGTCTGTGTTATGCGCCTGTCAAAGTTCTGTCTCCTGAACTCTTGAGTCTCCTGCTGTTGGGCAACAATTTGATTGCTCCTGTGATGGGAGGTCATGGCTGCAGAGGGAGAAACAATCTCTTGGCTAACAAGCGGTAATTCTACAAAGGGCTTTGAATAGCAGAACAGATTGTGAACTGGCCTCTGCATTTAAGGGGAAAGTAGGGTTCCAGGGTGATGTGATGACAGTGATCTGTGTTGCTAAACAGATGGGCTGCTGCATTTTGAATTAGTAGGAGCTTTTCCAGGGCACCTGGTTTAATTCCTAGATAAGATTTAAAATCATCAAGTTTGGTGGTCATGAATACATGGATGTTCTTGTCTTGAATAACAGGTATATTCCTAACATTAAAATGCAGGTATCAATATCAGAAACCTACTATAGAATATAGGTGCAACACAGTGCTTTTATCTAAGGTAGTCTAGTTCCGCCATGCTATTATGACAAATCTGCCTTGCACCTGACATACTTCTAGGGTGCTAACAATCTGACATATCTATCATGGATAATGCATTCTGAAAGCTGCTTCTCAGGGAGAAAAAAGCAGAGAATAAGTGCAGCCCACTGGCATGTTTCTTTCCCCCTGAGGCGCTAAGGCAAATTGAGCAAAACTCTCTGGATTACACTGGCAAACTATTCACAGCAGTTGTTCAGCTGCTGGGGGATGATATTATTATGGCAAAGGTGCTAATGAAATGCATGGTTTGAATTATTGATACAAGTCCTCAATAGGAAACTAAATAAGGGCTTGATGCTGCCCCATTGTAATCAGTTGCAAAACTCCCACTGACTTCAATCGGTGTAGGATCAAGAGTTAAACATACAGAATAGAGCTGGTCTAAATTTTTCATTTTACATTACATAAAAATGGCCTCTTTTCAAAACATGGTTTTCTTGTTCCGTGTTTTGTACAGCACCTTGCACAATGGTGTTGTGGTCCATGGCTGGTGATCCTAGGTATTAATGCAATACAAATAATAACTGATGTTGGAACTGTTAGCTTTGTACAACATATAAAACTACTGAGTTCAAACTAGTATCCCAAAGGGTATAGTTGTAGTCTTAAAAGTACATACTGTATTATGCACACTACAGGTATTATAATGGCCCTGGTCCTGCTCCAATCGATATTAATGACAAAAAATGCATTGACCATAATGGTACAGGATCAGGCCAATAGAGAATTAATTTAGTAAGGAAAGACCTGCTTTTCTGTGTTAGTAGCTAAATAATCTAAATCTAAAATAGCTTTCTGTATAACTTGTGTATAATTAAGCCTCTTTACTTTGGGTTGTGGTATGGCTTAAAGTATTGGCATAGGACCTTTCAATAGGTCATCAGTTTGAAACCAGCCCAAATCTGTACTCATTTTTAATTCATCATCTGTTAGCTTTCCAATGATCTATGTGGAGAAGGTTTTCAACAAAAGACCAAGCATTAAATGAGCATGGAGATTGGATTATACCTCTCACCACTATGGATGGTCTTGCTAAGATAGTATCAGTGCCCCCCATTGCATTGCATAAATAGAGGAATTCTGTCTGCAGCCTCTCAATATGGCACTTTTCAGGAGCATGAATCAGTTTATTCTAAAATATTCAAATGCTGTATCTGAATTCTTAGCACTTTCTACTGGGAGTAGAATTGTTTATTTCAATACTTATTGAATTTCTTAATTCTAAAAAGGCTAAAATATAAATGGTAGGTAATAGTGATACTCTTTCTTTCTGATATACCAGCTAGCATGATCATATTTCTACACTAAAATTTTGCTTTATTTTTCTCCCCTATTGAATATTTCTTTTTTCAGAGATTCTGAATTAATTTGTTTCTAAGAGAAAAATAGTTTGGACAAGTGTGTGTGTGTCTGAGAGACTATTTTAAAGTTTTAGTTCAGAATAATTATAGAGACATGGGATAAAGAAGATTAACTCCTCTCTCTTACTGCTGCCACTCTTCCCCAAAACATTGGATTTTAATTTTTGTTTCAGACTACAATATTGAGAAGTTATAGGGAAACTAGTTAGGGGTCTGAAGAGTTGAGACATCCAGATAAATGGATATAGAGGGTTTGAGAGTGAATTTGAACTCCTAATGAAGCACACTGAAAGATGATTAATGATGAGTAAAAAGCAACTAACTGATGGGTCTACTATTTGTTTTAATTATTCCCACACAAGACAGTTATGAACGATTTATTTTATTTGGACTTTATGTACTGTGGTTTTAAAATGATTTTGAAGTAAGTCTCCACAACATGCAAAGTACCGGAAAGCATCAAGATAATATGCTAAAAAATAAGTTATTTATACAGTGCCTGCTCCTGCCTTGCATTACTTACAGTCTAATCTGGACATGGTAAGCCAGGGATGACAATAAGCACAGAGTGGTGTATATGTTTGGAATAAGGTTTGGAATAGTAAGATCCTGCATTGGCAGGGAGATGGACTGGAGGGTTGAGCAACTTAGCTACCTATCTGGCCTGGGAGTCTGGAAGCCCTTGGGTCCCTGGCAGTCTGCTGCTCCTGAACTATATACCCTGGAACCTAAGGCAACTGTGATATTGAAATGCTTCTTGTCAGTTTCATAGCTGCTGTTCAGTGGTGACTGGCAGTGAAATTGCTAAGAATCATGTCAGTTTCAGTCAACCCCTGTTCTGGGGAGCATATTTCATTTCAGAAATACCATGTGTCAATGATTTTGAAATGGAAAAATGTATAGACTGTTAGGCTGAGCTGATGTATCCATTACTGATGGTTTAGTGGTGAAAGAGCTAGTTAATGAACTGGGTGGACTGTGGTACTACCAACAATTGTATGTGCTTCATGATTCTGCACAAGCTGCTGCAGGAGATGCAAAGATGTTCTCTCTTCTGCTAACTGCTCAGTTTCTGCTATTCTGAAGATAAATGAAGATGTACATGGTCTTAAGTAGCCTCTTCTAAAAATGCATTGAGATGCACTGAGGCATTGCAATCTGTTTTAGGCTGCCAAATCCAATCTTGGCAAGGACTTTCGGTTCATTAGCACTGTCTATCATAGGTATTATGGAGGCAAGGTAATGGAAATCCTTCTCTTATTGATTAGGGCGATAGTTGAAAAAAAGGCGTAATTGCCACCCTCAATTTAATCTTGTAGATACCCTCTGGTGCCAACATTCTGCCTTAGTATTAATGTCTTCCTGGAACTGTTGAAGTGAACTCTCACAGCTTAATCTGAGATTAGCAACACCTAACTATGAACCTAGCTCACCATGGAGCTAAGATTCTCCCCACCCTGCCGCCTTTTTTAATACCTCCATTAATGGCGCAGACTGTTAGTGAGTCTAACATCATTATTCATCTCTCTCTATCTAATAGAAAACTTTTAATGCTCATGTCAGTTTAGTCATCTTTTGCATTCCCCAGGCAAAACTGTTTACATCAGTAGTTCATAATAACTGAATACAAATATTGTAAAAAGGTAAGGAATAGAAGACAATTTATTTGAAAAAATGAGTGTGGGTATGTTTAAATGCGCTTGTTTATATACAATAGTTGGCGTAGAAAGAAACAAATATATGCTACCCCTAAGTAACTGGCCAGTGGGGGTCAGAGAGAATCTTTCTGCAGGGTTACAGTGCCAGCAGCATTTTCAAGCAGGAAACATCTAGTCTGCAATGTTGGAGACAACACAATCTATATTTTAAAGTTTACAAGATTACAGTTGTCTTGTTTTTTTATGTAAAAATCCTAAATCAAATCTTCAGTGTTTTTATGTAAAATACCCACAGATCAGATCTATTTACTGCTGCAAGAAAAACAAAGGGGTGGAAGGATTTTCTCAGATGAATACAACCATTGAAGTCACTATTAGGTGAAGTAGGCAACACCAAAATTTCCATGTACAACTCTGTCAATAACCTAGATCCTGTTCGACAGTAGATCTGATTATTCTACCAAGACTTGAAGAGCGAGTGTGGGGTATCACAATTTTATCCTCAGAGTTATTGTGCAGTACCTGAGACTGTCAATGTCATAGTTAACATTTGTTAACTATTTTTGCAAGTGAACATATAGCCTGAGCATTTGTGTCCTTGTTTCTGGCTGTTGCTTCCACCAGTGTTAGTAATATTGGCAGTGCTAAAATAGAGAGCGCTACAGGCAGCTGTTGGCATTTTAACCACTTTGTTGTCTAATTCCATTTGATGGCACAGCGCTGGAGGTATTTTAAAAGGTATTTAAAATAACTTTTAAAGGTATTTAGGTTCCTAGTAGGATTTTCAGTATCTAACTCCTTGGGTGCTTTAGAAAATCCCATTAGCTGCCTATCTGCATCTTTAGGTATCTAAATGCTTCTAAATTAGCAGTGGGTACCTGGAGCCTTATCTGTATTAGCACATATACTGCTGGAGGAGCTTCACTGGTGGAGGAAAAATTGGGAAATTTTAAGGTTGGGGAGGGGAGTCTAGTGAAGTCTAAAAATCAACATTCCAACAGATACTACAAGTTACTGTCTATTCTGAGTACAGGGGGAAACAAAGTTCAATATCTCAAATAGATGCTGGCACTTTTTTTGGCAATCATTGAGCAGTTACCCACTCCTTTGCTTAGCAAGGCCCCAGTTAGCCATGTTTATCTAGGTGATATTACAATCTGGAGCTAGTTCAAGAAAGCAATTCAACATTACTATGACCTCTCCTGTACTCATGTTTATAACATGTTTTCAGTAAAAGCATTCTCTAAATTATTCATTCTTCTCAGAAAAGTGAATAAACAATCTGATTTAAAAATATAAAAAGAGTGAGGCAACTGATTACTTCCAAACTTTAACAACAACAAAATAACACAAAGTAAAGCATCTTTTCTATAATGATCCATGTTTCATTGTAAAATTTGGCTCTTGTAGGAAGCAAGTACTTGAGGTAGTGACACTACAGCTCTAGAAATATGGATTTGAGCATTGCCACACCACATAACTTTGCAAAAGTAAGTAAATCTCTTGGTGTATGCTCTGGAATCAATTATTCCTCATCACGACTATATGAGGCAGGAGGGAGAGCATTAGCAATTTCTTCACACTGCATCTTCAGCCAGGCCAAAAGAAAAACGTGCACAGTGCCAGATTACTAGCATCGAAACGATTGTCTTCATTGTCCTTCTGTTATGTTATCTTCATTCTATTGGGATCTGCAAAACAGAAATGAGTATTCATCTGCTTAAGGGACTATGTAAGAAACAGCCTTGTGCATGTGGTGTCACGAAACAAGTTTAATATGAAAATGTCCAAATGATTTGTTGTAGCTGCCTTATTTCCTTCAGAATTTTTTATGTAATTATGGCAAACCCACTATCCACATTTTTCAAAATTTGACCCAAGCAGTGAAAGCGTTTATTAAGCTTAGTAATACACAAGTAATGAAGAACATGATTCTGAAAGGAATTAAGCAATGAAGTGATGAATGGAACTGTTTCCAAAGCATGCACATAAAGTGATATCATCTAGCTAAGGCTGATTTCTTCTCCATCACGTCAATAGGAAAATAGCTATATTGCTAAAATGGTTCGGCTTAGGCTCTATTATTTGCAGTGGCACTTGACAGTTATGGAGTTGGAATTCAATTTCTTTCTCCTAAAGCAGGTGTGTCTACAAAACCACTGTGCCATTTCCATATAACGCACGGAGATTGTTGGCTCCTTGCCCATAGGTGTTTCAGGGCACTTATCCCATTTTCATGCTGCAGAGGTTGTCAGTGAATAGCATCTTAGTTTAAGTATACTTGAGTGAATATTTTTGATCCCAAAACAAGATAATAGATAATGTGAAAAGCTTTATTTTATGCTAATGCAGACATTCAAGTACCCATTTTGAAAGGACAGTTTTATGGAAGTCCACATTACATAGCACATAAAGATTTTGACATTAATTTATTACTCAGGACAGGAGGAAAGATGCTCCTTCATCTTGCTGTATCTCTGTTTGGTCACATTAACCTTGATATTAGCATCATATCCATGTTTGATTCTAAAATACTTTTCCTTAGATTCCAATAGTGATATTAGTTTGCTGTAGTTTATTTCTGAATAGTGCATGGTATGCTTTTTGTTTTAAATTACAGGAAAGATGATTTCCACAAGTGTCTGCTTGAATTTAGGTAGGTTTAGTTGCATAGGTAGTGGGTGGTTAGGGCTAGAGGGGGACTCAGTCTTCCCAAGTCTACCAGCCCAGCTCAGCAGGTGAATGCCCCATGTCTGGCATCTCCAGGGCCAGGAAGTGGGTGGGGCAGGAAGAGGGAAGACCCACTTGCATGTGACGCTGTCCCGGACTCTTACAAGAGCCAATGGGCTGGATGGAGAGCCTGCTTGGCCGAGCCTCATGGAAGAGGAGGCCCTGCTGCCTGCTCCTTCCTGAAAACATCCCTGAATTCATGCTGGGAGCTCATGTTTGAAGACACAGGCCCCACTTTTGCGAGTCAAACTCCATAGTAACAGCCATTGCGGGGCAGGCTTGCTCTGCACATGCCAGAGAGCAGGGCTTGACCCTCCATCCCTCTGCCAGACAGAGTGGGCTCCTCCTGCATGTATACCAGTGTGGGAACCTGCCCACTCCACACAAGAGAGCCATTCTCCATAGATCTGGGAGCCTGGTCACTAGTTGGTTTACTCTGTCTGTCCAAAGAATATTTTCACCCTCGGCCTATCTTTAATTGGAGTGGGAGTTCTTGCATGAAGAAATTTCCATAGCTATAGGGAAATATTATTTTACAGGATCTTATAGGATGACTGCATAAGGTGAGATATTAAAAAATAAATCCAGGTGGAATATTTAAGTCTAACATGCTACAAGGGTCCTATACTCTGTAGGCAAAAATGTCCTTGAAGTTGGAATATTTACTAAGGAGTGCAAAAGTGCTAGGTATTCTTATTACACAATTATCTTTGCAATCACATCAGAAGCACTTTCTGTGAGATTATGGCAGCTGAAGTCAAAACAGCTCAAATAAGAATGTCAGTAAAATCTGTTTACTTCTGCCAGGTTGAAGTGATTTTTGATAGGTGGCATGCACATGGATTACAATTTCCACATGAGTAGTGCTATACTGGTCCCAAATAGACTTTAAGGAAGAAGCAAAGGGAAAGATGCATCCCTTCATTTGTGGAAGAAGTTGGGCAGTAGTCGAGGGATGGAATAGAATTAACCCATTTGAAAGTTATCTATCTTCCTAAATGTAAATTTAAAAAGAGAATTCTTTCAGTCTTCCTCACCCTCCAGTCCTTCACAAGCTTTCACTTTGTCTCTCAACAGCATATTTCTTCAGATAGTCTTCAGCATATACTTTATGTATGCAATAACATGATGAGGTTGCTATAGTAACTTGTTTTTAAATAGCAGGGTAATTACTCTTACAAATTCCCTTGTAACTGACTAGCATATAGTCTAGCACATACAGTATATTTGTAATAGAATAGCACATACATTAAACTTTTCTTTTTTCACATATATTGCTTCCTTTTTATTTGTCAAGTATTTTTGAATATTTCATTTTAAAAAAACTTTACTTTATCCCTTTTCTTGTTTGTATGTTCCAATAGGTGTATAATGCAGAGTTATTCAGTTACAAGCATCGAAAGTGGGGTATAATAAGGGTCTGTCTATCATCTATCTGTCTATCTTCTATCTATCTAATCTAAACTGAAAAAAATATATTATTGACATTCAGTATGTTTTTCACTGACTCCAACAAAGTAGTTTAAAATACTAAAAACTTGTTCTTTTGTATTTTCAGGATTGTACTGAAATCAATAGCATATTTAATCTTTGGAATAATATTCAGTGGATTCATTTTTAGAGAATAAATGGCCGGTTGCTATTCATATAGATTTACAGGTGAATTCAAGTATTAAGCAATGTTTGACTCCAGGCTTGTCTTTTCAATTATCATTATTTTCTGCAGTGGGCTAGAATACTGAGCATCTAAGTCCCTTTTATAATAAATGTATAGATATTTGGGACATGAGGGTACAATTTAATATAAAAAAATTAGTAGAAGGTAACTGGAAACTGCAGTCTGAGCTAGATAGTTCTCAGTGTGGAGTCATGTACCATTAATAGCCAAATAGAATAGAGTAGGTTAGCTTTTGTTGATTGGTTATGTACCTATTTTAAAAAAAACATGAGGGGAAGGATTTGGAAGCCAATAGGTACACTACAAATAGGGCATCTGACACAGCTAGTGTAAGCTGCTATTTTTCAGTAAAACTTTCATATGTAACAATGTATGATTGGCTAGGGATTACTTTTGTTTCACATTACTCTTATGTTTTGCTAAAGCGTGGTGCTAACTGCAAGGATCTCTACTTTGATTATTTTGTTGGGATCACCTCTGCTGCCCATAATCAAGCCTATCTCGATGGCTGCTTTGGTTTTTAAAAGCTAGCAGGAACACTCCTGGTCATGCTAAATTATCTGCATTGACTATTTGCATGATTCAAATTGAAAATATACAAAAAGGTATAAGAGCGATAATTGTGCTAGCAAATTCATTATTCCTTCAGGAATGCTTTTGGCAAGTTGCTTTTAACAGAACTCCAAAACAAAGTAAACCAAAAATGTCAGAAAAATGAATTGCAATTCACTTGCAAACATATGCTAAATTGCATGAAGTGTAGATGATTCTTTAGGAATGCTGACAGCACAAGAGGGAGCTGTAGCTAAGAATACCATGGAGAAAGAGAGCACAGTGTGGTCTGAGAAATGTAGACTATCCTAGTCTTCCAAATGGACTGTCTAAATAAGAATCGCCTAAGATTCCTTTTTGCTTGTGGAAAGGAGCATCTCTGACCAGGAGTGGCGCCAGAGTTTCTGGCGCCCTAGGCAGAATTCAGGGGGCGGCCTTTTGTGCGCTCCCCACGGGGCATGCGGGAGCTTCCGATTCCACTCCCATTGTGCCGCCGAAGAAGGACCCTCTGCCGAAATGCCGCAGGCGACAGCGGCAGTCATTGAGCTGCTCAGTTGCCTGCCGCTGTTTTCCGCGGCACGTCGGCAGAAGGTCCTTCTTCGGTGGCGCGACGGGAGCGGAACCGGAAGCTCCCGTGCGCCCCATGGGAAGCGCACAAAATGCCGCCCCCCGAATCCTGGCGCCCTAGGCGACCGCCTAGGGTCGCCTAATGGAAGCGCCGGCCCTGTCTCCGACCAATTATTCTACAGAGATGTCTCTCCTCTGGCACCCTATCTCTATCTTCAAGACAGCTTCTGACCCAGACTCTGGAAAAGAACTACTAAAATGTAGCATTTGTTCTAACCTTTTAAGAGACTACTCCTAATGGACAATCAGACTGGCAATTAGTTTTAAGTGAGGGAAGTCAATCTTCTAAACTGACTGCCTAGTGATTATCTTACATTTCTTATTCGTTCTCCTGTACTAGGCACAAAGAGAGAGATAGGAAGAGATTCAGTTAGATGTAGCAAATGTGAAAAATTGGGATGGGAGGGTAATAGGAGCCTATATAAGAAAAAGACCCCAAAATCGGGACTGTCCCTATAAAATCAGTACATCTGGTCACCCTAGTTAGATGCAGAGGTGTAATTACCAGGAGCATCCTCGCACATCTAGTGCTGTGTGAAGAGGCTGTCAAGTAGCAATTTAATCAGGATTTTGTGACGGATGTTATATGGCACCACTATTGTATTGTTTCTGTTATCCAAAAGTCCATAATGAAAATGTAGCAAAGCTCTGTATATTTGGGTGCAACATTTCTTCCCTCCTATGCTAATAAACAAGTTTATTACTAACAATTCTAATAAAGTTGGATATTGGAGGAAAGGGTCTATTTGGGTTTTGACTATTTTGGTTTCCTGACATATGCTCTGAAACCAGACTCCAATGAACCAGGCATTATTAGCGTGACTTTAGGATGCTGGGCTGTAATGAGGCTATTTGATAATAAGGGTGGGGAAATGCCACCTAAGCCCCTTTCATTTACAAAATTTCTATCTTCTGACCAGAATAATGCATCGTCATAGTGCAACAATTGGCAGAGAAATTGGTGGTTTTCGTCTTCCTCTGCAGCATGGGGCACGGGTCACTTGCAGGTTTAAATTAGGGTAAATGGTGGATTCTCTTTACCATGAAGTCTTTAAACCATGATTTGAAGATGTCAGCAACTCAGCCAGAGGTTGGGATCTATTACAGGAGTGGATGGATGAGGTTCTGTGGCCTGCCGTATTCAGGAGATCAGACTAGATAATCATGATGGTCCCTTCTAATCTTAAAGTCTATGAGTCTAATTATATATTCTTGCAGAAGGATGAAGAAACTCTCAAATTTAAAAAGGTGTATGTGTATGTCTCCTTTTTTGGGTTCTCCTGCATTACTGAGGAGCCCCATAGGGCTAAGAGGTATTGTAGATGGCCTGGCTCTTGTAAACATGTACAGTATGGAAACAATTATAGTAGCTTCTCTTTCTTCCCACACTTACTTATTGTGCTGTGGTTCACTTATATGAAAAATGCGTGAACAGTATTTTATTATTCTTGACTATGATTTGCAACAAAGTTCCACTTTGTTTGTGAAGTGGCATATTGTACTGGACATTCATGAACTATAGTGATGTTCTGAAACAAACCTGATAATCCTGGTTTGATACACCAAAAAGGGCATCTCTTGCTGTGCTAACAGAAATCCATTAGAATATAAACACATGCAGACAATTGACAGAAAAGTCAAAGTGGGTTATGAAATAAAGCATTTTAGAAAATGCCCAGCATATTCTCCTAAACCACAGCTGACCAGTTTAATAGATTTTATGTACCTAGAAAATTACAATGAACCTCATTCATTTCATCTGTAGCTTCTGATTTTAATGCCAAAATAGAAGCTGTCTTTTAGTATAAGAATGTAACTCTCAAAATGCACAGTTAATGGTAATTCTGATGTTAAAATCTGATTTTTAGTACAGAATACTGTATATATGAATGACGATCATATTTTCTCAGTGTACATTATTTAGCAGTTGAAAATATCTTGATTTTCCCCAACTTTTGAATATAAAAATCAAGCTTTCATTTTAATAACATTATTCACCTCTTTCATAAAGTTAAAGCTATAAATGAATGTTTTCTCATAAAATGATGTAAAATACTTCAGTTAGACTGAATTCCCCCGCCCCCGCACACACATCTTACTAGGAGAATTCCGTATTTTTGAATTTGCATGTTACCTTCTTTCTACAGGTTAAACCAGTATATCCACTTCTACAGGCACATACATTTGGTCTTATACACCTGCTTCCAAATAGACACTTCTTCTCACAAAGAGCTACAAATACAATAAAAGATCAAGTTAGTTAAAAATACCCTTGTCATAAGAATCATAATTAGATTAGGAATACTCTGGCTATTCTCTGCCCCCCCAACCCCAGGTTGTGACAAAGTGAATTTTGATCCAACTTCTCAATTCTGGTGGGAGGAAGGGGGGATTTCTAAATGTCTTCTGGGATTAAGAATTCTTTATCACAGGATTTTTCACATTTATTTTCTTTTGTATTTCTCATCATCTTTTTCTCCTAATCCTACAATAATGATGGGGGAAGAGCCAAGGGAACAATCATTACAGCACAGTGGGGCAATGGATAAATGTAAGACCTAATTTTCAAATCTGGAATACATTGCAGACAGTGATGGTTGGGGTCAAATTTGTGCCAAAAATGATTTTTCTCTTGTTCCAATAGAAGGAAAAATTGCAGCTTTAACATTCTTCCATCTCAAGTCAAAAAAAGGATCTTTTAAAATATACAATCCCGAAGACTAGGATATCACAAGGGGAAAAACAACAAGATTGTACAATTTAGTGAATTACATACTGTATAATTTTGGAAACCAGGACTTAAGGACAAATTTCCTGCTCTTGCTGAAACAACTACTTGCAACCCATTCTAAGTTTAAAACATAAGTCAAATTAGAAAAGCGTTGTTGGTACTAAGTTATAAGTGCACATCACTTCACTCATAGTACAACCTATTTAAATATATTCAACTAATAAAACAATCTGTTCCTCTTTGTTTAAAGTAAGAATTCCCTGATTTCTAGCCTGTTTCTCATCCTAGTTAGCAGCTAGTGCTCCTATGACATTGTTTTGGCAAGGAAAGAAGAAAACAACCACTTCATCAGGAACCAATCCAAGAAGAAAACACATGTCATGTTATTTTAATTAGATCTCAGGAGTTAAACTTTCTATCAAATATTGCCAAAATGTTCTGTCCTAGCACAGCAGTTACTGGGAGTGGAGCTGAATGGCTTTCAAACCAATCAGACTTGAATCAACTGGTGGATACTTCTAAGTGTATTTTCATGGTTCTGTCTGGCAGAGGCCTATGGAAGTCATTAACCACACACTGTCAAACAGAAGTAAAATAAAAATATCCCTCTATCTAGGTTGTAATACCATCCCCTTCATCATAGTAGCTTAGTGAGATTTTTTTATAGTCAACTCTTAGAGTTAGTGCACTTTACTATCTCATCCTAAAGTTTACAGCACAGGACACTGTGAAAGTCAAATGTATCTACCTCAAAGTCAAAGGGCAAAGTAAATACTTCTGCAATTCCAACCTGTTATTCTGGAGAGTCTAGTGCCAAGAGTTTTAAAGATTAGTACTTAGAGTTAGGTTCCAAATATCCATATTTAGACATTCACGTGAGATTTTCAAAAGTGCTGAGCATGTTAAAGCTTTCATGGAAAATTGTTTGGCCTAGGTATACAAATATGCATAAACCAATTTGATTTGTAGGGAATAAAGCTAGTTCAGACCTGAAGCCACAGTTGAAACTTCTGGAGCTCATGATACCAGATTCTTAGATATAAAATTATATGCACTTGCAAACAATGAGAGTTGTCATGAGCAGCTCAGTGGCGGAGATGGGTGACATTTCTGAATAATGGTTCCCATCCTTATGCTTCTCTAAACAATGCCTGGAATGTGTTGCCGTCTGTCCATCACTGGAAATAAATTGGCAAATTTACAGTATTGTCACAGCAACTAAAGTGGTTTGAGGGTTGGTGGGTTTGCCTTATAAAGAAAGATTAAAAGATTTGTAGAGATTGGCTAAGGCAGGATGTGTGGAGTTGGTGGAACGGCGAAAGAGACATGATGGCAATCTATAGATGTCTAAACCGAAAAATATAAACACCAAAGGCAAACCCTTGCTCTTAAAGTGAGAGCCACACTGTATAGTGTCTGTGGGGGGGAATCATCCTTCTTCAAAAGAGAGCAGTGTACATTCACCCTTAGTACCTGCTCTTTGCTATGCCATATGTTACGGTGCATAGCATAAGCACACAGAGACCTGGCCAGGCCCCCAAACCACAGCTAGTATGCCTTTGGGAGTGAAGAGTGTCAGAAGTGGACGTCTGCTCCGCAGCCCAGTGCTCCGGGGAGTACAGAGTTGGTATCTTGCCTTGTTAGTATGCTAATTAGGGCAAGAGGTTCCTTGCACTCCTTATCCTCTCCCTTTAGTACCACTCAGTTTTTGTTTAACACAGGGAGAGAAACTATTTATGGTGTTACTAGGTGTAATGTGATTAGAACACAGGCTGTGGAATAGTGGGGAGTGACAAAACCTCATTACTTGGGATACGTGTAATCAGACTAGACCGGGGTTGGCAACCTATGGCACGCATGCCAAAGGCAGCACGCGAGCTGATTTTCAGTGGCACTCACACTGCTTGGGTCCTGGCCACCAGTCCGGGGGCTCTGCATTTTAATTTAATTTTAAATGAAGCTTCTTAAACATTTTAAAAACCTTATTTACTTTACATACAACAATAGTTTAGTTATATATTATAGACTTATAGAAAGAGACCTTCTAAAAACATTAAAATGTATTACTGGCACGCAAAACCTTAAATTAGAGTGAATAAATGAAGACTCGTCACACCACTTCTGAAAGGTTGCCGACCCCTGGACTAGACAAAGCACAAGGAAGTGTATCCTAATGAACAATTCTACAAGGGCAGGGGCAGGGATTAGATGATCTAGAAGGCCTTTCACTGACTAATTTCTCTGAGTCTCAGATAATGCCAAAAAGGAAAAACTAGAATTTGTTTTTTCTGAAATGGAATTCCTCCCTCCGCCCCCAACTCCCAGTACTGTGAAAAAGAAGAGCTCAGTTAGCAGGGAAAAAGTTTTTAGAACATTCAGAAGACAATTGGAATTGAAATCAGAGAGGATAATAACATAGCTGAAGTCCAAATGAATATTTCATAAATGTATTTACAAGGGACTCTAAGCCACTAAATACTAAAAATGACACAGGCTATGTATGCATTATCCTGTACAGACTCAGCAAGGAAAGTCGTTTAATAAGACAAGCTTATGTTAAAATTATAATCAATAAATGCCCACTACAATAAGGGATTTATCCCTGAGTGTTAAAAGAACATAGCCGTAATTTGTATGCAAATGACAATCTGTTGAGAATCTTTTTTTTTTTTTTAAAGGACTGAAAGGGTTACAGAGAAAATCTGGAGGCGAGCATGCCTGAGACACTATTCAGAGAAAGGGAAAGAACAAGAATGCTCAGGAAATTATAAGGCTATCAGCTTGACACTTATAACATGCAAATAAAGAGAAGATATTCTGAAGGGCAAATGAGACACCAGTGTGTGTTCAATAATTTTAGAACTGCAGATAACCAGCATGAATTTTAACAATGAGGATCCTTCATGAGTGTAACCTTCTACTTTATAATTTATTGGAATTATACCCCAATCCTACAATCTGATCCACCCTGACAGACTGCTATGCCTATGTGGAACTCCACTGATTTCCTTAGGGTTCCATTTGGGCATATATTTGCAAGAGCAGGTTAAATTATAGGATTTGAGTCTTTGTTGTTTTGGTTTGACGATCCCATAATGGCTTGAAGAGAGGGGTGTGTGTTTGCACACACATGCACAAAGGAGAGTGCAGGGAGGAACCAGGTAGAGGGAGGTTAATAGGGGGCCTCAAATTTAAACAAAATTGGTAGGAAACTCTGCTACCATGGAAACTGCCACATCCTCAGTGATGTGTTTATATATTTTTTTAAAGTTTGTTATAGAATTTTTAGAACCTTTGCACTGGTGTAATCAAAAGTCAGGGGAAGGAGACAGATACAAAATATTTCAGGGTAGATTCAGCCTTAACTATGAATAACATTTCACTCTTTTGTAAGATCATTTCCCTGCATTTGCAATAAGGTGTGAAATCTGACCATTAATCCCTCATACCATCAAGATCACACTGTATATGCGGGGCAATGTGTAAACCACCATAGACCTTATTTGCTGAAGTGAAAAACCTATTTTATTGATCCTTCCTCAGAAGCTATTCTCTTCAGTTACAGATGAGTGGGGAAGTACACTGGTCTGCCAACCAACCTCTTTATTTAAAGCCTAGTAGAATGGGACTATTGTGCTCTGTCCATGACTATTGAAACAATGTCTCCTAAATGTTCGCATCCCAGGCTTTATCCTTGTCAGTTTTGATAATATGCTGATAGCCGGTGACAGGTGGAGGGAAGCTGCTAGCACACTGGTCACAGAAGTCTGATTCTGAGTTTAACACACTACAGCATTGAAAGTTTCTAAATTCTATGCTATTAATTGCACAAGTAGCGAAGGAAGGTTTTCTTTGTCTCTCAGCATCTCAAAAGTGGCAATCAGTTCAACTGTTCCATGTGATGCACAACCTGATTACTCTGTGAGGTTTACATCTGGTTGCAGAGTCAAGTGTTGCTCTCAGTGAAGCATTTTCAATATACTTTGCAGAGAAAAATCATTCATATTTACACTGAGCTACTAATCTTCAATGCAGAAGAACTGAGACTGGGGAGGATAAACACAGAACCTCGTCAGTTGCGTTTCAGCTAGTGGTGCTTATTGAAATGCTGGAGGAACTTTGAGGTGCAGCTTGTAATATAGATCTATGTTCACCTTGTCAGGCAAAAGCCAGCAGGGGGATTTTGTGTCATTATAATTTTTAATTATTTAAAGTAATTATTAGCCCCAAAGCTGAAGAACTCCATATCTTAAATGTCTGAGTTTGAGGAAACCAAGAGCTCCATAGCATGGTAGCTACATCTGGATCCTAAAGCTCTCCTTGACCACAGTCGATTTGGGTTTAGGCCTCTCTGAGATACAGACACCACACTGGTCATGTTGGTCAGTGACTTCTTTCCAGTGATGGAGTAAAATCAGATGGCCCTGGTGGTTCTTCTAGATTTGTCAGCTGCCCTTCACTACCATTGACCATGAAGTGTTGTTAGTTACTAGGTGGAGTTGTCATGGAGTGGAGTCATTCTTTCTGAGAAATCCCAGGGGATAACTGCTCATTGAAGGCTCCCTATCAGATGTGAGGTTCTATGATGTCATTCCCTCTGGTACCACAGGTGGATGAGGCCATTAGGTTTATGGAGAAATATGGGCTATAGTTCTTCTGTATATGGATGACTCCTGGCTTTGTATTTTCATCTCTGGGGATGGCAGACTGACTTACTCAGTGCTGAATTCAGACTGAAGTTTAGCTGGTCAATCCAAGAAATTAAATTTATGTCCAGTGGAGTAAAGGTAAAACAAACATGCTGATGGTTGTCACTAAAAGGGATCTGAATTGTGACTTGGGGAGTGGAAATTGCTTTCATAAAGCTGAAATTGTTTGGAAACATGTAGTGATATTAACTTACAAAAATGTGCTCTTGTATGTCTGCTGGCTACTAACTATCTTACAGTACACTATGAAAAGGTTACTCTGATTTTTAAGGCTGTGGGTGAAAATCTGTGCTTGCTTACAGTGGTGCAAGTACGGAGTGGATCCATTGAAAATTTGCTATCAATAAGAGCAGGATTTAACCCTGTGTGTCTAAGCAGAAAAGTATACAGGCTCTCCAAGGGTGAAGCAGGCTATTTAGAAAGCTTGCAGGTTTGAGTCTGAAAGGCTTGATCAAAACAGTTCTGTGTCAGAGAGGCTATAGAGAGCCAAATGCATCCTTGATACTATTTAATTAGTTTCAACAGAGTCACACCACAGATGGATTTGGCCTAGCATGTGTGTGGGCTGATTGGTGATAGGGAGCAGGCTAGAGTAACACTAGTATAATAACAAAGGATTGAGTGGTAACCTGTGACTGAACCCAGACCACAGTACCACCATCACTAATCTGCCTGTTAGTGCCAGCAGCCACCAGAGTGGGCAGTCTTATAGGTGAGCTGTACATAATTTTGTACAGACTCCTGGATATTAGTGAAGAAAACTGTGTTCAAAATGCAAAAATCCAGATGTACTTTATTGGGTTATTTCCATGGGAAAAACTTTTTTTTTATACTTAACATCTGTAAGGAATATGACTTATGGTTCCTCTGCCTTGTCTTTGCTGCACCACTAAATATTCAGAGCAACACTCTAAGACCCAAACATCTGCTCTCTCACTATAGTCTTGTCTTTTTTAAATAGCAAAATTCCATACTCAGTGATTATTCAGATTTGCTGTGAGACCTAGATGTTTCAGCCAGTTGTTTTTGGACAAAAAGCTGATTAAATTGTCCAGTGCAGTGAAAACACTGGAAGAAATAGCAAAAATAGAGTGAATGTCAAACAAACAGGTTTGGCACTGCCTTCAAAAGGCCTGACTAAATAAACAGAAATGTGCCTAGACTCTGCAACATGGATACCCGTGTAAAGCAGCAGAAACTGCTACAAATATTGAGTCTTGATAGTCTTTCCAAGTGAAGAACCTGCCTTTGGTGGGGGTGATGGGGGGAGGGATGAACTGAACTAGGTATGAGCCATTGACTAGTAAATAATTTAAAACATTAAAAAATGTGAACTAATATATGTTTGGCTCAGAGACAATTATGGAACTGATGAGATGTAACTGGGCCAGAAAGATTGCAAGACATAATTATGCACTACCCGTGGAAAAGGAGAGAAGGAGTGAGACTTTACTTATATCCCCAAATGTTGACTGCCTTTCCATTGTGATGTTAGCAACATGCATGAATCCAAGGGACACATTTAAAATAACCAACGTTCTTCCTCTTGGGCCACACTGTTCAGTCCCTCTGCACATGGAAACGCTGCTGGTGTGCTGGTTTGCACAGTGCTGCAGCGTTTGAGTTACAAATATAGTGAAGGGGTTGTTTTAAAAGTATCCATGTTGGCATTTTGGAAATGTCAAGATTTTCTTACCTTTTTAAATAGTATCCATTCAAGTAAATGAAGGCCTAATTCTATCTCCCCTCTTCAGGGCTTGTCCACATGGTGGGATAATTCACCCTGCGGGGGGTATGATTTCTAAAGCAACTCGTGTGTTTATATCATAATTACATGTAGGCCCTGCTGGTGTGCACTACAATAATGCCATTTCAAACAGTATTATGTTAAAGTGCACTAGAGAACCTCTAGTGTGTACCAGAAGTGTCTGCATCAATCAATTAACATGCAACACGTTAGTGCTCTTTAGAAATCACACTTCTGTAGGCTGCATTATCCTACCATACACACAAGCCCTTAAATTGAGTCAAGTAGTCCCACTGAAAACAATTGTTCTACTCATGGAATAAGGGACTACTCAATGAGAGTAAGGGAGGCAGAATTAAATCCTAAATGTATTATTACATCATCATGTTTTTCAAGTCACATAAATATCATGGAGGATATAAGAGAGACAAGGCAGGTGAGGTAATATCATTGATTGGACCAACTTCTGTAGGTGAGAGAGATGAACTTACACAGACCTGAAGAAGAGCTCTGTGTGGCTCAAAAGCTTGTCTCTGCCCAACAGAAGTTGGTCCAGTCAAACATTGTCTCACCCACCTTGTGTCTCAAATATCCTGGGACTGACATAGCTACAACTGCACTGCATATATGGAAAATATTTGCAGTTTATAAGGATGGCTATCGTAGGGTTTTAATTAAAGAAGCACTTACGAGTCTGGCACAGCATTCCTATCCATCCTTCAGAGCATGCACAGACACTGGGGCCTATACATTCTCCACCATTCAGACACTTCTGCAGACAAACCGCTGAAAAGAGCAACATGAAAAGCATGCAAATGAGAAGATCCATGAATGTACTCATGTGCATGAGTTGTTTTGCTTCACATAATTATTTTCAAAATGGTGGAATCTCAAAGAATGTAATGAGTCTTCTTCACAAGGTAATTAGCATTTTGAATTTCTGTGCTATTACCTCCCTCCAGAGAGAGTTCTCTCAGAGTGAACTAGGACCAAGAACTAGCTCAAGTACCCATGGCACCAACAAATTAAAGTACTCCTTTCTGTATGATATATGGTACACCCATATAAGATGTTATAAATAAATAGGGTGTAATGTTCATTTACATCACAACACAGCTTAAGTGACATTTGTCACTAAGATTATTTTATATGTATGTGTGTATATAATATATATATAATACATTATGATTCTCTGTGTGTATGTGTATGTATATATGTATACACTGAGAAGAAATGATCAATATTACACTTTAGGAACAGTGCTGAAATTAACATTGTGCTGATTCCCAAGCCTTATCCATCATCAGTACTCCTAGGGTGAAAAAGGCAATACATTAATCCATCTCCCATACAGTGTGTCATCTTGATCTTAAATTTATTCAGCTTATCCGCCAACATCATGGTAATGAATAACTATGTAAGAGAAAAAATTCCCTGAAACATTTTAAGATAAGGTGATTTTTTTAATTGCATTTTTATGTAAACTGCAGTGAGATGTGGTAGGCTTAGTGTAAGAATATATCAGTCTCAGAATTATGCACTGCAATGCATCTGATGACCTTGAAAGTATATCAGTTTGGAAGGCTTTACTACAGGCTTTAAATAGTCATGTATTTTGAAATATAGGACATTTCTCTGTAAAATATAACAAAATATGTGTAGCTGGTATGACCTAAAATCAATACTTCAAGTTTAATCCCATAAAAATGAGTTTCCATAAAAATATGCATAACAGACAGCTGCATGAGATAAAGCCTTGGTTCCCCTCACCTTCCTTTTTTTTTTGTAAATATCAAATATTTATGTCATTTTGTATTACCTTTACATAAAACTGTTTTTCTTTGTAAAATGCTGAACTAGCAAAACAAGGTCTATTCACTGTATTGTTTTCTAATATTCAAAATGATGACAATTCATTCTGACTGGCCTATGTACTACACAATATTGTGTTTGATGGGAGGCAGAGATACTTACGTTTATTACATCGCTTGTCCCTCCAACCAGATGGGCAGTCACAGACATCTGGGCTTACACATTTCCCTCCATTCATGCACAGGGGATCACAGATACCTGCAGTTACATATTAAATAAGGAGCATGGTTGATGGCACGTATTCAGACAGACTTTACTTCACTATTTACATCATTTCATAAGGTTAAGTTGTTGTAATTAAAAACAAAAAGTAATTGGGATGTGAAAGTCTTAAACTCTGGGGCTTGCTATCTTCTATAAATCCTTTTAAAATTTGCTGAGCTCCATTGTGCAAAAAGCCTTTCAAGAAGCCTTCAGGAAGAGTTGCCTCAATGGAGAAATGAGAGAGGCATTAATTACGATTCTTGAAAAAGCAAACAAGAAATCTTCTGTGGCAGCTGCAGACAGACCAGTACCACTTATTACTGTTGATTGCCAAATTCTTGTTAAAGCTTTCACCTCTTGATTGGAAAACATGTTCTCAGACATTCATCTGGTTCAGAAAGGACTTGAAGAGAATAGATTAACTTCAGATAATTTCAGGAAAACTTTTTAGTATTTTATCAATCAAGGCTAAAGACAAGATGAGGCTGTATTCCCATCTGTTTTGAAATATGGCAAAATTGTTGCACAACAAGTTCAAATATTTAGTTTTCACTAAATGTATGCATGTGATAAAGACACATCTTTATCTTGCTGCCAATCAGGATGAACTGTATAATTTTGACACCCCCCCTTTTTTTTTAAACCGTGGAGTTTTCCAAATCCTACTTTTCTGTATTTTTTCTGCTGAGCTCTAGAACCTCTAAATCACATGGCATTTCAAACTCCTGCTACCACACAGAATTTTGCAAATGGTGTGTTTGATTTAGATATTAATGCTGTGGTCATATGCTGACCAACATGCTTTGAGACCTTGCGCAAATTATGCGATACACAAAATGGAATGTAAGTGCTTTGGCACGTCCTGTGCAACAGCCTTGCCATCTAATGGGTTACAACTAAACCACTCAAATTGCTACAAAGAACAGGAATCTTTACTGTCTCTGGTCGAGGATGAAGTCATGGAAAAATCCTCCAAGCAAGAATATTGCAACTGTTTACAAGAAAATAGTGTCCAAAACACAGTAATGCATCTTGCAATAGAAGGGAAACATCCATCTGTTCCTCTCAGGCTTGCCTCTGGTATTTTCTGATTGTTTGGGAAGCTAATGCTACCTGTGTCTCTGGGACCCTAAACTGGGCACACTGCTTCAATGGCTCTTCATACCTGGTCACTTGTTCCATTTCTTACACTTGTCTGCAGATGCAGCCATACTAGTAGTCTTCTCTTTGTGCTTCTGCACTGATCTTAGTTGCCTCCTAGCCTTTGATATTACTCTGTGCCAAGGGAACAGATCTCTTAGCACAGGGATCTGCTCTCAGGTGAATCAAGGTTACCTGCTGGCTGGGTAAAATTCAAAGTGGTAGGGACCAAGCCCTTAAACGGTTGCTCTTCTCTTTCCTTTCCCCTCCACCCTCTCTGTCTTTTACTACAGTCATGGTCCATGGTCATTTTGAGAGGGAGGGGAAAGTCAAGGGGTAGGGGTAACAGTGAGTCAGCATTCTTGGTAAAATACCAACAGGTGTTGCAACCGGTAGTCATAACCAGGGTGAGTTCAGGATGCAATGACAACAAAAACTTAATTCCTTTGGTGTTTGTGTGTTTTGTTTGCTTCATGTCTCTCCTGTAGCAGTCTTGTAACCTAAATTCTTGTACTGTATTATAATTAAGTCACTTATTAATCTAATTATAAAATATTTTAGCGGGTTAGAATTTAGTAGAGAGGAGCTCAAAATCTGACTCCGGGTTTCACACACCTCTAATTTGGTGGCATTTAGCTTGCTACAAAGAGAGAGTCACGCAGCAAAATCTTTATTTTTGATTCCAGGACACTAAACTGTTCCCCCAAAGTTTACAGCAGTGAGATCCAGGGTTTGGTTTGGGGCCATCTATAAAAGTTAGATCGTCTGTACTTGTGTGACCCTAAGAGCATCCCTATGCCAGAAGGCAAGAGGCTCGCTGGTGTCCAGCAATGAGTTTCAGCTGGCCTGACTAGTCCAGTGTACCTAATTCACTGTTGTCAGAAGCTGATTCTAAAAGGTGTCATGAAAGGTATCAAATGCAAACTGATAATATGCTGGCCATTATTATTATTGTGTGGTGCATGTACGGGGGATGTATGGAAAAGTACAAAAATGTGCTGAAAATGATGTTCTTAAAATATGTGGCAGGCAGGGCATAAATTACCCCTTCCTAGACAGAGGACTGTGGTTCTGCCCGCTTGAGTCTCTCTCCTATGCAAATCAAACCAGGGGTGGCCAAAGACAATGGGTATTGGAGAGTGCAGGAAGATCATTTGCATTGTAAAAAATCACCAGTAGGAGAGGAACCAACATGGAATTTACACCAGATAGCCTGACATCTACACCCAGCAGGGGAAAGGTACTTTATCTGGGGACATGGTTCAGAGGAAAACATTTCAAAGGTTCACTAAACTATGAAAAACGGACCAGGGTGAACCTGTGAATTATCCTTCACCTAAGGAGTCCAAGAAACCAAGCAAAAAGTCTCGCCAGTAAGGCTGGAAGAAAGACTATGGTGAGAAAAACTGCTTTGAACAAAAGACTAGTTTGTTAAGATGAGTTTTATTCTTAGAAGGGTATTTTTACTTTTGTTTGTTTGTAACCATTTCTATCCTTATTTCTTGCTTCTGCACTGATCTTAGTTGCCTCCTAGCCTTTGATATTACTCTGTGCCAAGGGAACAGATCTCTTAGCACAGGGATCTGCTCTCAGGTGAATCAAGGTTACCTGCTGGCTGGGTAAAATTCAAAGTGGTAGGGACCAAGCCCTTAAACGGTTGCTCTTCTCTTTCCTTTCCCCTCCACCCTCTCTGTCTTTTACTACAGTCATGGTCCATGGTCATCAAGGTTATCATGGTCCAAGGTTATCAAATCTTATAACGAGTCTAATATGAGACAACTTGCTCTTGGTATCACTTAAACCTATGTCTTTTTGTTAATAAACTTGTTTTACTTTTACCATAAACCAACTCAGGGCTTGGACTGAAGTGGAGGGTTTGTCAACCCCAGTTATGTTCATAAGCTGCTGCGTATTGTCACTTTAAAGGAGTAGTGAACTTGATAAGGTTTTGTGGGTTTTACAGAAAGAGGGCTGAGCATAGCAGAGAAGGATGTCACTGACGAACTGGAATTCACTGATTGTTACCTGCTAGGCATGGTTTAGACTGGCAGAGTCTTGAAGAGTTTGCTGGCAAGGCAGACAAGATGGAGTGTTTCTGAGGCTGAGAGGGTCACAGTGGATCTGGGAACCCCAGCAGTCAGTCACGCCGTGCAATTTCTAGACATCACAGGCTCTTGAAGATCCTCCTCCCACCCCCACCCCTCAAAAAGCCATGAAAGAGGGTGGTAACTAAAAGCATTGTAGAAAGAATTTAAGCAGAGCTCTGTCAAAGTTTACTAACTACTTTTTCTTTCACCATATACCAAGAATCACACTCTAGCAGGTACTTTCTAGGTTAGGTTACTTGTCATAGATGTTATGTGGTGATAACCATATTTGTCCACGTTTTATTCCAATACATACCTCCTTTAGTTTCCTTAAAAATTAATTGATAACTATTTCCTTACTTTTCAATGAGAATACAACAATAAGCTCTCAGGTTGTTATTTTTTTCCTCCTTCCAGACCTTCCACTCCTTATGTAGGTAACAGCAGGAATCCAAGGGAGTTCAGGTGTAAATTAAGTCAGTGGGAGTTTGATTTGAGTAAAGGCTGAAAGTTCAGGGCCAAATATATTCTGACATCACACTTCTAACTTTATGTTCATGTGTGTGCTCTCCCCCCCGATAGCAATCTCACAAGGAATCTGTATGTAAATGAAGATAACTTTCTTTCCCCTTCCATTGATGCTTCTGCCTCACTTTCCCTTCCCTTAACTTTCTTAGGCCTGGTCTACCCTGGGGGGGGGGGGAATCGATCTAAGTTACGCAACTTCAGCTGCGTGAATAATATAGCTGAAGTCGACGTACTTAGACCTACTCACCGTGGTGTCTTCACTGCGGTGAGTTGACTGCTGCCACTCCCCTGTTGACTCTGCCTGTGTCTCTTGCGGCGGTGGAGTACAGGAGTTGACGGGACAGCACCTGGAGTTTGATTTATCGCGTCTAGAGTAGACGCGATAAATCGACCCCTGCTGGATCGATTGCTGCCCGCCGATCTGGTGGGTAGTGTAGACATACCTTGAACTAGAATTCTATTTTCATGCCCATTAGGCAGAATTAAACATTTATTAATTTTAACTAGTTTTGATCTTTCTTAGTCCCACCCCATGACCTCTGTGGAAGAGCGCCAATTTCAAAACAGCGAGCAAAAAAATTACAGCATCTCATAGGGAAACTAAATAAATGATCAGGCACTAGGGAGCAAACTGAATTATCCTGATCCTCTTGGGCACTAATATGAAAAGACTCAGTTTTTCTTTTTTCTTACAAAAGGTCTAACACTCTGACCCACAGACAGTGGGGTTTGTTGGCTTTACATCTGCATTAGGAACCAGCCTTTACTTTACAATTGCCATCCTAGATGTGCAAGCTCCTGAATGTAATTGTCACAAGAAACTTTGCATTCTGTTTCTCGTTCATTTTAATCAAAAAGGGTATATTGCTATTAGAGGAAAACACCCTGTATTATAACAATATCCTGAACACAGGGCAAATGGCAATCAATAAGTAAGACTCTGGGCTTGATCCTGCTGCCACTGAAGTCAATAGGAAAACTCTCATGCTTCTCTGTGAGAGCAGAAGCACAGAAACCCCGCAGTAAGGTTATCAAATCTTATAACGAGTCTAATATGAGACAACTTGCTGGCAATGCAGGGCACTGTTATCAGACCTAATAGCCCACTGCCATGTTCTTTATGGAACGTTAGGTTTACTAAGGTTAAGATAAACCTTTATTGGAGCTGATCATTCCGGTTTGGAAAAAGGGATGATCACATGTAACATCTCAGGTGAAGAGTGATTTTAGTGGAGCAAGAAATATCAATGTAGGAATTAAAATCACAGACACGAACAATGCTCACACCATCACACTGATATAGACAGTTCTTTTTTCTGTATAGTCACAGGTTGCCAGAACAAGCAAGATGATACACAGGAACTCTGTTCCCTGTAACAGCTATTCCTCTCCTGCAGCATAAGTGCCAGCTGACTGTATATACTTACCACCAACAACTTCCATTATCCCTTTTTAAAACTCAACCTCTATAGCAGCTCCCTTAAAATGTAACACTACCAAGCAAAATATTCCTGCTATGCAAAGTCAAAGGAGCCCTGAGGCAAAGTTAAGCCCAGGGCATGCTTCCCTACAGCTGCAGCTGATATAAGTAACCCAGAATATCTATCTGTTCAAACAGTCACAGTATTAGTCAGTGATAACTAATAATTCCTGATCAATTTGAAGTTAGTAATAGAAATCAATTGTTGCCCGTAGAATCTGACTGGAGGTGTGAAGGAGCAGACAGAAAACTCTTCATGCTGAACCTAACACAGTAGGTTGAGAACTTCTGATACATTCACCCCATTACACCTTGTATCCTCTTCATTGTTTATATCCCCTTCTGATTACAGTGTTACTCAAATAGCCCAGACTGTAAAGCTACCCTAAGAAACTAGAGTTTCGTTATGATAGAGACAAAATTAAATCAGTTCCCTGAAATCTTGACAATGACAAACCCTTTAAATGTAGGATGTTTTAGGAGAACACTGCAGCAACTGAAGGACTGGGCACTAGCCTTTCCCGAAAATGATCATGCAGAGCCTATTTAGCTCTTGTACAGTAATTACTGTCATCACCGGTCCCGAATCAAGTTGGTAATAAGGAGACAGAGCACTGCACAACTGGGGCTACGTCTACACTACCCGCCCGTGTCGGCGGGTAGTCGATTTCGATTTCGATCGATATATATCTCATCTCGGCGATATGCCATCCCCGATCCGATCTTTTCTATCGATCGATTCGAACTCCGCCCGACGTGCGGCGGCGGCGGCGCACATCATGGAAGAGCCCGTGACGGCGCGCAGCGTGAGGAGATGGGTAAGTTTAATATATAAAGACTTCAGCTTCTCGTACGTTCGTCTATGAAGTTGCGTATCTTTATGTATTTTTCCCAGAGAGATACTTTTCAAGACAACTTTGGGTTTCTTTGCCCTGCAGAGGCTGAGAAAATTGACCTGAATGATACATCCCACTTCTAGATGGAAGGCAGAAAGTAATCCCAAGCAATAATGTCTATTCTGGCAGGCCAAGCAAATGTGTCAGGATATATCTTACAGGTGATGCTTACAGAAGAATGAATGTAAGTGGTAAGGGGGCAGGACAACACCCATTTTGAAATGCACACTTAAAATAATTCCTTTAAATCAGAGTCATAAATCTGCTTTTTTAAAAAACATGATTTATAAATCTGTAAACAATGACAGTTCATTAAAACTGTCAATTTGGTTTTCAGGTGGCTTCTTTAGGAACTCTTAGTGCACTTTTATCTTTCTGGTTACTTTTCTATTGTTTTGGGGAGCAGGGGGTTTGACTGGTCACAGTGTAGCCTCTTGCACCTGTGATTTTAATGTGTTTCCCCATTTCTGCTTAGTTTTTATCTTGATTTGCTACAGCAGCCGCAAAAACAAGGAGTGAGAACAGAAGAGGCATTCCAGTAAGACTACGTAGTGTGGGACAGCTTCAAAAATAACTCTGATGTCACAGACTAGTCTTGTCAAGAAATGCAGATGGAAGCAAAGAACTCAAGTGTGTGTGTGTGTGTGTGGGGGGGGGGGAATGACACCAACATATCTGAATGTCGTGGGGATCAATATTAAAACTGGAACTTTGAGTTCTTTGGGTATGAGTATCACATGCATTGCCTGTTACTAGAAAAACTGGAGAGAGTGTCTGTTCTGGTAACAAGAATATCTTAGTGGTGTCACCTTGAATTTCACAGAAATAACACTGTCCTTTTCCCTATGAGAGGAATTGAAAGGCCAAATCTCAGTTGGGGTAAGTTGGCATGGCTCCATTGACCAGCTGAGGATCTGGCTCACAGTCTCTCTAGATAAGTCTCTCTCAGGTAAGCTGCCCAAATGAAGCATTTTCCTGATTTCAGTGAGGAAAGCCTTGGCTGGATGCCTCCTTACTCCAAATACAGCCTTGAGCTGGTTGCATGCCATTTTTGCCTTTGAATCTGCCAAAACTGGTGTGTTTTGGCCATCATGTCATTATTTTGGATTTACTGTCCTGACACTAACTGAAGTCCAGTTCAGGTAAAAGTGTCATTGTTCCCTTTAGTGGCTATACCAGCTGATGCTCAGCAGATCACTAGGTAGACAGACATAACAATATATCTGTCTCTACGAAGGTCCCAATGCAAACAGCCCTCAAGAACATGTTATGGATTTGAGACTGAGGACTTTTGTCCCTTTATTCCTCTGAAGGGTAGCATAGCCCTAGTTTTGCACAAGTCTTAAGTTTTAGATGTATGTGTGGCTGAGCTTTTTTATGCACATTGATTTGGCTTTGTAAATAAGATAACTAATTTTATGCCTAAATAATGTAAAAAAACAAACTCAGTTCTACCTTGGGATGGTGGGGCCACAATATGAATGTAAAACCACACAAATCTTGTGGTATAAAGATTTCCTTTTATGGACCCAACATGGTCATACCATTCAGACGAGCATCCAAACTCTTGGATGCTCATCGAAATCAAACCCTTGTGAGGACTGTGCATCGCTAGTTCTAGCCTTGCATGTCTTCCTGACAGAGCTGCTAACCACTTTCTCAATAAATTATCTTTCTGTATGGTGAAAATAATCTTGTGGAAAGCTCGAAGGGATGCACTCCAGGAGAACAAATTGCTACAAGACACAGCAGCAGCTGCAAATGTAATTGGGATGGGTGTGTTGACAGTTGTTTGCATCCATAATATCCTCATCCTTCTACACAGCTGTGGTGATGTGTTACACCTAGCTGGTGCTAGAGCCACACTGATCTGTGCTATATAAATATGATTATTTGAAATACAAACATTATGGATTAGAAAAATGTAAAGTAAATGAACAGCTGTATGACCCTGGAGCTTTCCTTTAATTGTATTATGCCTTTAGTTCTGGAATATAGCCAAATATATTGACGGATAATTTTAGAGATATTTAACTAGGAAACCGTCCCTATCTAATGAGATACTGAATGACCAAGGTGATGCAGTGGAAACCTGGACCAGGAAGAGAAATGAGCATTCATGTCAATATATTATGTATTGAAAGCCTGTTGCATATTTGTCAACGTTCTCAGGTCAGTAATTGTAGTTTGTTACCTGGCAAGGCTGACCATGCTCTGTCTCTAGCAGTCTCCTTCTGAGGCAGACAAGTTGATTTCCAGGTAGCTTACTGTGTGCAAAGCTCTTGAATGAAAACTTACACCTAGGTCTTGTCTGCTCTGCTGGATATTAATAATCCCATGGTCATTTTAATAGGGGTAGGGGATTTTCCCCTAACATTCCATGTCCCTTATTCTTCAGTATACTAATTGTCTGCTTACCAGCTGGCAGTTTCCCTCAAGGTATTTTCGTTTCAGTGGTAATGGGCTGCCTATATGTATGTAGTTTATGTTATGTTACGCGATCCTTCAGAACGAAAGGCACTGTATACATAGTGTGTGTATGTGCCGATGCACATTTGTAAATTATATATCTATTGATTTTAAATTGATTGTTGGCAGCTCCTAGTGGAATGATAGAGGTTATGGGCAAAAAAAATCGTACTTACACTGTTGCAAATTGCATTGACTTCAGTGTCATTGCATCACTGTATCTTAAGTAGAATACAGTGATACTTATTCTAACTTTGCAGCCTTTTAATGCATAATATGTGGAATATCAAGGTGTATTCTCTGCACAGCTTTTATTCCCATTTTGTGATAAGTCTTAGGTTTGGAGAAAATTTCCCTTCATTGTAGACTTTATATTTCATTAAGTCATTGAGGCATTGTAGAAATATGTATATAATTTGTTTTGTTTAGCAGCTTTCTTGTCATGCATGAATAAGAGGTGACAGAAGATTCTCCTATACATTTATGTTTTCCTCTGTTGATTGGTTTTGCAGCTTTTGTGTGTACATTATGACCAGTCAGTTAGAAATGTTTTCATTGCTGTGAGTGGGCTAAGCCTTTGTTGATGCTTGCTGCAACTTAATTTATTTTCTTCTGTGCAAAGAAAGAGAAAATACAGGCAATTTTGACCTCTGGTAGGTACAGCATGAGTATAGGAAGTTTTATTGTCTTTAATATGTTTTCTCTGTTATGCTTTCACTTTAAGAATAAATGGGCTTGGTTAGAAAGAGCTATGTGGTAACTGGTGACAATTAAAGCTGATCATAGCCTTCAAAGAGAAAGCAGAGTGCAGACACTGTCCTGTTTAGGCAATCAGGTTTGCTGGTTTTATTTGCAAACATTGGATCAAATTCTGGAGTCCTCACTCAAGTAAAATTCACATACAAGTCAGTGGATGTTTTGCCTGTAGAATGAGTAAACACTGAGTAAGGATTTGGGCCTATTATTCAGTATATGCTTTAAGTGGATTCTTGCACACATTGATATATACAGATTAAGGGACAGCTTCCTCCTGTAGATGCTCAGAATTCCTATTAAAGTCAATGTAAACCACCACATCTGTACATCTGAGAACAAAATGTCACCTTTTAGTAAGGGCTTTGCCACACACTGTGAATAAGGGGCAGCACATAGTATTGCTGCCCCAAGAAAAGACAGGAACAAGATTGTGAGCTTCAGATGCAAACTGGTCCCAGTTCTCTTCTTTGCTCTGAGGAATCCTATTTCTGGCTCCCCTCCGCCCACATCAGTGGCAATGATCCCCTCCACCCACATTCCCCTCCCTTCCACCCACATTAGTGGCAATGATTGTTCCCCTCCCTCCTAGCAGCACTGCAGAGATTGTTCTCCCTCTTGTGCTGTGACCAATGATAGGAGTATCTGGGACAAGGGAGTAGGATGGTCCCTTATGCTAATTTACTCTCCTGCATAGGCATGAAGGAGGAGTCACAACTGAGCCCCCCATTTCCTTTTCCTCTGTCCCAGTGACACAGTGTTCAGTCAGTTGTGCCTAATGAATGGAGATATTCCTGACAATATATTACAAATTGTCAAAAAAAATGACTTGGTGCAGGTATAATTTGATAAACTACCTGCTTCTACAATCTATAGGGCTCCCATTTACAGAAGCCCACGTGGAAAGGATGGGATAAGATAAATGAGTGATTTGCACAATATTACAGTGGTTGGCAAAAAGCTATTTCACAAACCCAGAAGTTCACATTTCCAAATTAGTTTGCCTCTAGCTCTCAGACAAGCAACATCCTCCTGGTATCAAGAGGGGAGGAAAGCAAAGTTGGAAGAATAACACTGAGTTATATTATGTTGTATGCAGTGTTTTGACAATAAATCCTGCCTGTAGGAACTATTAGAGTGGGAAAAAAAGTTGTCTACAAAGACTGGGACCCAAACGTGCAAAGACCCAACTTCAGTGTGATGACTCAGGTGGTTATGGGTTTGCAGAGTTGAGCCCCAATTTTTCTACCAGACTTTTGGGGTGTCTCTATATTTTTTAAAACCTGTCTGTCCAACCAGCTACCTAGATTTGACAAGTGGCAACATGATGTACTGCTAAGAGAGATATTAGGGTTCGGGTTGCTAATTTGTTGGGAATTCCCAGGGTAGGGGTGGAAGAATGTTGTGTTGTTCTCAGATGATCTTTGCTTGCTGATGAGCTCCAGAGGGAGCTGTCCCCTTTTTTTGGTTCAGAAAGGAAAATGCCAGAAGTGAATTAGAAGGTAGCTTAAAAAGGATAAATGGAAATCTCTCTTTAAAGAAAAAATAGAGGATCAAGCCTTTTATTGGTTTTAATCACGTTAGCATTATTTTTAAAGTAAGCGATCCAAAACATAGGTAATAAATATCTGGAATCCTACAACATTTTCATTACTGTTCATTTCAGTAAGGTGTCAGTATGAATAGAGTGTTTAAAGCCCCCAGAAAGGAAGTGAAGTTCCAAGATTGTTTTTACTTGGCACTTTCCTTAAAGGGAAATAGAACAAAGCATGAGTTGCTTTTCTTTATTATTGAAGCAGCTGTAAGTTTGTTTGATGTAAAGCCGATCACGAAAGATATTTTATTTAAAGGAACTGCCGGCGTTTCAGTCTTTATAGTGAGTAAGACTGATTGTACAGAATGGAATTCTCTTCCAGTGAGAATACAAAGTTGTTACAGTTACTGATGCATAACTGTACATTTTGTTGTCAGGTCTGACATTTCCTCAGTCTGTTTGTGGGCGTCTGGTTTGCATAATCACTCTGCGGTTGTCAGTAAACACAGGTGCAAATCCCTGTATTTCAGCTTTCAGCCAATCAGAACTGTGTGATTTACATAACTGTTGTCTGCTTAGACAAAGAACAAACACACACTTGCAACTTGAATGTCTTTCTTTTTAAATTAAGGCAACAAGAAAGAAAAAGTCAGAATGATGGAGGCATGGTGCATCCTCTCTGTTTAACAAAATGGTAACTGTCAGGCAGACTCGTTTAGAAATGCAAAGGTGTAGCACTCAGGAAGTGAAATAATAAATTAGGTAACTATTCAAGCCATAAATAAACTTGCATTCAATTTGCAAATATGTCCGCTCTGATTGGCTGCTATGTTCCCTCTCCTCTCATTGCTCCCTTTTACGGAAAATTTGAAGCTGCCAGCAATAAATAAGGCCACTTCCTTCTCAGTTCTTCGCCTGAAATATTGACAAGAAAAGGAAAAATGCCCCAAAACAGCGAAAACAGGGTGTGGAGGTGCCCAGAGGGAAAGTGTTCTCAACGCAACACTGTTTGGACTCATTTTCATCTTTGCCTCCAACCTTTCTTCTCTGCAGACCAGCAAGACCCTTGATTACATCACAAGAATACTGACTTCCCCAGCTTCTTTCAGTTATGAAGCGTGTGTGTGAGGGGAGCTTTAGTGAGCACCAGAAAAGGGAAAGGCAGAAGAAGGGGAAATGAAGCAATTTAATTTACATTCCAGCCCATTTAATTTGTTTTAGGGTTGTCTTTTTGCAGCTTTCTCTTATCTTACATTTACATTTTGACCGTTTAATTTAAAAAATTCAGTGGCATTTTTTCAGCATCTTGGTAATAATGGTACACTGGGTTAATGAACATCTTCGCTGCCAGCCTTAGAGTTTGTTCATTTGGGAGATGGTGGTTATCTAATCAGCAGGGAACTTCTTCAAGCTGCCATTTAAATAATTTGATTTAGAACCCTACTGTATATTCATCTTGCTGGACACTGACATGTTTCAACTGATACAAATAATATTTCCTCCTAAAATACCCCAGGTAGTTACTCACTACACACAGACTAAGGGTAGGATATCCTTTTCATATTAGTGTGGCACTGGTGTAATTCTAATGGAACACTTCCTGATTTGCACTGGTGTAAGAGAAAGAATAAGGTCCTAGGAATAGATCTACTCTGAGAACTTGGGAGAAAACACATTAGAAGCCTGGAAGAGTTTAACGTAACTCTGTTAGTTTATATTAAGGCTGTAAGGCATAATTAAAAGGACCTGATAGCATGATATCCAATGGATGGTTTTCTTTTAGAAATTCTGGTGATGTCATAATTCTTAATTTTGGTTGAACTATCTTAGCACCAATCAATGTGTTCTCACATATTCCAAAAGAACTGATGGCATTTAAGCCAGCAAGCAGGCAATTCTCTCACCTTGCACAACTGACTTCAAACTGACACATATGTAGGTCTTGATAGTCTGCAATTGGGAATTGTTACATCACTAACCCCTCAATTAACGTATTGTCTAGTAACTCATTACAGCCTTTCTATTGCCATATAGTATTCCTTTCCCCTCATTCTCTGTGTGAGGATATCCACTGGCTCTGTGCAATTACTATAGCAAGTAATAAATCCTGAAAGAAATAATAAATCCTCACCCAGGGCACAGATGGATTATATCCTCATCTCAGAGGCAAACAGAAAAGCCTGCCAAAGCTTTAGAAAACCCTCCCCACCAAACATTTATCTACGATAGTGTGTAACTGTTGTAATGTGATCTTTCTCTTTGCTGTTCAACCCCCCTCCATATTCTTAGTCCCACCTTCCCATACACCACCTCCAATTAAATAGCCACTTCGAGTCACTGAAATGACAGTTCTCCCAAAATAAGACTCCTAAACACTCAAGAATAAAGGCTGTAATCAGCATTAGGTTAAAGGATCAGAACAACAGGCAGTCTAGTCACTGGAGCAACATCTCCTGGAATCATGCGATGATCAAATCTCACTTTTCATTTAATATTACAAATACTGCTAGCCCTCATAGCTGGAAAGGAAAACTAGGACATGTGTTCTGTGTGTGACTGTAGGGATGTCTGCCTGAGTGTACAGGCAACCTGAAACAATAGCTCCAGTAGTAATAATGTTTAGCTCTCATATAGTGCTTTTCATCTTTAGATCTCAAAAGAGGTCAGTAACGTTATCCCCATTTTACAGATGGGGAAACTGAGATCACCCAGCAGGCTACTGGCTGGCAGAGCCAGGAATTGACCTCAGATCTCCTGAATTCTAGTCAACTGCCCTGCCCACTGGGCTACACTGCCTCCCCAAAGGTATTAACTGCCTCCATGCATCTTAAATCTGAAACTTGTTGCAGTGGGGGCCTCCCAACAAAACCACCCCAGCAGATGATTCTTTGTGCGGGGAGGCAGAGGTGAAAGTGGGCCGGTTCAGCATACTGGTAAGAATGCAGCCCATGTTAAAGTAACGCTGCTGCCAGCAGGGCTGTCAATAGAGGAAGCAAAAGGGGCAACAACGTTAAAGTGCTTCCACAGTGCTTTAATGTCATTGCTCCTTTTTGCCCCCCCCCCACTCTCTGGGCTGCCAACGGGGCGGGGGAAGGGGGCAAAAGGGGCAGCTGCCCCAGGACCGGCGATTTAAAAGGGTCCAGGGCTCCGGCCGCTGCCGGGCCCTTTTAAAACGCTGTGGGAGCCCGAGGGGCCAGGGAGTGTGGATGTGCTGGCTGGGAGGAGGCTAACCACCAGCCCTGCCCCTTCTGCCCGAGGCCCTGCCCCTTCCAGGGGCCGGAGCCGGCCCCTGTACTGGTAAGAATTTAATATTGCTTTCACCCCTGGGGGCAAGGGGGCAGGAGCTCACTGCTGCCATCTCATCATAGCCTGGAGTCTAAAAGTCCTTTGGTCAGGTGGTTGGGGCTTATTTCTCCAGACACTCCTCCTGCTTTTGACAGTTAGGACGTTCAGTCAGGGAACAGCAAGCATAACAGATTTCTTAAGTGATCAGTCAGATGGCTCAAATGGTTGAATCCTCGCTACAAAGAATATGTGAACAACCCATAGGTCCATATGTGTTTGTAACACCATTTTGTCGAACTATTATGAATAACAAATTTATAAAATGGTGTGCAGATCTGTCTAAGCAGGAAAAAAAACCCAAACACACCAAATGTGAATCCCATTAGCAATCAGTGACCATTCAGCAGCATGTAGATACAAAATAATTCCTTGTACTTATCTCTGTATTCCTCGTAGACAATAAATGTCCTTAATTCAATCTCATAGGATAGTAAGCCAAATAAAACAGACAGTTAATTGCTGGTTATTGGAGTAGAATGGATGAATACATTTTACTTGGCTAAAATGGGACAAGAATATTTTGATAGTCTCTGAAAATTTTGTAACACTAGTTAGTGGCTACCCAGGTGGGCAGCAAAACTTTGTACGCTTCTTGAAAAGAGCTTAAGTAGAAATAAACTATTGTGCGGGTTGGTAGCAGTTGGACGACTTAGGAAAAGGCTTCCCTAAAGCTGCAATCATTATCCACTGTTTTTCTGCTGATCTGTCTTGAGGAATGGTAGCATACTTTAAGCTAGAAACAGCACTTTTCTAATGTACTGACCTCAAAAACAAGATGCCGAACATAAGGTTCCCCTCCCCACAGATCTTCCCTCCAGCTTATTCCTGCCAGAATAGACTATTCAATTGTGTATTTTGCAGCCAGGCAGGAATGGTGCATCACTATTCTTTCAGCTGAAGGGAAGGAAAGCTGCAGTATGGGGACTGAGAGAGTTGTTGTTGCTGGAAGGAATTTTTCACTGGCTTTTTGTCTCCATGTGTGTGAAAAATAAAGTGCTCTGAAAATTTACAAGCTCTTCCTGCCAAAAGCAGTTGTTTTCACAGCTCTCATTTTGCGAATTTCAACCTGGTTAAGGGGGAAAAATAAGTTTTCACCTACCTACCTTAAGCTCCCTGGATGACAGATGCTGGAAAGTGCAGTAGAATCAGTAAAAATGCCAAAATAACAAATTACCCCTTAAGAATAAAAGCCTCAAACATGAATAGCTGTGTGGAGTTGAAGAGGGATTTGAAAGTGATAGGAACAAAAGGAAAAGCAAAAAGCATTATTAACCAACTGTATTAATTAAGCTAGAAGGAATGGTGTTTTGACATTTTTAGGGATCCCAATCAGCTGCTATGGCTTTGGCTTTAATTTTCTCTTGCAGTAAATTTAATGAAAAATAATTAAGTCATCTCAGAATACTGACTGTACGACTCAATCTAGCTTCATTTAAATTTAGAGATAGGACTCCAGCAAAACACTCTTACTCCTAAGGTTTGCTTGACATAATGGTATTTTCATTAACCTATCAGCACTGAGTGCAAGCAAAGCTTCGGAAATGGGATGCTCTGTCTTTTGTACATAGGTTACTGATATACGTGCCATGGTATAAAAATTGAAGATTAGAGCATTAATACAAGTTAAATGTTCTATTTAACATGCATCTCTCAACAAAAACACATTTCTGAAGCAGAAGGTGTTTGGGAAGAAAAAGGGAAATGATATAGCTTACTTTTCTGACACCTTCTTCCAGCATAACCCTCAGGACAGGTGCACACATTGTTTCTCACACAGCGGCCACCATTCTTACAAGGAGGATGGCAAAGAGCTAACAGAATGAAAGAGAAGAACTTTAGGTCAATTTAGCATCATGGTTTCAAAATTTTTAAAAATTGGATTGAAATCAAACCCTGTAAATGTGCCACTGTTCTTTGAAAAATAGGATAACTCTGTGCGAGAGAGTTGTTTAACTCATTCCAGTGTTACTCTCCCAGTTAAGAGTGGCACTTCTGTTGGAAATGCAACCCCTGTAATCTCAATGGGAATGGGGCGTTCTCTGGTCAGTGGGGGCAGAAAAGGAAGTATCATCTGAGGTGGTAGCTGGAGGAAGGGCTAAGGTAAGCAATTGTCCGTGGGTGCAACTGTGGGAAGCTATATGTGCACTATCCCTTCAGATGGAGTCCTCTTTCATGCCTGGATCAGGGACAACCTCTCTGATGGGGGAGAGGATCTATTTTTGGCCCTTTTTAAGGAGGGAATTGTTAGCTATCTGGGAATTTGATTCCTGGTGGTGGGAGGCAACCAAGGTAATTGCTGGGACCTTCTTGTGGCAGGTGTCCAGTGCTCGTTCCATAGGAGGGCTGGTTCCCTGGTAAACCAGAGTTGGAAGTGGACTGAGGGAAGGCATCCCCTAAAGAAACTGGGGAATAGGGTTGGGGCTCCATATGTCTCATACAATGAGGAGACAACTCCCTTTCCCCAGCTCCCTAACCTTCAAACAAGGGGAGGGTGATTGGGTCGAAGCAAGGGGCTGAGACCAGGTTTGGAGGAGTTGGGGGGGGGGCTGGTAGCAGCACTCAAATCTTTGGAAACAGGTATGGAAGGAATCATGACGTGCACTGGATAGTTCCCAGATGAGTTAAGTTAATAATGCAGCAGCCTAAATAAACCCTTGCATCTCGTCTTTCTTCCTGTAAGTCTGGGACAATGAACCGGGGAGGGGGATGGGGGGACAAACTTTGCTGTAGCAGGATGCTACATACCGCCCCTATCCCTGCGAACTAGAACCAAACCACGAGCACTTCCAATGCTCTCCAGTGTGAATTATTTGGGAAATCAATAAGTGTTAGAACCATAGTAATTTTATGGGTGCTCATCGTTTTAACTCCCTAAGGGAGAGGACATCCTTGAGGAGATGAGATTTTTGACCCTTTTAAGAACCTTAGCGTGCTTGAAATAGAAGAGAACTTGAAAGATGCATTTTTGTGTAACCTGACAGGACGCTGCATGTAGCATGACCACTAATGGAAGCACACTCATGGGCATATATCTTGGTGTGCTCAGGTCCTTGTCAAAGGAAGGAGATAAGAGAGAAGTTTTAACTATTGATCCACTAATTGCAGCATCAATGGCCTATGATTTCTGCCTATTAGCAAAAGTTGCACTCTGCTGCGGTCTGAAGAAAATTTTTGACTATCTAGCAACTTTTGAAATGGAACTAAGTATTCTTGATGTGCAGAAAAAAGGTTTGTGTTTGTTAAATTTCACAGAAATATTTGCAATTTTTGGTTTGAGATGCACCTTGCTCTAAATCAAACTCACGATAGAGTAAGATGATGTTCCCTTTTTTTGAAAAACATATATACCTGTCAGAGCAGAGCTATATTTTAGTTATTAATTAGATGCCTTGTTTAGTTCTCAGCAATACATAAATATTTAGTCCAATAACAACTCCTTAAAAAAAAAACTTCTATGCAGATTTCCAATGTACTATAACAGGAAAATGGCATGGATGGAGTTGACAAGCCAAATTCCTGGGTATAATACGTACTGCATAAAGTCAGATAAACATTTAAATAGTCTTTATCACTTACCATATCCCTTAAATCCTGAATCTACTATCCATGTGATATATTGAACTTTCTTACCAGTTTGGCACTGGGGTCCATAGAAGCCATAAGGACAAGCACAGGTACTTGGGCGTACACAGATTCCACCATTTAGGCAAACAGGGCTACAGATAGCTGGATATAAATAGAAATTCAATCAAAATCAATTACTCTCATTCTTTTAGTTTTAAAATATTAGGAGTTGGGTTCTCTTTGCTTCTGCATAAATCTGAAAGATATCCCAGCACATTTCATTTGAACAGGTTTTCTCCAATGCTAGCAAAAACCGCCCCATTTGTTTAGCAAGTCTGCTGTGTAGTGTATTGGTTGTCCTAGCAGTGGCTGGATTTCAGTGATGTCTTAGTGTAGCTGTAAAGCATTTGGGGATCCGGTGGGATTAAAGATATACTTGAATAGTTTATTTCAGATGTCTAGCCATGATTTGCACAATTCATTTGCTTTGACTTTAGTATCTTGCCCAAGATTTGTACTTTTTCAAAGTATAGTGGCCATTTAAAATAGCTTTTCCTTTCTAACTCTTTTGTCTTTCAGTATGTTACAGAAAGTTTGTTTCATAAGAATTACATTATCGCAAGTGCTAAGCGTCTAAAGAAATTAAGGGTCACTAGGATATTTCAGATTAAATTAAATGCAGATGTGTAAGGCTGGAAAAATATGAAACTATAGGCTACCATGGCTTCTGAAACAATCACCTACAAAATCAAAATGTGCGTTCTCCATCACTAAAAGGCATTTTCTTCTTTCATACTTACATGCTCAGTACTAGCTCCTCATTTCTTTTTTAATATTAATTCCTGTAGTAATTCCCAGTATGATCAGCATATTGTGCAAACCACATGGATTTCAGGTAGAGAAATGAATGCATGAGACACCAATGCTTTCTAAATGTTTACCTGTTTCACAAGAAGGACTGCTCCATCCAGTTTTGCATTTGCACTCATCTGGTGACACACATTTCCCACCATTATGACAATGTCTATTGCATATCACTGCAAAATAAGGAATTGAGTTCAACGGTAAATTTAAACATGCAAAGGATTAGGGCCAGATTCTGCTATCAGTAATACTGATACAAATTCAGCAGCAACTCCACTGCAACTAAAAGAATTACTCTGGATTTATGCTGGTAAAACTGAGAGCAGAATTTGTCCCTTTGGGGGTTTTTTATCATTCACATTTTTGACAAAGTCTTGCATCTAAAATTCTTAACTTTTATGTATCTCAACTATTCTGCTGCAGAGCTACAATTATTTCTCTGCCAAGGCAACCTGATATTTAAATCAGATGCAAGGACTGCAGTCATGAAACTGTAATATATGTTTTGCCATTCAACTAATATAAAGTGGTTTGAAGGCTGATTTCTCCCCCACCCCGATGTTCTATATATTGAACCTATTTTGTAACTTGTTTAGCACAATAACATGAATCTTAATGGCGAAGCTTGCCTGTTTATATTCTTCAAATTAGTATGACTGTATTCACTCACACAACCTTGCATTTCACAATCGTTACTGTAAATAAAGCTTTTTTGACTATAGGTGCTTTTATGTAACAAATATTGATACAGATGTGCATATTTTTACATAATACAAATGTACTTTTGTAAAACATATTCCAATAAATGGTTTAGCCAGTGCATTACATATATTATACTTCAATTTTCCTGCTCTATTCAATCATAATTTTGAGGAAAAATCTAGGCTTTTTGTGTTTTTATAATTTTCTGGAAGTGCCAAAATGGGAGTGAAAGACTAAATAGACTTGTACATACTTGTTTCACATCTTGGACCAACAAATCCATAAGCACAGGAACAGCTATTTTGAGCCACACAGGTTCCTCCATGCTCACAAGGTGGATCACACAACACTATACAAATCACAATTAGACAAGTGAATAAAGGAACACAACTTAATACTACATAATAGACTGAGCAAAGGAGCTCTATGCATTTATGAGCCCAATACTCACTACTTTTTCATTTCCTACAATATCATTATTATTTTAAAATATTCCTCTACAAAGTGGCTGCTTACAATACCATTATGTGGGAAAAACAGGTATCACCTTAATGATATGAGAGAAACAATGCAAATATGATATAATATTAGTATGGGAGTGACCACAGCATATTAATTCCCGTGTTAAGCCTCTGAGCATGCACATTTTGAACTAGATATTTTCAAATGTTTTAGAAGACTTGCAGTGAACAGATTGCTTGTGCAGTTAATATTAAAAAGTATTTGGTATTTCTTCTTGACCTGAGAATGCTCAGTAAACATTACATGGTGTCAGAGCTGTACTGAACCAAAGAAGGAGTAATTACTTCCTCCAAGTCCAATGGCTTTGCAAGGAAATTTTGTAGCAAAATGCTCTCCATTTAAGCAACAGTTTTTGAATTTTTAATCAGCAATGTGGGGTCTGCAGAGAAAACAACTAAACCATAGGCAATACATTTCTCCACAGGATGTGATATTGTAGCATGCCATGGCTTTCTACCAAAGGAAGAATAGGAGGAAGCATATGGTACAAATCATAGATAAACCTGGGAAGCACTGCAACCCCAGAAAAACATCATTGTGCGAGACAGTGGGTTTTTATTTGAAATGAAGGCTATTATGAGCCAGTTTAAATAGTAAACGTGAGTTTAGGGAACTATGTGATTCAATAACACTGAGGTTTATATGTGTAATACAAATGACTAGTCAGAAGCAGGATGCTGCAGGAAACTCCTTGAAACATTGACATGTAGATTCAGGCTCCCAGTGACTCTGTACAAAATAAGCTACTAGTAAACTTGGCATGATTTCAAAGGGAAAGGCTAGAAATGAGCGGAATCCAAAATAGGATTTAAAAAGTTTACTGAAATCCAAAATTTGTATATGCTAATGGGGAAATTCACCCCCTACAGAGGACCAGCACAAGGCCTATGTACCACTTAGTTCCCACTTATCCATTCTTTAGAGCAGTGGTCCCCAAACTTTTTCTGTCACGCCTCACCTTACACGTAATGTAATCTAGCCGCCCACTCCCCACCCAGCTGTAGCTGGGGCCAGGAGCCGGGGTGAGGGCCAGGGCAAGAGCTGAGGTAGTGGCCGTGAGCAGAGCCACAGTCAGAGCCAGGTGCCGCAGCTAGGAGTGGGGCCGTGGCCTGAGGCCAAGGCTGGGACCAGGGCTGGGGCCAGAGGGAAGTTGGAGGCAGAGTGGGGCTGAGTGGCGCTTTCCCCCCACCCCCTTTGGGGGCTTGCCTGGCCCCCCCCCGTGTCCCCCAGTGTTCCTCTGTGCCCCCTTATGGGGGCTGCTCCACAGTTTGGGGACCCATTGCTTTTGAGGGATGAATTTAACCCAAGAGGAAATACGTCACACAATTAAAAATGAATGTAGCCACGTGCTTGGCAAAGAGCAAGGCATTGATTTAGATCATTCTGTAAGTACATGGAGTACACAAGAAACAGCAGGTTGGTCCACAAATCTAAACATGAATGGCAGAGTTGTATCTGTTAAAATGGATATGAAGATAATGCAATGTTATTCCAAGGAAAATATATAATCTATAACTACCTAAATCTAAAACAAAGCTTCTTCCACATTCAAAGAATAAAGTACTACTAGAAGGGAAAGTAACTATTACAACTTGTTCTTAAAACCAGTAACACTTGACAATACCTTTTCAAAAGATAAATGGACACCTGCCACTTATGCTGGATCTGAAAAATTATGCCACCAAGTTATTTTAAAAATGTTGGGTGTACACACCACACAATTACATAAAAAGTAGCAGAAAGCATACTGAGAGACATTTGAGATGATTTCCTAGACCTAAGATATCTGGATAGAGAATAGCACACAAAGACTAACAAATCATTAACTGCTGTGATCCCGCTGACAAGAAAAATATATATAACATGAAATAAAGTGAACTAGGTATTGAAAAGGTACACACACACAGCCTATGCAACTGGAAGGCTAAATAAAGTATAGATGGATCCACAAGATGCAAGGATTCACATGATTTACATAAAGCCATAGTGTGAACATTATCCTTTCAAAACTCTTTAAGTGGCAACTAAGTGCTAGGAAGCAAAAAATATTCCATGTCAGATGCAGGACATGCATTTTGGTAATAAATGTAAGAGAAGGCATACTCTAAGGAAGTGATTTTAATAAACCACTTTGATACTAACAATTTAAAGGAATGCCACTTGGTATTCGTTCTGCTCCTGAGGTATTTCAATGCATATCGTTGGTGTTGAAGTTGTACTGGATGATTATTTAATTTGGTCAAAAGTCCTTAAACACAATGAAAGATATAGGCAAATTATGCAATTAGTGTGTGAAATACATAATCTTGGGGCATTTTTTTTACTGTATCTGTAGTGGAAACAAGTTGAACAAAGATGGATTAATTTCTGACCCAGATAAAATAAAAGCACTTCTTGAAACACCAATTCCTAAACATAAAGAGATCAACAGAGGCTCATGGGTATGATAAACTGTTTGGGGAAATTTTTAATTCCAAATTTCTAAGATCAATAGAACTTTAGAGAATTGCTGAAAAATGATAATGCCTCAGATTTATAGCACAGATATAAAAAGGCATATCAGTAAGCAAATATTTAGCATCAGTTTTAGCATAATGAAGCCAGTTCCACTGCCAGTATATGGATTTTATGAAGAATTAGCTGTATGGCCAAGTACCAATATATTAAACAACAAATGTGTCCTTGTTCCATTTGCAAATGGTACATAGACTGTCTGGATTTCTGCAAGTATATTTATCAGTCGTAACTATTCACTAAATAACGAGATCATTTTTTCAGTTTAGGATTGTGATGGTCATCTAAATCATAGTCTTGTTTTTGCTGTCTGAATTACTGGAACTTTTAAAACAGGAGATAAGGAGTAGCAGTTAACAAACAATGAAAAGCTAATTCTCTTGATAGTGCATGTCATGATATAACATTGTAAACCAGACTTCTGTAAAGGAAAATAAAGTGTCTCTACTCTATTAGAATTCTTTTGAGCATGTCACGAAAAAAGAATTGATAAAGGAGAAGTGGTTGACATAACTTATTTGGACTTCCAAAAACCTTTAACAAGTCTGTCAACAGGCTATTTAGGAAATTCAGTTCATTTTTATGGAGTGCATTTGTGTTTGTTTATGTAGCTACAGTAAGTCAAAGATATAGGGTTTACGTCTTGCTCAGATTAATTAGTTATGTAGTTGCAAATGGCAATCTTAATGTTTACATTTCCTGATTTCTTGTGATTTTTTTTAACTATGCAGCCTTCAATACTGCATTAATATAGTTTTATGAATTTGAAATCCACAAGACTGGAGAGCTTAGCTGATTTGCTTTGGGACCATACTATGCATGTAAGCTGTGACATGAAGCTAAATTCAGTGTTGATGTAAGAGTGCACAACTCCATTGGTGTCAACACTTGTAATTCCAGGCTTGGCTGAAATCAGGAAGTGCAGAGGTGCATGATAAGGGGCCTGGGATGGGGGGAGGAGGAGAGGAGAGAGTCAAACTTTTCTCAAACATCTGAAGAGATTTATGTAGCTTTAGTTTAAGTTTAACACATAAATCTTTCCCAAACTTTATCTGAACTAATTCATTCACCTATGATAGTTATTGGAGTAACTCATGGTGTCTCATGGATTTTCATGATTCTAGAGTAACTTGTTCTATTGAATATAACTATACTTGGTGGAAGCAGATGAGGGAAATAATGGATATTTATAAAGAAAAGATATTTGGCATTGATCCTAAATTATGTTAAGTAACTATAGCAACCCATATTTCTGGACTGTAACACCCTGATCCAAAGCTTACAGAACTCAGTGGGAGTCTTATAGCTTGGAAACTAGGAGCCATTGCAGGAGTCAATCTATTGTATGCATGTGTGTTTGAAAGACTGCAACACAGGGATAGCATTTGCATCAAAGATTTTCTTTATTAATCAGGAATGAACAATGTTCAAACACTATGCACTTTTCTGAACACACAGGTGTCTAAAGACAGGCAGCAGTGTACCATGATTTTAAAGTACATGACCATGTGCTTTATTATATGTGTGAAGATGGTTACATAAAACTTGTGTGACCAAGTACTATGACAGGCAATTTAAACTAAGTGATGTTCAAATGTATTATTCCTTCTTTCACTGTGTATTTTGCATGCAAGACATCAAGTAATTATGTCCACTTCAGTGGACTTTCTTCGTCCTGCCCTTTCCACATTTTAAGATGTATTTGAACTGTGGAAAAAACATGCTGTTTGTGATGTCAAAACATTTTACACTTGTTGTGACATTTTAATATTAAATATAGGTTAAAGAAATTCTGCTGCTGGACAGAAGCAGAAGGTGAAAACAGCATGTTAGCTGCAGAGAGAGAGAGAGAGAGAGAGAGAGAGAAAGAGCATGCACTATCACATAGTATAAGAAATGCATCTACTGTGCCATTTCCTCAGTAATAGAAATACACTGTGTGTTTTAAATTCTTTTCTAAAACATATTTCCTCTATATTAGGAAACACAATTTTCCACAAACATTTTATAAATTGTACAAAAGTATCATAGTGATTTTTTTGTTTAAAACCTTTTTGGATGGCATAAAATTTCAATAAGGAGAGAACTATTGAGAGAAATAGTCAATCTTGCTGTCAAATTTATATAATATTTATAATTTAAAATCCAAAGATGATAAGTTGAACTGTTATTAGTGTTTTCTATGAACATCAGATTTTTTTTTTAAAAAAAATCTACCACAACCCTCACCTCTGAAAGTACTTTCATTGTGTTTAATTTTTATTTTAAAATGAGATCACACCATTTTTACAGGTCTTGCCACTATACCCTTTGGAATACCTGCAAATATCAGGGGCTGTGCACATTTTGAGACTCAGTTCTACAAATTCCTTACATGATATAGACCTGTTACTTAAAATCTAGGTAATGGATATGCCGCCTATATATACTATGACTTGAGGACTTGCATACTTTCCAGTAAATCAAGGGTCCATGTTTGATTTCACTTATGTACTATTCTGTTTCAGCATTTGAGAGAACTAAGCAACATCAGAACAGACCATCATTAGAAACTGTTTACTGTAACAATTGTAAAATTATTTATCTTCCAACACAGATGACTGGAACAAGCCTCCGATAGGTAGAGATGAGGTTTGAATATGCACAGGGGGAAAAAAAAAAGGAATTTGGCCAGCATCCAACTCCACAATTTTCCATTTGAATAAAAATGGATTGAAGCCTTTGTTTGAATTTAGGGCACATAGAGAAAGAAGATACAGGGAAGGTGTATAACAAAAATGTATAAGTGAAAAATATAGATTTTTAGACTGGCAATCTGTTTGCCATGGTAGAGCCCAATACAGTTCCCATTATAGTAAATGGAAAGAATTCCACTGACTTCAATGTGTGTTGAATCAAACTCAACATTGCTAGTACAGTACGTTTGTCTTTGGTCAGGATATACTGCATTTAAGAAGAGTATTTTATTCATTTCCATTTGTAAAAAGTATTTATGAGCATCTAGCACATTTATCAAAAAAGCAACATTAAAAACATCAGCTTAATGAAGCTGACTATAATTGTTTTTAAAAGATTAAAGTATCATAGTGAGCTAATGCACATTTTGGATTGGGAACCAAACAACAGATAGAAAGGACTGAGGTCCACCAATGCCCAAGACAGCCTACACCCAATCACAGGAAATGGAATACTTGGGCGGGAGAAGTATTCAGCTAATCATACTGATGATCCTTATGAGCAGCCTTCAACTACTTGAAGGGGGGGTTCCAAAGAGCATGGAGATCGGCTGTTCTCAGTGGTGGCAGATGACAGAACAAGGAGCAATGATCTCAAGTTGCAGTGGGGGAGGTCTAGGTTGGATATTAGGAAAAACTATTTCACTAGGAGAGTGGTGAAGCACTGGAATGGGTTACCTATGGAGGTGTTGGGATCTCCATCCTTAGAGGTTTTGAAGGCCCGGCTTGACAAAGCTCTGGCTGGGATGATTTAGTTGGTGTTGCTCCTGCTTGAGAAGGGGGTTGGACTAGATGACCTCCTGAGGTCTCTTCCAACCCTAATATTCTATGATTCCAAGGCTGAAACCCCCATTGGCACATAGTCCTTTCCAATATACCCTGGAAAAATATCAAATTCAAATACCACCTCAACCACTGTATGTGTGTGCAAGAATCACCTTGAGTAAATATTTCATCCTTTTCATATTCCAAACTATGGTTGGTGGCTAGAGGCCAGATTCTCAAAGTCAGTGAGAATTAAGCACCTAATTCACCTAGATGTTTTTGTAAATCTCACAAAATCCTGCATTTTTAGGGGCATAAGTACCTTTGACTCAGCTGAAGAAGAGATAGATTATACAATGAAATCTAAGTCACTTTTTACCTAGATAGCAGTTGTAGCCAGTGTACCCAATCTTACAGGGGCATGTGTTGGGAGCTGTACATTCCATATTCCTTCCACGTGGATTTTGACAAACAGATAATAAAGTAACTTAATAAAAGTTATAGGAACCAATAAAACACACAAAAATGATCACTGAGTTAGATAGTAATGGACAGATTTTACCCTTGGTTACTTGTGTACTTTTCAGCACAGAATTGAGCCAAAGAGTATATCTAGTGCAGAACCCTGGGGGTTCGCAAAATGTTACAGGAGGTTCTTGGGAAAAAATTTCCTAATGGCGGACAGAGCTGTCCCTAGGAACCTCGGGCAGCATGAGGCCAGCAACCCAGAGCCCCTGGACTTCCAAGAGCTAAGCAGATCAAAGCAAGCATATCTATCACACTGATGAGATTTAAACTTAAAGACTCCTTATAAGAAATGGCAAGGGAGGTGGATATTTTTGGCTGTTTTTGAAATTAAATAGGCAGCTAGTATTGTTTTTAAAGTTATTATGAAGAACAAGTTTAAGCTTTGTTTTAACGTGCATTGTTTGCCTGGACTGCTCAAGACCTGAATGCTTGTGTAGGAGGAACTCTTTGAGTTGGCTTCTTAAATACCTTCATGCTGTTTCACATCTGATACTCCTTTATGAAACATAGGAGCCTTGTCTTATAACAGGTTTATTCAAAGTGATACAAGCTACAAAAGTGAGATCGTGGAAGAGTGTTGTTATTTTCATAATGTAATAAAAATACTGTAATGATAAATAATAATGTGTAATAAGCATATCATAAAAACAAATTTTATATTTCCAAGATCACTGCTTTTATAACTTATATTCAGGTAAAGTAGGAAATCCCTGGAAATATTCATTTTTAGGAGGGGGTTCGCGAGACTTGACATCTTAGTGAAAGGGGTTCACAGGTTGTTAAAGTTTGGGAACCATTGATTTCTAGCGTAAACTGTTAAACTTTCAGAGTGACACATGCCCCTCTGCAGAAGGCTGGTGAAAACACTGCCAAGCAAAACAATGTCTAGGCCTTTTGCACAGGGCTGTATTTCATAAATATATCAGGACAATTAAAAAAGCTATTAGATTTTGATGATATGGCAGCTCTGATCACTGTTCCTAAAATAATCTCCCATCATAGCAAATAGGAAAGTAATAAGAATGACTTTCAGGCTGGGAAATAAATAGGAAATAGACTTTTATTTCATGACTAAAAATGCCGACACTGTAGCGACAATTCTAGTTAGGCAGTATTTCTGGATTTTGTGCACAATGTCATGTCAGACTAATGTCAAGAAAAATGTATTTGAATTTTTGCCCAATCTAATCAGTTGTGACTATCTGCTGTCAAAATTCCATTTCCAGTGGCTTTTCCTTTCCCATTAAACAAATTATAATTATTATTCATTTGGTAATGAAAAGCTGTGACTTTTCCTCCTTGACAAGTGGCCATCCTTAGTTGTGACTATTAGTGCACGGGTTCTAGAGTCGTTCCTCCACCCAGGAATATTGTAAGACCAGCGTATTTTGCAGAACTCTAGAGACATCATGTTTTCAGAGAATATCTATTCCAAAATAGGTTTTATTTTCTACAGGAAACTTTTGTGCCCATTTAAAAAGGGATTAGAATGAAAAACTCCTTCAAACTTTTCTTAAGGCAATACCATTTAAAGAAATAGCCTGCATTCCACAGAGATTGACCTCTACCTGCCCCTACTGCAAGGATTGTTAGCTGTCAGTAACTCTGCATTGAACATGCGTGGGGGTGGAGAATTAAGAGTTGGGCCATGCATTTGGCGTGAATTCTATGTTCTTGATTCTAAAGGTGTAGATCTGCCAATAACAAAATACCAGAACAGAATGTTCTGTTAACCTCATTTCCAATGTTGAAATGATCCGCCTGGGATAGAAAATTACGGTACAAGCACCATCCCTGGGTACCCTAAAGAATCCTATATAACTTAAACAGCTGCTCCTCGTCACTTATTACTGTCTGTATACACCCTGTTAAATAAAACTAACCCCAGAGGAGGAACAGCATTTCCTTCCATATTTTAGTAGTTAAAATGCCTTTAAAGTTACAGGCCTACATCACTTTAGTACAGCGGGAAATGGAAGCAAGAACATAAATAACATATTTCATTATGATTTAAAAGTTATCACAGTGAACATTTCAGAGCACCCGTCTGTGAGGATATATGGCACAAGAATCCTGTTTTGGCTAGGGATGGCTTAGATGAACTGATTTCATCTGTTGTTTCTCTGATTCTGTAGATATGGTTTAAAAAGAGGTACTGAAAAATAACAGCTCTGTAAACGTTGTGGAATGTCTAACACACTTGGTCAGTGATGAGCAGTGTGCCACGGACCTGCGGAATGTGTACCGCTGTCATTTATTGGCAATACAGTCCTTGTCCTTTAAGGGTATGTCTACACAGCAAAGAAAAACTTGAGTTTGCAGGGCTCAGGCTGTGAAGCTGTTTCATTGGTGTGTCGACTTCTAGGCTTGGGATGGAGCCCAAGCTCTGGGATCCTCCCACCCGGCTTCAGCTTGAGCCTGGGTCTACACAGCAATGAAACAGCCCTGCAGCCCGAGTCGGCTGGCATGGGCAAGCCGTGGGTTTTTCTTTGCTGTGTAGACACACCCTCTAAGGACACTTGACGCTGATCCTGATTTTTTTTTTAAGTTTCTTTCCCTCACTTCACAACGTAGGTTAGTTCTTTAGCACAAGCAAATTCACTCCTTTGTGTACATGTACACAAACCTCAATAGGCCCCTGGCCCTCCTGTTTCCTTTCTGTAACTCTGCGGCTGACTGTAGCTTTCTCCTTCTCAACCCTTCAAGAGGTTCTATCTCCATGATGTGCTATAGGGCCTCACTATCTCATCTTAACACTGAACTATTAATAAATAACAATATTAGTGCCTTCCACTCAGAAAGGACGAAGCCCTTTACAAACTGAGGACTTAGGTCCAAAGTATGGTGGTGCTGTAGTGAAAGATGGGGAAGGGCCCTCCTCTCTGCTCACCTGCAGAGGGCTGAGCTGATGCCAAAGAGTGCAGGAGAGTTAGAGGGGACTCTCACTCTGCCTGCAGAGCTAGTGGTACCAGAAAGAGCAGGGTGAAGGCAAGATTATAGCCCTGCTCCCGCTTACACCATCAGGGAGCTGCTGAAGACAGTGTTCTCAGTCAGAGCTGCAGCACTTTTGGAAAATCTGGCCACTTCATTTAGATACCTACATCTGAGCTAAGATCATTGAAAAATCTGCCTGGCGCATTCAAAAGTAGGAGGGTTATTTGGATGGAAAAGTCTCTTAATGAAGGATCTCAAAGGAGGAGGGAGCCACAGCTATGGTTAGAGTCAGAGAAGAAAAGTCTTTGTCCTAAACGAGGAAAGAAAAACAACAAAAAAAGGTTGGTTTGGTTCAGGAGAAATATTAAACTCTGGGCTGATTCTTATTTGCCCCAAACCAGTTCCCTTAGTCCTAATTTTGAGCACACATTTTAAAAAAATAGTCTGGATTCTGTCACACAAAATAAACATCACATATTGCAATATATATTATCTTGGAATATTTTCAGCCATTCCTGTTAAGCACAGGTCATATTTCTTAAGCACCACAGGTATCAAACCTTGCTACAGATGGGCTGCTTCCTTTATCTAAAAAAATTCCATTATGAAATAAAATGGTGGCAGCTCTCAGCAGACGGTATGAGGCTGTCGGCAGTTTCACTCATTGTTAGATCACAATACCGGAGATGCTGCATCCAAGTGTAAAGATTTCAAAAATCTGGAAGTCATTCGAGCTTTGATCATCTGCTTGGTTTTGTTGTTTGTTCTTAAAGGGAACTATTGTTTCAGGGGAAATCAGTACTGTCCTGGCTGGACTGTCAAGCGTTTTAGCAGAGATGATGGCAGTCCTTAATGCAAGGAATTATCATCATCTTTCCACTCCCTGTCAGGATGAGTCTGCTGCTTTTGACATGGAAAGAAACATCAACAGCTGGGGGTACAATAGATGTTCCTCAGGCAGATCCAGGAATGGAGGCATTTTTGGTCCTGTTCCAGGCAGGTGCACAGTAAAACTTTTGATGGAACTTGCTCACAGAAGAGACAGACTTTTTATTTAGTCAGGTGACATGGTTAGCAGCAAGAGAAAAATAAAGGATGTTTGTGTATTATATCATCAATCTCTGAGACCGAGAATGATGTTGGTAATAAAGGATTTCATCTTAAGGACTCTACAGAGGGATTTTCACTAAGTCTAGTGATCCAAGGTGAAGAGAGGGAGCTAAGGAATGGCAGCTAAATTATATATTTGAAGAAAAATAACAATCTACTTGATAAGCTGCTTATATACAAAGAAGATGTGTGTGTCTCTGTAAGGCCAGAATTTGGGAACCAGCCATCTGTACTAAGTATGGCTCTGGGAGTGCCATGGTCCTGAGACTTGTGGGTATCTCTCCTGTCCCTGGTGCAAGATAGGGCAGCCTCAGGACTGCACTGCCTTAGGCCTGTGTACCCTTCCTGGGCCAGTTCAGGAAACAGCTGGGGGTTATTGTGCCCCGGGTGTGGTCCCCTTTCCTAGATAGATTCCAATATGCCTCCCCCAGGCGGGGAACAGTTTGCTACATGGTCCAGAGTTGGCTACAGCTGCTGTACCCCACCTGGGGATTCCACCATATTGTGTGAAGCCAGAGGAAGCCAGTAAAGCCAGCTTGAATGCTGCTGTGCACTCCCGGAGCAGTGTAAAACAACCTTAGTGGGGGGCAGAATCTGGCCCATTATTTGTGTGTGCATATCATGAGAACGTGAGTGTAAAAGGGAATTAAACAGACAATGCAAACATTTTTGCCTATTAATCTTAGCAATGCAAGGGTAGTTACTGTATTGGCTTTTCTAAGGGATTTCAACAGAGGATTTAATGATAGGTAAGTGAATTCACTCCTTTTAAACAGTATATAATACTATTGTTTCTCTGAGGTCCTTTAAGCTGTCTAATAAATGAGTCAATAGATTATGAATACGCTTCTGGAACTATGCATGTCAGGTGGCAAGGTCAGTTCCCTATTCAGAATACTAGTGATGGGATTTAAAATTGCTTTCCAAGGTTGCAGAAACTTCTTGTTTAGCAAAACCTAAATTGTCCATGGCATATGAAGTTTGTGTGGACTTCTAGAGCCTAATTCAGATCTTTCTTACATCAATTTTACATGATTGTAATTCCATTGACTTCAAAAGCATGACTCTTGCCTTAAGTCATGGTAAGTGTAATCAAAATCAGGTGCACTGCTTCTATTGATTAGACATTGGCAAAATAAAAATACCATTCATCTTAGGAAAAAGCTGTTTGTTCTGAGCCATAAAACAAGTTTAATTATTTTAAAAGAAAACCAGGCTTTGAAAAAAAATGTGATCCCAACTGACAAACCCCACAAACTTACAATAAAAAAAATAATTTTGCACAGCGATTAAATCGAAAATATTGAACGGTATTCAGCAACTTCTTTTTTCTCTTACCTTGACATGTAATTCCATCACCATTGTATCCAGGGGGACAATGGCCACATTTAAATCCTCCATCTTTGGCTGGGTCACACTGCACTCCGTTAAAACATGGTGTGTTAGCACATGTGATTTTCTTGTTCAGATGCAGCAGCCCATTAATAGTTTTTGATAGTGCCAAGTGATCCACCACTGAGGCATATGACTTTCTGATTGCAGTTGTCTGTTCTGGAATCCTTGCTTGAACAAACATTCCGGGAAGTACTGGGAAGTTAGCCCTTTGGGGAGCCATACCCGAAAAAGGAGCTCTGAGATGGAATGAAGAGGTTAGTGGTGCTGTCAAAGCAGATGTCCTTGGCTGGTCTGTTCTAAAAGCATGGGCTGGTTTAGTCTTTGTAGTGGCAATCCTACTGGACCGTTTTCCAGGAGAAAAGTCAAATGTTGGCTGGATCCGTTGAACAGCATGTGGCCTTGTAACTAATAAACTTGTGTTCTTATCAGGATGGGGAGAAATAGTCCCAGCTGCATGTGATCTAACATTTAGCTTATAATCAGAGGAGATCTGGGTTGTCATTCTGACAGTTGCTGCTTTGGGGTTAGATTCTTGAAGCAGAAGTAGATCCTGTGTAGAATTGTTTATTTTTACTTTATTATGGGAAGATGCTCTTTGAAGTAGTGAGGAGTCTGGATCAGTATTTCTTGTATCTGATGCCTGAGGATGGGAAATCCTCCTTTTCAAGATAAGTGATTGAATATCGGTGACTGTGTGGTTTCTTGTCATAAGGTAAGTGTGTTCTAGTCTTGGGATTTGAGCCTGGGAAAGTTTAGAATCAATATTTCTTGACTTTATGTCAACTTGTTCTTGGTAGGAGCCTTTAGCATCTGTATTACCTCTCTTGGCAGTATCTGTACGACTGTAGGAAGATCTTGACACTAGAGTTAAAGGAAGATATGTTTCAGTAAATCTACTGGTCTAATTCCACAAAAAGAACAATGACACATCATCTTAATCAATAAGTAACAGGGTATCATCAACACAGAAGAATGAAATCCACTATACACAGGAAGAGACATTATAATAAGTCCTGAATAACTGTTGGTTTGTTTGGATTCTGGTATCACCAAGGAGCCCAGTTGTGCTGGGCACTGTACAAACACTTAGTAAAAAAGACTTTGCCATGAAGAGCATACCGTCTAAATATAAAATGAGAGACAACAAATGGACACAGAGAGGTGGAGCAGAAGGAAATGATGAGACAGTATAGTTAGCATGATGGGCAGTGGTTCTGGCACACTAGCCACTATCAAGTTTTTGTAGGCATCATGGCAAAGGAGGGTTTTTTAAGGAGGGGTTTGAAAGAGGACAATATGGTGGCTTGGGGGATGTTTATGGGGAGCTCCTTCCAAGGAGGAGCAGCCTGGGAGAAAGCACAAAGGTGCTTGTTTGAAAATATAACAAGTGGATGATTAAGACTGCCACCATTGGTAGAGTGGGAGTTGGAGTAGACCTTTCAGTAGTTGTATGAGATGATAGATGAGGAGGGGAAAGGTGTTGAAAGTGAAGACAGCTAGTTTGAATCAATTCTTTCAGAAATATTAATTGCCACATGCTGCGTCTAATGAATGAAGAAGCTATTTTTAACATGCTCACTCCATGGCACAGGGCTCATTTCAGGCTATAGGACTGTGCCCTAGGCATACAATCCTTACATAATTACTCAACATTTTTTATATAGTTGTTTAAGGGCTCCATAAATACCAATAATCTTTACAATGCTCCTTCTGAGGTTGGTGGTATTACCATAGCTAACCAATGAAAAAACTGAAGTACAGAGATTAAGTGACTTGACAACGGTCAAAGAGAGTTAGAATCAGAGCAAGGACTAGAACACAGGAGTTCCTGGCTCCCAAAGCAGTGTTCACTGAACTAGTAAACCATATCCCTCTCTCAGCTGATGATGTTGTGTTATTTTCCCTCCTGGAACACAATGGGGCATTGTTCCAGAGTTGGACGCTGGTAGTGATTCACGCAATGGACCACAGCAGTAAATAAATACAAGTACAGTATTGTACTGCACAATACAAGATTGACAAATGATCAGAAGAGTGTGGGAAAAGAGGCAGAGGAGAGAGGAAAGAGAGAGAAGAAGAATTCAGAGATAACAGAGAAAAAGAGAAAATAGGAGAAGTAAAGGGATTTTTACAAATGAAGAAAGAAAGATGAAAGAAATATCCCCAGAGATAATTATCAGTCACAGACGAGAAGTACTGCTTCTAGAAAATTCAATTCAGGGATCAAGAAGTGTGACAGGAGTGACAGTGGAGGCCTGAATAGCCACTTTGACAAATTTCTGAAATGAACACAAATAATAGCTTTGAGCTCCAGCCATCACAGTGGAATCAAATCGGTTTTATCCTAAATGAATGTTAGTAACTACCAAAGGGATCAACCTGGCAAACTAGAAACTGAAATCTTCCATTTACCTCCTATCAGGTACAATAGATGCAGCGTAATCTTCCAAATATGCCCCGGCTTCACTTTTTGCGGGGGTAGGGGAGGAAGCCCCCTCTAGGTCTGAGTGTTTCTATGACCATCCAGCCTTTGACCTCTCTGATCAGAATGCCAACAAAGGTGCCAATTGAGCTAACTGTGGTTGTAATATTGTGGGGTGGACATCTGCTCACTATGATAGTTACTGAATTAAGATCTCTGATAGCTGTTTTCCACAGACAACCGTAAAGCTATAAAATATTTATAGCTTTACGGTTGCCTGTGGAAAACAGCTATCAGAGATCTATAAAATTATCCATCCCCAATACTATAGCAAGTTTTCACTAATATGGTTCAGTGCAAGCTAGTTAAGATGAGATCTTGATAGAACTTTTCTGGCAGAGCCAGTAATTTTTATTGGGCAATTTTCTAGTATCTAAATAGACAATGAAGAAGCATTCTAAGAGATTGCAGACTCAGTTGTCTGTAGTCAGCAGCTTTCTCCAATCCTGTGTACTTCAATTTATTTTTCATGCAGTCGATCAATATCTTACAATGTATAACCTATTATCAATGCAGAGTGTGATTGGATGAATCTGGTTTTCTCTGTGATGCCAGTGTATGATTACATATTGGCATGAATGAAAATAACAACAAAATGACAGGCCAAAGTACTGTGTGTATTATGGTACAAAAATACATTTTCACTCACCGCCAGCCTTCCCACCAACGGTAACTGGGAGATATGCAGCAGTGAAAAGATTGAGGTTTTTTTTTTATAGAAGCAGGTGAGAGAATGAGGGGCTGATACACTACTACACTGTTCCAGTTTTATGCTGCTGTTAACTTCATTAATTTCAAACTAGAGCAAATCAAGCCCTGAGACTATAGATTTTTCTTCTTCTTCTTCTCTATCTGACGAAGAAATGGCAGGGACCAGATTTCAGAAAATGAACATTTAACCCCCACCCCACTCTGAACATGCTACTTTTGAACTATGACACCTGAGGATTCCCCTCTATGGGATTTCCTCTACACTGAAAGTCCCCCAACACTCAGTTAAGACAGCTTTCCAACCACTTTGTACTGGAGCAGCATGTAAGAGCCAGAGAGGAAGCCCGAAACTGACCCACAACATTTGACCTAAGGTCCATCATGACAGTGCTGAGAAGATACAGAACATTCAGATTTTCCTTCTGATGTGAACTGCAATTTCCAGCCAAATATTGCACATCTGTAGTCAAAAAGAAGAAAATCATGCCCATTCTCAAAGTAATAAAGAGGCTGTAGGAGCCTGTGAACACAATTGGTCTCAGATACAAGGAAATGGAGCAGAGATACTCCAGTGCTGCCAAAATCCAGGGAAAGAAACTGACACTGAAAACCAGAAAAAAACAAGTCTAATGCATTTGTTGCCTTCTGGGGCCTGGTCTACACTAGGCGTTTTAGGAGCGTAAAACCGATTTAACGCCACACCCGTCCACACTGAGAGGCCCTTTATATCGGTATAAAGGGCTCTTTAAACCGGTTTCTGTACTCCTCCCTAACGAGAGGAGTAGCGCTAGTATCGGAATTACCATATCGGATTAGGGTTAGTGTGGCCGCAGATCGACGGTATTGGCCTCCGGGCGGTATCCCACAGTGCACCACTGACCACTCTGGACAGCAATCTGAACTCGGATGCAGTGGCCAGGTAGACAGGAAAAGCCCCATGAACTTTTGAATATTTCCTGTTTGCCTAGCGTGGAGCTCAGATCAGCACGTGTGGCGATGCAGTTAAAAATCAAAATAAAGAAAGATCTCCCGCATGGACCATGCGGATGTGATCGCTGTAAGGGCAGGCAAATCTGTTCTATCAGTGCTCCATTACAGAAGATGAAATTCAAAATCATTTTAAAAAAATCTCCAGACAGACGCCATAGCAGGGGCTCAGCGCACTGCTGCGTGACAAACGTAACGGAAAGCCAAAGAATCAAATGGACGCTCATGGACTGGAGGACTCAAGCTATCCCACAGTTCCTGCAGTCTCCGAAAAGTATTTGCATTCTTAGCTGAGCTCCAAATGCTTCTAGGGTCAAACACAGTGTCCGCAGTGGGTCAGGGCATAGCTCGGCAATTTACGCACTCCCCACCCACCCCCAGAAGTGAAAGGGAAAACAATCCTCTCTTGACTCTTTAGCATGTCACCCTATCTTTACTGAATGCTGCAGATAGACCCGATGCTGCAGCACTCAACACCAACATCCTTGCTCCCCCCCGCCATGGGTGGCTGATGGTGCAATACGACTGGTATCCGTCCTCGTCATCAGCCTATTGGCACATGGGGCAGTGCAAAAGGACTGGTAACCATGCAGACTAGCATCGGTGAGGTCGATCAAGGGTGCCTGGCCCTAATTTTTCCTGGTAGATGGTACAGTATGGCTGATAACCATCATCGTCATAGCAACAGGGGGCTGAGCTCTGTCAGCCCCCACCCTTCATGTGTAAAAAAAAGATTCAATTGCCCCTGGACTAGCAGAGGGATGCTGGGCTCCTCTGCTCCACACTCCTTACTGTCCTGTCTGGACTATCATAGCAGCTGGAGGCTGCCTTCCACTCATTTCTCACTAATAAGTCAGTGTGTCTTATTCCTGCATTCTTTATTACTTCATCACACAAGTTGGGGGACAATGCTACAGTAGCCCAGGAAGGCTGGAGGAAAAATGGAATCAACAGGTGGGGTTGTTGCAGGAGCACCCCCTGTGAATAGCATACAGCTCATAATTTCTGCAGGATCTGACACAGAGCAGCGGTGCTCTCTGATACAGTGGTTCTCTAGTACACTTGCCCATATTCTAGGCAGGACTGATTCTATTTTTAGATACCAAAAAGGAGGGATTGACTCTGGGAGTCATTCCCAATTTTGGCTTTTGCGCCCCTGGCTAAGAGCAGCCAGGGGCACTTATGACAGCAGCAAATGGTGCAAAATGACTGGTAGCCATGCTCATCTTTTTACCAATTTATGGATTGGTAGATGGTGCAGTATGGCTGGTAACCATCTCTGCTGTCATGCAAAAGCAAAAGCATGCTGCTGTGTAGCACTGCTGAATCGCCTCTGTCAGTGGCATCTAGTACACATACGGTGACAGTCACAAAAGGCAAAACAGGCTCCATGATTGCCATGCTATGGCATCTGCCAGGGCAATCCAGGGAAAAAACGCGCGAAATGCTTGTCTGCCGTTGCTTTCCCACAGGAAGGAGTGACTGACGACATTTACCCAGAACCACCCACGACAATGATTTTTGCCCCATCAGGCACTGGGATCTCAACCCGGAAATTCCAAGGGGCGGGGGAGGCTGCGGGAACTATGGGATAGCTACGGAATAGCTACCCATAGTGCAACGCTCCAGAAGTCGATGCTAGCCTCGGACCGTGGACGCACACCACCGATTTAATGTGTTTAGTGTGGCCGCGCGCACTCGATTTTATCCAATCTGTTTTACAAAACCGGTTTATGCAAATTCGGAATAGTCCCGTAGTGTAGACGTACCCTGGGTTTCCTGTCTTTCTTCTGTGCCTTGGCAGGCTTTCAAAAGCAGGCCAAGTCCAAGGCCAGATTAAGGCCAAATGGGGCCACAGATGCATCAAAACATAGGGGTCCAGTGTAGACCCTGCCCCCTCCTCTACCAAATCAGCAGCAGCATGGGACTCCCTCCCCTCATTTCTCCCTAGAGGAGACAGCAGTGGATCCTTCTCCCATATAAATAAGCCCTTCGTTTTCAGTTTAAACTGATTTTTACCAAAAAATCCCCCCCTTTTTTTTTTTACAAAAGTTAGTTTTACAAAAAGTATTATTCATTTTTTTCCAATTTTCACCCTACTTTTTATCATTCAAATATATAAAAATAACTTGTTTTATTAGGAAGATACAATACATTGCATGATATATATATATTATGATAATGCATTAGTCTGTCTGTCTGTCTATATGCAAAGCTGCCTGTTGCAGTAAGACTATGTGTAAGTCTATGTGCACACAATAAACAAAAGGCGCACATGCAAGCTCTGAAATGCATGTGCATCTGAACATACAGATGAATCTCATGCCCACCAGGTATATATTTCAATCTGTTAGGAGATAATGGTCTAAAGATCTGACACACTAAAATTGGAAGAAAATGAAAATCTGTATCAGAACACAAGGAAGTATTCAAAAGTTTAAAAAACAAACAAACCCAAGCCAGGAGAAAAGGATGAAGTTGAATATATGTGCTGCAAATGATGTGGCCCAATTATTAAATGTAAATATTTATAAGCTAATAGTTTTAAGTCTAGAACAGCAAACTGTTTGTTCAAATGAAAAGTTATATTTGGGGATTAGAGAGAGATTGTTAAACTCAGAGGTGGCATTCTGCTTTGAGTTCTGTTTTAGTTCTGCAGCAAACTACATTGATGAATAGAATTCAAAGCATTAATCTGCTGAATACTTTTCCTCCATATCTCTCCGTCCACCAAAATAAACCCCAATAGTTACCTAGCAAAATTATTAATAATTTTTTAAAATGATTTTCACCTGTTTTTGTTGTTGTGGTAATAAACGGATAAAGTCCTGGAAAAAATTAAATAAAATAAAAACTGAAAATGAAGGGCCCTACATACAAAGAGGCAGGGCTGGCAGCAGGCTCCCCCCCCATATAACAGCTGGAGTGTGTCTGCTTGACAGGTGGGCGGATGGGCCTGGCACACTGCACTCTTCCCCTCCTGCCACACACATAGTCCTCTTTTGGAATGGTATTGCTAAGGGTGGCACAGAACAATGGGTCTTGGAGTTAACACCTTATTGAGATCCACAGAGCAGTTCACACCTCTCTGAGCTATTGCTCCAGGCTACCTGCAGACTCAGTTATTGCTGCTTTGTTTTTTATCTGGGTCTCATTTTCAAGCTTTTCTTCACATGATGAGAGCTAGAAACATTTGTTTCTTTTTTTAAAAAAAGCATACATTCTGATGTAATCCCATGATGCCAAGATCTGGAGCCTAATGCATGGTCCTATAGTGCCTATGCCTTAATCTAGCCCTCACTATGTCCTTAGACCCAACTAAATACATAAAAGTGATGAAGCACTACTCTTCAGCTCAAGATCAAATCCTTCCTCTCATAAGAATTCTCTAGCTATGATATTCTCTGGCAATGCAGAGTATTATTGCACCTTTGCATCCTGTTAGCATACAACTGTTTCACAATTCAGTAGATAATTTAAGAATTCACCTTATTATTAACACAATTTATTACATTTACAGTTTGTATTATCTTTAAAGCCATTGACATTTAGCAATACATTATGTGTACCACATTTCTCATTTAGAAAAATGTCTTCAGAGAAACGCTTTTCTGACATATTATACTGTGTGGTTCATCATTTAAAATTTGAAATACCTACAAGCACATACATCTCATTTAAAGTGTCGAGAGAGCAGAAAAATTATGTTGGTCTAAGGAGTCTTGTTACCAAAGTATAAGGGATCATTCTATTTATCTCTCTCCCTCTCTGCATTCATACTTTTTTAAAATTTGCCCAGTGAGAGAGGAACACTGTGATCACATGTCTGGAAGAAGAAGAGAAAGCAAGAGAGAAATTTCACAATATTCTGAAAAAGAGTGATCTTATCTTTCCATTTCCCCTGGTCCCAACCTGCCCCCTAACTGGGGAATCTTTCTACTATTATTTGTTTCCATAACAACAGTGTGGTGAAAACTCCCTTCCTCTCACCTCCTACAACCATCATCTGTGCACATACCCTTGACTCTCTCCTCCCTGCTGTCAAATTCTTCAGACTTGTACCCCACCTAGACAAGTGACTAGATTGCTTTCTCAGTTGCTGTAGCCTCTTGCTGTCTTCCCATAAAAAGCAACAAGTCCCAATCGCCCTAGCTAGGAACCCTCAATCCCTCCCTACAAAAAAACCTCCCCACTAATCAACATATAATCTTGAGCCCCCAAGCCCTAGAAAGCACCTGTTTTCAGGTTAAAAAGAAATGAGCACATCATCAATTAAGTTTGGGATGGGAATGTAAGTTTAGATAATAGCTTCCGTTTGGGGATTCAGATTCTCTTTCTACTCTTAATGTCAAAGGTGGTAGGTTAAACACCGTGCAAGAAAAAAGGAACTCTTTGCACCAATTTAAAGCATAATTAGCATGAGCTGCTTCTTTTTTAATCAATCACCACTTTTAAAAATATGAAAATAGAGAGGTATTAATATGAGCCTTATTTTAAAAATAAACGTTTGCATTGTCTTTTAAAATGAGTTTGGTCTCATGCTTGTAACTATTTTCCCACATCACAAAATGGATTTTGGATGAACTGGAATTCTAGGCCTAAGTGGTGCCCTGGGATGGAATTTGCAAATGGTAAAAGAGATGCAGTGGCAGACATATGAGTGCAAGCCTGCCCACACTATGCCTCATTGAAATCAGTGTTATCAGTCCGGCGCTTCTGTGATCATTAAGTTCACTCACTAATTTATTTACAACAAAATAAAAGAGTGGACATCTGGTTCACTTTCCCTAGAGGCATAGCTTATCCTCATAGAAGAGTTTCTATCGCCTTAGATGGTGATGTTGGTGTTAGGCTGCCACTTTAAATTCTCTTCCCCAGTGCCCTACGTGGAATCATGACCAATAATGAATATTTTAAGGTGTCGACATTCTCCAACTGCTTTTTTTTTACAACAGTTCCGTTCTCCATTTTAGCATTTAGGTGTTTTGTTTGTTAAATGTGGCCACATCTCTCAGAACATCTGCAGTGATACATACACAATTCCACAAAATCATGCAGAACTTTGCAATGCAAATTTGTTTTGTGCATATGAAATAGAAAATTGCACAGCTCTGCCACAAAGCATTTGCAAAAGGAAAAACTGGGATCTCCAGCCAGCTCTGACGTTAGTATCTGCGAAAAGATCTGTGTATTCAGAGTACAGCATGTTCTCAAATTTAAAAAATGAATCTGCTTCATCTAGGCTTGTATTTCTCCCCTCCTCCAGGTCCATTTTCTGTGAACATTTAAGTGATTGAATTTTATTCACAAACATTTAAAGAGAAATATTGCAAACTTGAATGCTCACAGTCCTGAATAGCAAATTTTAAACTCTCACTCAAATATTTGTATTAGAATTGCTTTATTTTATAAGAAAGGGGGGACTACTGGACATAACACTGAGATAGAATCATGTTGTGCAGCAGGCAGAAATGGAGAGCTCAGAGAGGCATGTGTGGTAAATGAAGGGATACAGAGGCAGCTCAAAACTCTGGATATAGTGGAATCTCCAGTTCTAATTATTTAAATACCTCTGGTACAGACAAGGGGGTGAAATCCTGTCTCCGTTAAAGTCAACATGGGTATGTCTACACGGCCTGTGCAAGGCAGCCTCCTAGTCTGGGTCGACAGACTTGGATTAGAGGGGTTTGTGCTAGCTCAATGAAAATATCTGTGCAGATGGCCCTTTGAAGTTGCAGCTCAGGCTTTGAAGTCTAGGGAGGAATGTGGGCTTCAGAGCCCAAGTCACAACTTCAAAGTGCTATCTACACAGTAGACAGCTATTTCTAGAACGTTAGTGCAAACCCCTGTCCTGGACTGAGAGTCTTGCTTCCATGGACTGTGTAGACAGACGTTATGAGTTTTGCTATTCTGCGATTTCAGCAGAGACAGGGTTCACCCCAGAGACCTAGCAGAAAGGCAATTAAATGAGCCAACAATGTCCTGACTGGATCTTTCTTAACAGGATCACATATATGAGACAATAGCTGGTGAAGACAGAAAATTATAGGCCCATCCATGGTGTGGAGAGCCAGAAGAAGGTTATCTTTGTAGCATTCAGGGTCATGTGAAATCCATTGCATGGGTTCTGTGCCTCTTGGGGCATTTTTTGGGCGTGTGTGTGTGTGTGTGGGGGGGGACAGAAACGCTCCCTTTCCACTGCTTTTGGCCCTACTGTATGTGCACAAACAGACAATATTTGGGCCATTGTTAGGGCCCTTTGTTTTTGGTTTTTATTTTATTTAATTTTCCCCAGAAATTTATCAGTGTTTATTACTGCAACAACAAAAACAGGTGAAAATCAGTGGGAAAAACTATTAATTTTTCTGGGTAAATATCTGGGTTTATTTTGGTGGATGGAAGAACAAGGGGAAAAAGTATTCAGTAGGGTAATGCTTTAAAACATGCCCCACCTGAGTTTAAGAAAACAATATCTCTCTAATCCCCAAATAAAACTTTTCAGTTTACTGAAAACTCAGCAGTTCACTATTGTAGACTTGGAACCATTAGCATATAAATATTTACATTTAATAATGGGGCCATACCATTTGCAGCACGTACACTTCACCCTCCTCTCCTGTTTTTGCTTTTTTTGTTTTTTGGGTTTTTTTTTTAAACTTTTGAATACTTCCATGTGTTCTGATACAGATTTTCATTTTCTCTCGATTTTAGTGTGTCAGATTTTTAAACCATTATCTGCTAGCAGCTTGAAATGTGTACATGGTGGGTGTGAGATTCATCAGTACATTCAGATGCGCACATGCTTCAGACCTTGTGTGCGTGTCTGTTTGTTTATTGTGTTTATCGTCTAGATTTATACATAGCCTTACTTCAACAGGCAGCTTTGCATATACACACAGACTAATGTATTATCATAATACATATATCTCATGCAATGTTTTGTATTTTCCTAATAAAACAAGTTTTGTATATATATATATATATCTGTGAATGATACAAAGGTAGGGTGAAAACTGGAAAAAAGAGACTTTTTTGTAAAACCCAGGATTTTTTTCAGGAAAAATCAGTTTAAACTGAAAACAAAGGGGCTTAGTCATAATGAGGCACATACTAGCAACTTGATACTATAGTGACTGGACAGACAGGTAGACATTGAAAGATGAGGTAATATAGCTGTTTATACTGGACTTCATTTAATTTGGGAGTACAGCCATTTTGCCTCAGTCCCGGCATTATTAACTGTTGGGCCTGATCCTGTAGGTGACAAAGAAAGAATGGGACACTTTGCTGAGTGACAAAGAAAGAATCCTCCAATATTCCTCCTTTTCCACTGACTTTTCCTCACTCCTTTTTAAAGAACCTCTGGATTTTTGCAGCTTTCCCTCCATCCATATTTCTCCATTAATTTGCCAAAGGAATTATTTTGACCAGAACTGGTCCAAAAATTTTGACTAAAGGTTTTTTTCCATCAAAACCCAAGGGTTTTAAAGTAATGGCCTGGAGGTTTCATCACTCACCTAGGCTGTCCTAGGGCGGGAGACCTAGGTTCAAGTTCCTATCCAGCCTGACCCCCCAAAAGTGGGCTATCTGCTAAGCTATAGCCTTAGTCTCTCCCTCTGGTCCCCTGAGTAGTTAATTCTTCATCTCCAACAGCGTGGACTGACTGTAGGTTACAGCACTTACCTGAGATGTGGGAGACCCAGGTTCAAGTTCCTGCTCTGAATTAGGATGGGCAAATGTGGGCCTCCCAGACTCCAGGACCGTATCCCTAACCCCTGGCTGTTTTAGAGTGAGGGTCTCGCATAGACTTCCCCCCCCACACAAAAAATGTCGGAAGATTTCATTTTCAATCCACATTGGAATGAAAACAGATTTTGAAACCTCAATAGTTTTGGTGAAAAGGAATAGTCATTTTCTGGCCAGCCCTAATTTTGAGAGCAATGTGCTGTCTCCTCCCCCCTGGGATGATTGCTCAGCAGAGTCGGGTACAGCAAGGCTGCTCAGCAAATGTACTAATGCTATTTCTAGAACTTATATCCAAAGAAAATTGGGCTGGAGGCTGAAGACTTAATCATTGCAAAGTGAGTAATGCTGAAATCTTGTGCTCTTTTATAAGAAAAAGGTTATGTTAGGAGGAGACAATCTATTTACTCATGTTATATTAATGGCCCTATTTATCTCCCATAATGCACAGTTCAGTGTATTTATAGGATTTTCAATGGGAGTCTGACATTTTAATCCATTTATTGATGCACTTAAATAAAATGAGATCTAAGAATTTGAGAGCTTAAGTCATTTAAGGCAAACATGTCAATGAAGATACTGAATGAAGGTTGGAGAAATTTTTTTGCAACTATTTGATATGAGAGGGAATGGAATTTAATTCTCACTAATCCCTTCAACACTCAAGGAGTCTCAAAACAATACCTTAGAAATAGTCACCTTATTTCTAACCACTTCATTATGAAAAAGACAATATAGAGCCAAAAATATGCAACAGAAAGCACAATTCTGGGACTCAGGGAATGTAGTAATGCAGACAAATTAGGGGCTAGATGCTGCCCTAATTTATACCCGTTTCACACTAGTGTTGCTTCATTTACTTCCTTGGAGTTACTCCCATTTATGCCTGCATAAGATAGAGGAGGGTAAGGCCCTATGAGTTAAACTCTGCTGAGGTAGACAAAATTATGAATGGAACAGGAAGAAAGATTTTGTATTAATTATTTATATAGTGCCATTAATATAACTTTGCATCTGATCGATTTTCCTGTGCATCATACTTGTTGGAGTTTGATAGTTAACTCTTCAGAGCAACTGAACTTTTTTTAATGTAACTTTTTCCCTCTCCTCAAACAGCTCTACTGGTTTCCTTCCTGGTTTAGTTCAAGATCCAGTTTAAAGATGTATTCTTTGATTTCAAAACTCTCCTTGGATGTGCTCCAGCCACTCTCACAGAGGCCTTCTCTTTCTGTGCTCCTTTGTTATCAGCCTTCTCTAGATGTACCTTACTACTGTTGGGACAAGAGTCTTTTCTTCTGCAGTTCCTGGAACAGCTTGTCCCGTATCAGTCTGTTTCATCATCACTTCACCACATTTCAAATCTTAATATATAATGTCTGTGTCCTGGGCTCTGCTATTATTATTTAGCTCTCTAATTGTATTACTTTAGCTACTATGTAAAGAACATCAGGATAGAGTTTCCATGAGAGACTGTATAAAAAAACAAAATTGTATTTTGTATTCTGGAGTTAGCAATATATTCTACTACTTCTTGATATCATGAGTGTCTGAAATATTAATAAAAATGACACTCTTATCTGATGCCTCACGGGCCTTCAAACTCTTTCTCTTGGCTTAGACAGGTTGATATATATTCTTAGTGGCTTAGATCAACCCGGATCTTGCCTGCAGTGTCCCTGTCTATTTCAATACAGACTGCCTCAGAACTTTAATAGCAGGGTACAGAGGAAATTCATAATATTTCTTCAAAGGAAAAAGGGTTTAAATCTGAATATTTTACCGAAGTTCTCCTTTCACTTAATTCAAGTAGTAAATGGCCTAAAATTACAATTACATTGTTTTGAGTGGTAAATACATAAAAATGAATTACTTTACATATGAAAGCCCAGAAATTATTTGAACTGTGTCTTGTTGAAGACTAATAATGATTGTCTTTTAATATCACATGAGCACGCCTAAATGCCCTCAGCGAGATCTTTCCTTTATATAATTTCCCAAAATTTCACAATCACTTTCAATTGAATAAGTCTAGACAACCATCTTTAAAAAAAGAACATTTTAGATAATAGCTTTTCTGAGTACATACTGAAACTTTTATGGAGTTTTTCACTAGAATTAGTTGGTAACAGGTCAACCAAGTGACGCACAAAACATTTTTACTTATGGACCGTGTTAGCATATTAACTCTTAGCAGCAGCTTACCAATTTGCTGTACCAAAAGAAATACTACAGATTCGAGATCCAAATCTGGTGCCAGACAGCCCTAAATTCCATTTGAGAAAGATATAAATAACTGATAACATTAGTGCTGAATCTGAAGTTTGCCATATATCTAAATAGCCTCTTTTCCCAAATGCAAGGATTTTTCAAACAGGGACATGTAGCTATAATTCACTATTATATTAAACATACACTTTATTGTAAAAGCTACTCCTGCCTTTAGAAACCTACTGACAGCATCCCTGACATTGACATATTATATTCTGAGATCATCCTTTTGAGAAAGTGTTTATATTTTTCTACTTGAAAGGGAAAAATAAGATGGGCAAGAAAGAGCATCTTCCAGGTACACTCCAAATAGTAGTTGTATTACATTTAATCCTTTCTCTTCTTAGGCTCTGGGACGATATCAAGGATTTTATTATTTTCAACACTGCAGGAATTTCCATGGTGAAACAAGTTAGGGCCCCTTGGAGATTTGATACCAAAATGACAAGCATATGGGAGCCAAGTTAAATCTCTCTGGTTCTGTTTTTAGATAAATGTAAGTGGAGAGAAAAAATTGATCAGGCATAATGGGGAGTTTCTGCCTTTCCTTTGAAGCATTCTGTATTGGTCACTGCTGAAGGAAGGACCTCAAACTTAGTGAACCAATAGTTGGATTTGGTGTATCAAATCTTAGGTTTCTAAGACCATACAAATAAGTACAGTAATTCAGTAAATAGAACCTCTTCATCAGATGGTTACTCTTAAATAATCTAGATTCTAAGTGATTTGTCAGCAGTCACATTATAGACCAGTAGGTTCCGAGGATGTTTCTCAGTGAGAGCTTCTGAGAGTCTCCTACATCCTCACTTTATCCTAAATAATTTAAAAAAATCCCCAACACTCTAATAATTGAAATTCTCCTCATAATTTATATGTATAGATCTCCTTTCATCCACAAAGATCCAGTAGTGTTTTGTAAGCTGCATACAAGTAATCATATCACTATTAAAATATAGTAAATCTGTCTACAGAAATGTACCGATTTATTCCAGATTCTGATGCATTTATCTGCATTGAATAATATGTCACTCCCTGAGTAGATCCACTGAAGTGAATGGAACTACTCTTGTGAATAACTGCTCACCAGTGCGAGTGGGCATTCACAGCCTGGCCCTTAGTAACTTTGGTCAAGGGTAGTGGGGCAAACCCCTGTCCTAATGAAAAATGCCTTGTGATAATGATAACACACAGCAGACAGGACATTTGATTTTTAGGGTTTCACTCTAAAAATCTCACCCACAGTAAACTGCATGGAAGCCAATGTAAACCTTGGAAGTGAAGGCTTAATTTGCCCCTGCTAACATACTGTGGTTCCAGAAAATCTAGGTATTTCACATTAAGCCCTACTCATCTTTATAATGTTTATAACTTCTTTCTCTTTCACAATTCCTGTGCTGCTCTTACTTCTTCTTTAATAGCAAAACTCCTGTTTGACTTCAATAGGGCCCAATATGAATTCTCTGTCATTTTAAGTGTCTTTAATAAAACTACAACTCTACCGTATTTATGAAAACAGGAACTGCTCCCTTTAAAAAGCTGCATGATATTACTACTATATGATTAAAGGGGTTTGAAAATGTAAAAAGGGAAATAATCTGGCTCTCAGTTCTGTCACTGTAACAAACTACAGGGCCTCTGCCCTCTATAGATTATTTGTTTGGAGACTGGGTTGTTATTATTACCTCTTAAAAGAATCATGATGGCACTGTGATTGCTTAAGCAAAAAAATGGCACGGTCTTGGTAGGAAAGGAATGTAATCTATACTTGATGTTCTGATTGAATGTAAATATTATTCATGGCATATAACTTTGTCCTTTCCCTGGTGGTTTTATGACTTGGGCTTCATTGGTCTCCTATTGCTGAGTTACATCATTTGCAAAATATATCATCCGGACTGGAAGCACTTAAATGATAGAGTATATGGATAGGCAAAGCTGGAAATGATTTTTCTTTTAAATTATCTAAACATATTCTTCCCACTGTGTCTACTTTAGGGTGTTATATCTGGGTCATAGAATATACTAGAGAAGCTTCCTGTGATACTCTTCTGGAACTAGCTAGTATTTTAGTGAGTATTACTAAGAAAGAGAAAAATGGAAACGCTATCAGATCTTTCCCTTTCCTAACAACTGAATAGGAGACGGGTTTTAGCTGCAAGTGGATACGCACTGATCCACACACTGATAGCACAGAGTTGCCACCCACCCCAGCAATTCCAGAATCATCTTGATACTGTTGGGGTTATCCTGCATCCCACACTGAATGCTGTGTGAGTCCTTCAAAATAATTTCCATTAAATGCCATCCTAGTGTCACATTTTTCATGCAATGTTACAATGCTTCTGTTACCATGTTGTCCCATTCCCTTATGATGTGTCAACACAATCCAAAAGATTGCGGTGCACAAATTTGTCCTATGGGTTGAATTTTGCAAAATGGCAAACCCTAAGCATAATGTGCAAAGGGTCTAAAGGATGCTGCATGGCACAGGCAGCTAGGGACTTCAGAATTCTAATCCCAGTTTTCTCACTCATTGTGCTGTATGATTTTGAGCAGATCACTAAACCACAGTGACCCAATTTCCTCCAGTATATAAGGGGAATAAGATGAAGGCTGCTGTGACTCTGACTGATTAAACCAGACTAAACAAACACCGCTAACATCTGACTAGCACTGTTATTGCAACATGCAGTACCAATAATGCCACCACTACCTCCCATTAGGACATGTCAGTTGTCCTATTTGTGAAGCCAAGAATGCCACTAATATGACCTGTGATACTGTATGTTTTCATTGAATATGTCCCCCTCTCCCAACCAAAGGAGTGATAGATATCTTATCCAAAGCAGAAAGCAGTGACTAGCAGCAGTGAAATCTGAATGGGACTAAATGCCTTAGTCTTTCCTTTTCATCACACTGCCAGCAAAAAACAAAAGAAGGAATATTGACACTACTACTCAGTAAAAATCCTAGGTTACCAATTTGTTTGTTTATTTTGGGGCAAATAGGGGCTTCTTTTGTTTTTTGCCTAAAAACAGAAAACAGAGATTCCTTTTTAAAAAAAGCAATAAACTTTGCCACGTCCAGGCATGACTATATATACATGATATAAATCAAGAATTACTCTCTTGAAATCTAGTAGGTGTAAACTACATATAAAATGAAAGGTGTAAACCCTTATAAAAATGGGCACTTGAGAGCAGATTTAGGCCTGTATTCAGCTCAGAACCTGATCTGTGGCATTGAGGAATTAACTGTAATTTGAGTATATCAGTAGATTAACTCTTACCACGTATCAGTGGTCAGTAAATGGCACTTTGGTATTTAGTGGTATTTGGTGACTAGGGGTCACCAAATGAAATTAATAGGCAGCAGGTTTAAAACAAATAAAAGGAAGTTCTTCTTCACGCAGCGCACAGTCAACTTGTGGAACTCCTTACCTGAGGAGGTTGTGAAGGCTAGGACTATAACAATGTTTAAAAGGGGACTGGATAAATTCATGGTGGCTAAGTCCATAAATGGCTATTAGCCAGGATGGGTAAGAATGGTGTCCCTAGCCTCTGTTCGTCAGAGGATGGAGATGGATGGCAGGAGAGAGATCACTTGGTCATTGCCTGTTAGGTTCACTCCCTCAGGGGCACCTGGCATTGGCCACTGTTGGTAGACAGATACTGGGCTAGATGGACCTTTGGTCTGACCCGGTACGGCCTTTCTTATGTTCTTATGTTCTTATAAATCACAATGGAAAGACATGAATGTGTGTCTTCTCATCAGAGACTGTTTTAAGACACAATTTTCTGAACTAGCATCTTTTCGCCTCAGCTAACGTACCAAGGCATTTTAGTAAAGATGGGCAATTTTGCAATTTCTGTATCAAAACATACTTATCCCTTAATCCTTAAATCATGACAATTGAATATAATACAAGTCAAAACCGTCCAGCAAAAGATGAAAATGGGAATTAGCAAAAAGAGCTTTAGATTAAAATTTCTGGCACTGGGAACAACTGGTACAAAATCTCAATACCTCCTCAAGCACTTTAGCAACTTGGAGAGGATTTTGTATGTTTTGTTGAAAGAATGATAGCACTAGTTACAAGGAAGAGAAGCTGTTATTCAAACGGGGATTTCATAATAATCATAATCCATAAATGTACATAAATGTAATTGAAAGCTTTCGTATCTTTTAAACATCAAGTACTGTATGGTACATCTGCTTAAATCACAGAGCATTTGCGCAAGAAAGTTAAGCTTCGCATTCCGGATATAAAGTAAGACACAAATACAAACCAATTGTTTGAGGTCTGTTATCCTCAGCTGAGCTGCTGTAGCTATTTCCTTTTTTTTTTCTATATACTAAAGCAAACTGCTTTCTTTTTATCTTGAAATATACATGTTTGTAGAGCTATTCAGGGGCGCTTGGGCTGAAAATAAAATCTAGATAAATGATACAACAAAAATACAAAGGAATGAAGTAGTGGTTCATGTGGTCTGCAAAGACAAACATATTTACCCTTATCCAACACACACGAGAAATATACACAACTCTGTGAAATCTCTGGAATTATGAACAAATGGTTAAGCACTCGGAGCTCTCACGGAATTCAACGGGAGTTGAGAGTACCATGATCTTTGAAAAATCAGGCCACTTTGACATATGTGCCTACTTCAGGCGCACACATTTGCAATGAAAAAGGCTAGAACTGTAGGTCAACATTTTAAAAGAGATTCTGAACGCTAAAATGGAAAGGAACAAGCAAATGGGCTCCTCTTCTGGAGCAGGAGGCTGAGGAGAGAAGTAAAGAATCTCTCACAAATGGTTTCCATAAAACTGGCCAGTTTAAAGGTTGGACGTATCCAAAGAATCATCTTGCAACCCCTTCTCCCTGTCCCCTCCAAAAATACTCAGGCTGATCCTATTTACTACAGAATCCTGAAGATTTTGTTTCCCCAGGATTATTCAATCTCTGACATAAAAATTGCTTTTAAAAGAAGCCTTTTAGTTTTAGAATTAATCTTCCTTGGAGCTGTGAGTTGCATGTATGAATCATAATAAACTGTATGTCCTCAATAAGTTTTCATTTTAGAAGACACACAAGTTCTTCAATTAGTAATTCTATAAGTACAATGCAAGAAGCATATCTGATTTACCCTATCAATATCTTGTACCAATATCAATACAATACCTAAACTGTAGAATGTATGTCCTATTCAATGGCATTTGAATGACCTTAAGGGCATAGACTCTGTATCCTAACATTTCATTAGCACAGCAAGGTGCAGCTCTGTAACAATAAAGGGTAGTTTATTTATATGTGCAAGTATTTATTTTTTTGCTCATCTGCATTCAGAGTCTCACCAAGTTATAGAACAATCAATACTTGACTTTGTGACTCTGACAAACTTAGTAACATACCGCCATACTTACTTACTCATTGCTAGAAAGGAGGAAAGATGTTTGGTTTTGTTCTTGTTACCTGTAAATTCAGAAAACTGGCTAAAATCAATATGCAGTTTAAAGTGGTTGGATGACGCCTACACTAATTGGCAAATTTGCTTCCTCCTTGACAATGTTCACTAAAATATCACACAAGGAATGCCCATTGATTTGTAACAGAAATGGTAGTGGTGTCCCAGAATGAGGCTTGAAGGGCTTGAAAATCAGGAGAGTCCAATATGAAGACTTAACACAATTTAAAAAAATCCTCAATGAAACATGAGTTCTTTAAACTCATTCTGGGCAGGAAGCAATACGAAAGGAAAAACTATCCTGACTGTTCTTAGAGATTAGAGAGGATTTTGTAAATTTCATTAAGATTAGAAAGCAAGAGCTGGTGATGGATGGTTGGTGGGTTGAACTCCTTACGAGGTTACATGCAGTATTGTTTCCTCCTGTTTGAGGTTAGGGTCCATCTTTGCTTCCATCACAGCAGAGAACCTCTTCAAATGACCCACCCTCCGAGATCAATTGAGTTTCAGAACTCCCCAAGGAAGAAAACTGTTCAGCTTATGGAACACACAATTGAAAGGTTGTTTGGACATGTTAATTATCTTTTGTTTTCGGCTATTGATACAGTTGCTTTTACATGCCTCCTTGCTTATCACCTCCGTTACAGGTCACCTTGGCATATACATGTCTTGTAACCGATGAAGCAGGAAGGAAGGTGCTATTGGCACAAATCATGTGCTACTCTGACTGATAATAGCACTAATGTTATGCTTGTGGCACTGCATTAGAAATGAAGGTGGTGTGATTCTTCTTTACCATGGCACCCAGGAAGTCCTTCACCACAAAACTGTTCCTGTCACAGACAGCCTGGTGAGTCTGGGTTATCTCCACGTAAACAGAGTCAAGTATTTCTGACTTTTCTAGCTACTCTGCCAAGTATTGTTCAAAAGTTTTGATTGATTGAGCATTATATGTAAAAAAGATATATATTATCTTAGTATTACACCACCACAGCTCATGCTGCAAAACATCTGTTAGTCTATAAGGTGCCACAGGATTCTTTGCTGCTTCTACAGAACCAGACTAACACGGCTACCCCTCTGATATATTATCTTAGTATTACACCACCACAGCATGCATTTTCTCATAACCTTACCCCCCCAAAATTTTTTAAAACCCCAAAGATAAAAAATACCTGCTCTAGGAGTTTGTGTACAGATTCGTCCATTTCCAAGAAAGCCTGATGGACACCGACCGCAAATGTACCCAATATCAGGAGGTTTACGATCAACACATAAGACTCCAGGGAAGCATGGCCTATTGGCACAAGTAGTAATAGGTCGTACGGCAGCTCTGCCACCTAAAAAAGTATCCAAGAACTTTTCTTTATTAAATTAAATCTTTATTAAAAATGAAACAATGACTATATAAGCCCACCCAAGGCTTTACATTACTTTTATTCTTTTAAAATACAATTAACAGAGAATGTTCCCCAAATCTTGTGCCAAACATAGGAATGTCCTGAAGGCACAATGTATCAGAACAGCTGTTTCTTATTAAAGCAAGATTTATTAGTCCTCTAATTACGAGTTTTAAAGTTTATTACTCAGAGTTGTTTGGCATTTATCATGAACAGAATAGAAATTGTAATTTTCAGCATAAGTGAAAGATTAACAGTCTGAGAAACTGCATTATTCAGATATCCCATATTTTAAAAATCATTGGAATCTATTTGGCAAACCTTGCCACACACGTACATTACCTTTAGAAATATATTGTAGAGTACATATGGTTCTGATCTAGAAATTGCCCAGGAAAGTCCAACGTTATGTGACACAAGACTCTTTTAATTCATTTAATTTTGTACATAGTTAAATAATAGCAGAAGTTACCTGGTAATATGTAGTTATCTGGCCTAGAGCAGAGATAACAAAGGATGTATAAAGTCTGAGTAGTGGTTGTATTTCTTTCTAAACAGTCTTTAGTGGGGTCTAGATCATGACACTCAAATATTTTCAGTGTTAATTCTGCACATCGGTTGCAAAAGAGCTAGTATGAAGTAAACTGAAATATTTATGGATTTATGTGGTTTTAACGCAATGTGTAGACTTACTTTGGACAATGGCTACCCCTGTACAGTTGCACAAAAGAGTAAGAGTACACAAAAAACAGTTCCTCACATGAACCCATGAACAACAGCCAGTCCCAGTCCTTATCTTTCTGCTTCTTGAGTGCACTATAAATCCCAAAGAAGTGTGGCCCAGACTGCAGGCTCATGCCATCATAAGGGCAGTGAAGGATTCCCCCTGTTAAGGGTGGAGCAGTGTGCATTGTAGTGTACGCTTGCTGCTCCTGGTGGCATTATGTCTGCTGAAGGCACAAAGGTTTTGGGAGACGTACATCCCTACTCCGATTACAGGCTGTGGCAAAAAAATCCACAATAAATTCTTAATATATGCCTGGAGTCCATATTTCTTGCACAACTGAAGCTCCTGCTTAACTCCGGGGCTGGAAATGGACTCCAGGAGAAGATGGCTAGCAGCCCCCATGACTAGGGTAACTTCCTATTAGACGTCAGTCCCTTTGTCTATTTTCTTATGCCAGCAAAAGTGGAGTCCCTTACAGACAGG